>NC_136426.1:20640000-21240000 GCF_052849685.1 Lactuca virosa | reverse complement strand
GGACATAGAGTAGACCTAAATTAATTACGAGGAATATTGGGTAGTATCTTCTTACGAGTACAAGTGAGTTATACTCAGATAATAGAACTTTAGTATATGTCATTGATCCGGGAGCATGGATTAGACATAATCATTGTCCCTAGTCCGAGAGTATGGATTGGACATAGCCAACTGTCATTAGTCCGGGAGTATGGATTAAGACATAGACAGTCATCCTCAGTCCGCGAGTATGGATAGGACATAGTTATTTGTCGTTAATCCGGGAGAATGGATTTACACATAGACACTTGTCCCTAATCCGAGAGTATGGAATGGGCACTATTATTGATACGAGATCATGGATTAGATCCGAGAGTATGGATTAAGTAGGAGGTAAAATTTAAGGTCCGAGAGTATGGATAGTCTCATTGCGAGGATTAACGGGGTGGGGTAAGAGTTGCTATTATATATATAGTGAAATTGTATATTTTGTGAGTTCTAAATTATATATATGATATAACATTGTGGGATTGAAATCCCTATGTACTCACCAGGTTTCCCAACCTGACCCACTCAGTTTATTTATATCACAGGTGTTGATATGAAGTCACATTACACTGAGAGATTAAAGGAGATATAAATCACTAGTGATAATGAATGTAAGTTATGTTTATGCTTATGTTTCTGTATTGACGATGACATCCCAAATGTTTTAAAATGAATAAAAATACTTTTCTTCAGAAATGCTTTGATAACGTATTTATCATGTTTTACTGGGAACAAATTCCGCAACATTTTTATCAAAAGAGGTACTCTGATTTTTTTATAAAGCATAAACAAAACCGGTCTTTTCTGGCCGTGAAAATGGGGATGTCACAATCGCGTTGTTGGATGAGGAGCAGTAGCTTTCTCAGAGTGGGCGTAGTGTAGAGTGGGGAAACACGTGGAATGATTAGCCACTCTTGGAAGAGTGAGAGCAGGATGGAGGTGCACCCGAGATATAGGGAGTTGGGGATCAGGAAAATTCGCACGAGGATTGGTTTGATTTTATTGCATCTTAGTGCTAGTCGGCTTCTCTGCTCGAATGTTGCTTGCTTATTCTTTATGGGACCCATGTTGATGGGAGCTAACCATCAACTGAATACATTTAAATTACATGCGATGAGGGTTAAATAATCTTAGGATAAAGGACTTGGACCTATTGCGCAACTCTCGTCTGAGTCCAACCGTTGTAGGGCTGGGTCCTTTAGCCAAATGATTATTTAAGCCTGGTTGCATGTAATTGTATTTGTAAAGTGGTTAGCTGGCGTCGGTAGGGGTTCTTCAACAGCTGATGGCAGAGGAAGGTGGCGAGTCCTAGGATAACCTAAGGAGTATTTAGTGTGGATGTTTCGCTGTTGAGCAGGTTTCAGGAGTATTTTATGACTAGGACTTAGAGGACCCGAGATGATTTTTGAGGAAAGGATGGATGGGTGAGAAAGGTAGTATTAGCCCGTACTACTGAAAGCACATGATCCATACTCGAATCAAGGAAGATATCGAGGATTCTAAGGGCTAGTCAGGGAATGTAGCATGGTTGATTACCATGGTTTGCGACAGAGGTTTTTTCCTGCCAATCTTTTGGTTGTGGCTACTCAGACCTGAGGATGGTCCTAGTATTTGGTGTGAGCCAAGTGGTGTTATCGATTTTGGTTGTTTGATGCAAACCTAATGAGTTGTGGTTTGAGGCTTCGGGGGTTTTGCTCGAAGCCGGGATGCGAGTCGTGGGACTAAGGAAGGGAGTGATGCTTATGGTCAGCGTGAGTTTTGCAGCTGGGAGTAGAATGACTGATTGATGGATTAAAATGTCGTTATCTTTGGCAAGGGTTGTGTCCTTTTAGTTTTCCGAGTTCGAAGAAGTGGGCAGGCTTGTGACCCCAGGGTCAGGTTGTATTCCCAGCTCGGTGTCAGTGATCGCAGGGGTTGGCGGTAGTGTTTCAGCGTTGGTAAGCGCAGGTGGGTCGATGTGGCATGAGTATCTTGCGAGGCAAGTTAGGTACCATATTCTCAGGTAGGTCGAGTGTCGGATTGTCATTTGGATTGCAAACAGGGATTAATTCATGTCACCTGGGATCGAAGGGGAGTTTTCCTGCGTACCCTCAGGTTGGTTAGGGTAACTCAGGAGGAGGAGGTCAGGATTCTTCGGGGTTGTATCAGGAACTGTATTGGGATGGAATTTTACTGGATTGGGTAAGTTATATCTCGGGTTGACTTTCTGTTATTCTTGGGTTATTGAGAGTCGTTATATGCCAATCTGCATACCGGAAGTCTTCAGCTGAAACTCAAGTTTCTTTTGGGTTCGATTGATCTGTATCGGGAAGGATCATTTTGCGAACGTTATTCATTCCATGGTTAGGAATGATCGTACTTGGATGAGCCGGTTTGAGTTGTGGGTTGATTTCTAATCAGTGGGTGGTAGTTAGTGTTGGGTTATGAGCATTCTAACACTCCTAAGTGTACATGCAACCCTAAATACCTTGGATCTATGTTTTCTCTATTATACATACAATTATGAACATCCAAGGTATTATCCTAATCTAGCATACAAAATAATAAATATAACAAGATAGAATACATACCTCTTTGATGTAGAATGTCTTCATGAAGCTTGAGTGCCTAGTGCCCCAAGTGTGACACCTCAAATGGTTCACACAACACCAAATACACTTGGAATAACTTGAGAGAAACTTGAACACTCCTTGAAATCGTCTAGCCCTCACACTCACACATTAGTGCACGATTTCTTGAGCCATGAGATTCTTTTATATGGTGGCTATTAGGGTTACACCATGTAACTCATAACTTTACCCATTCCTTATGCTCCATGGATTTTAATCTCCATGGAGTATCCATGGGTCACCCCATGGACTTAGTCCAACATAAGGAATCTTGGATCACAAGCCCACATATATAAGAATGAATGATTTACACAATCAAACCATATATTTAATTAGTCTCCTTTTGATCACTTAATTAATTCCAAATTAATTCTTGATCAATACTAATTAAATAACCTTATTAATATATTAGAACTTATAATATATTAACCAACCTTAAGTGTTATTTCTCTCATTATAGTCTATCCAAATGCATGATGCCATGCAACCCAAATGGACCATGTCGGGTCGGGTCAAGTCTTACCAATTATAGTTATGGACTTAGACATTAATCCAACAGTCTCCCACTTGGATAAGTCTAAAACTATTATTGCGTATGACTTCAGGAACCGATCAGCAATCGTAGCTCTCAAAAGCTTCTGTCGAACTCTGACCTTGTCGATGAACTCTGACCTTTGTCAATGACTTGTCCATTAGATAAGGGATCATATATTCCTCCATTCTAGATATCATATGGACTGAGACATGGATTATCAATCATTCTCTCTGTCCATTTGTTGTTTCCCGATTTCCGATTCATGATGACTGACTGATTGAACAAATCAAATCAGTCCTGGCTTGGCCAAGCACTCACATGTATCATATTTAAATCATCGAGGGGCCCACAGATATTGCTTTTATCCCGAAGGTAAAAGGAATGGATAAACTTCGACTCATATGGCTTGTTCTACTACTTGTTGAATCATACACAAAGGCACGTTTTATAACATCGAGTTACCAATGCGTTTTCGTGCAATCAATGTATAACCAACTCATAGTAACAACTCATATCTCTAGGTTTGAAGAATATAAGATATTATCGTCTCATGATCACTCGTGATAAAATCCATGAAGTGATTCAAATGAGCACGGGTTGAATCCAATACTCAGAACTTATGAGCACTCATGAGTGTTGTAGCACCACTTTGTCCACCAACTTGGACCTCTATAAACCAACCCATGACAGTCTTGATTCATATCTACTTCCAACATATGACCGACTGTGGATGGTTTGAATAACTTAATCATTCAGGAAGAGCGACTTAGTTATTCTGGAAGTCAAAACATGCAAAGTGAAACACAAGAATAAATGAATCAAATATGGTATCAAACCCTATGAATATAAATAAACACTTTTATTTATCACCATACTGATTACTCATTATTCATTGTTTTGGTTTTATCAACCTTATACTTGAATTTAAAACAATAGTTGTCCCATGCTCCAAGCATGTACACTATGTTTTCTAAACACTAGTCATGCCATACACCAAGTATGCATACTATGTTTGTCTATGATCTTTACTTTGTAAAATAGATCAATTGAACATCACTCCAATGATCCTCTTTTCACAGTCCCAAATCCTTACTGCAAATGCAAGAATTCCAAATTCATGCCATTTACTGAAATCTGTTAGATTCTAAACTTATATGCATTGATCCTCTTAATGATTATACACAAAGTCAGAAAGACTTGACAACAATCATTACAGAGCATTCCAAAGGAGATCAGCTCCTTGGAAACATCCTTCTTTCATTAAGTTTCCTAATCTTACACAGATTGAATAATTTCTAACTTTGAAACATTTCCATATTCCATTTTGACTATCACTTCTGAACAAGAGTTGCCTCCTTACAGATTATGTCAATATGGTCCTTCCAGAATTAACATTATACTTCCAACTGTCCTTGAGCAACCAATCTTTGGTAAACCTTAGATTTCCTTGACAATTGCTTAATCATTTTAGTCATATCCAATTCTAGACCTTTTCCCTTCATAATGCCCCAGGCATTTGGAAAATTTTAGAAAGGATGAATATAGCACATGTAATCGATCCTATATCCGAAGCATATGGGACACGATTCATGATGTCTCACATAAAGACTAAACCAGTCTTTTGCTATAATATTTCCATTTCAATTTGCCAAGTTCTTAAAATTCAGATTATGAAAAGGGATGCCGTAATCATAATCGAATTTTAGAACGCAAATAATGGACCCATATATAGAATTTCCTTATGTTGAGCCATTCCAACATGAAATTCATATATATATCCTTGATTAAATACGATTAAAATCTCAATCTAAGGTTTTAGAATTGAAATGATGTATAATTTCCTCTCCCTTAATTATAGCAAAACAACTTTTTCAACCCCTGCAACCTCACGAATTGAAACTTTTGTTTTCTATAATTAACATTGCTAACTTGCAACCTTTGTCATAATTATCATGCTCCCACTAACATGATGATTATTAGCATAACACTTATGCTCCCACTAGCTTTGACATGTACTCAGAAATCAGCTGACTTTCTTACCAAATTTCAGATTTTTGATACTAGATTGTTTTGATAAAACTTTATCAAAATCATACACCTCTCTTAGATAGCTCACATGTGTGTCTAAACAATTTTAGAACTATGAAAAGGGATGCCGTAATGATAGTCTCAATTGTTTACACCTTTGCCACTTCTCACAAGTCCATGTTAGTGTGCCGGTAAACCACACACGCTCCACTAACGACTTTGAGAATGCAAATATCACAATTGCTATCTAGCTAAAATCTACTTAGTGAAAGTGTTTCCTCACCATCATTTTCATGAATCGGAGAGAAACCTTATGACACTTAGATTTAATAGTGTATGTGTTCTTATCCATGTGAATTTGTCAACACGATAGGTTATAAACCTCAAGTCGTGTGCTAGTGAAGGACTTTAGGTTTTATTCTTGATTAAGTCTTAAAACTTTCAAGAGCTTTAAGACTCCCACTGTCCTCTTGACATATAAGACTCCCTTGTCAAATATTCAAGAGATAGTGCGGATTCTTTATCAAGACTAACACTTTACACAATTGGCCTAAGTTGGTCTCTGTTTTATCCAAAACATCACAACTTACCAATTTCAAATGTACAAGAGTAGATAACCTTTTACTCTTACATTTGACTAGTGTTAACAAACCCTTTTTAAGATATGTCACTCAAGTTACAATCTTGGAGTATGACTCTAAGAATTGTTTTGGAACGAAGTATGACTCATCTTTTTGATTTAACCATTTCAACAATTCATGACTCCTCTTCTTAGTCATAAGAATGCACTAAGATGACTTTAGAGGACCAATTGTGATATGGTATCTTAATCATTAAGATGATCATAAACATGATACTAAAGTACTCTCCCATCTTTTCAGATTTGAGAAACTTTTATCTTTTTGCCATACTTTGATTCTTCTTATTCGTTTTGTCTCACATTGAAACTTCTCCAATGCTACAGACTTATACTTAAACTTATAAGTATAACCATATTTACTGAACTTAAGTAAATCATGACGAATAGTCTTCTTGATCTTTTGTGGTGGACTTGACCAGTGCACAAAAATGTGTACTCGATCCCTTAGTCCTTTCCTTATTCACATAAGGAATTAGTCTTAATTTTCCAAGCTGAAAGTTCTCATTCATCATACTATACAACTTGCATGATTCCAAGTTTCGGTCCAATTGAACCTTGGGTGATGAGAATCTTTCCTTATTTGGTAATATTAGACACTACCACAACCGAAAGAATCAAATCCATTTTTCCAATATTGCTATCAATGGAATCTTATAAGCAACAACTTTTCACAAATGCCATTGTAAGGATACTTAAAATAAATAAAATCAAAACCTTTTTCTTTTATTTTAAAACTTTACGGAAAAACTTATCCTTACAATCCATATGAAAACCTTGTTGTTATCTATTCCTAAGCAATATAAATATCATAACTCTTAAGTAATAGCCTAAAATTCTGATCACCGAACCATGCGATTGAAATCCATCTTCGCGATCAGAATCAGCATGTACTTAATAGAGTTAGACAATGGACTTTACCTGAAGTAGAGCCAAACTTATTGACTTTAACATCCTTAGGTAAATTTGGCAGCTTCGTAACCAATGCCCCTTCCTTTGGCAATAGTTACCTATGGACCCTTGATAATGGGACTATCTCAGACTTCGCCTCTCTCTTTACCATTGGGTCAACCGAGTTGACTATGGCCGATCCCTTTCCATTGGGAAGAGAGAGCTTTACTGGATATACAATGTCATCATTGTCAATGTCCATAGCGTTTTAGGAAGTTGATCTTAGCAAATAGATAAGATCATTAAGGGTCTTGTCTTAGTCTGTTTCATAGGATTCCCAAAAGAACTCACTATGTGACTTAGAAAGTAGTTGAGCCACCAACTTTCTCAAGACTTTGACACCCAACTCTCCCGGCTTGTCAATATGTGACTACATCTCCAAGATGTGATCACACCTAGACCTTGCCTTGCCAATAGGGCTTGAGTGACCTTAAACTTTTTAGGAACTTGTGGGTTAGGGAGAATAATTGGAGGAGGTGAAAGAAGTATGATATCCATGGGACATCATCTTCATTTAGGAAAGCTTGTTTCAAGAGATTTGGGAAGATCATAAATGTCTAGACCAGACATCTTTTGGGAGATATTCAAGATAGTTGATTTAAAGTCCTTAATATGACACCTAATATGAAATATTAAGGCTAGGACCCAACAAACTATTTTATAACTTAGAAGAGGGATGCCGTAATCCAAGCTATAAAATATTTGAAGGTAGGTGAATGACGATTCACCAATCTCCACCATGAAAAACAAAATAATTTATTAGGTTTTAATTGGATTTGAAAGTCCTAGATCTTTGAGATTCATTGAACTGTTCAAAGGCATGTTTCAATCTCGAGTGTGCCCTTCAGGTTTTGTGACTGGGATGCCGAGGATCACAAAACAAGGTGTGAATAACCATGCAAATATACTTGGTACCCTTAATATTTACCCCTTAATCAGTGTGCCGGTTAACCACACACGCTCCACCGATACTATGATAAATATTAAGTTACCCTTTGCCTACCTTCTTAAGTCCAGGTTAGTGTGCCGGTTAACCACAAACGCTCCACTAAGGACTTAAGCAAAGTGCAAAGTGTAATTTTATGGGTTAGCACCAAATTCACATTTTCCTAAGTAACTAAGATTTGGTATTAATAAGAGTTTAGTTACTTAGTATTTATCATTAATACTTTTAATGAAAGGAGAATTATAGTCCTTGTCCTACCCGTTCGGCTAACGACCCTCCACCAGTCAAGGAAGCGGTGGGTGAGAGTGGACACCCATTAAACTGCCATTTTATAGGCAGTAACCTTATACCCCCCTTATAGACCGGCTTCGTGAATGAGGCCTACTAACGGTAAGACTGACTTTACTCTTATACATATATATAAATATTATTAACTTATAATATTATAAAGTATAAGGGTTGAATTTTAACTTTTAAAATTCTAAGGGCTAACTTGGAATTAAAGTATTCATAAGTGAAAACTTTTCAAATTCCAAAACTTGAGGGCAAGTTTTGAAACTATTCAAAACTAATTAATTCCATAACTTATGAGTTTAAAGTAGTTTTAATTAAAAAAAAAAAAAAAAACTCTTTAAGTTCCATAACTTGAGGACAAGTTATGGAAGACTTTAAACTAATTAATAAAAAAAATAACTTTTTTTATTGTAACTTATGGAACTAATTAAGGTTACACTTTTTTTTTAATTTAATGAAGAGACTCTTGAACCTCCATAACTTGAGGACAAGTTATGGAGTCATAAAACCATTTAATTAGAACTAGACTCTTCATTTTGTAACATTTGCCAACTTTTATGAGTTTTATGATTCTTAAATGTGACTTTTCATATAACTTGAGGACAAGTTACAAAAACACACTTTGGAATCAACTCTTAGATTAAAATGGATTGAAAACAACAATTTCACACAACTTTTCTATTAATCTAAGAACCTCATAAGAACAAGATAATTCAAATCATCAATCTTCAAGAAATTAACATGAACATACAAACTAATACAAATCTTGAAATTATGACAATTATCTTAGAAATTGGATTAGCATGAACATTACCACATCAAAAACAAGTTTATAAGTCCAAAAACATCTTAGGGTAATGTTCCTAGTCCAATTCCAGCCAAAACAATCGAATATAAGCATCCAACTCGATTTTTTCAGCTACTTTTGCAAGTATAACAAGAAAACAAGCCTAGGCTCTGATACCACTGTTGGGTTATGAACATTCTAACACTCCTAAGTGTACATGCAACCCTAAATACCTTGGATCTATGTTTTCTCTATTATACATACAATTATGAACATCCAAGGTATTATCCTAATCTAGCATACAAAATAATAAATATAACAAGATAGAATACATACCTCTTTGATGTAAAATGTCTTCATGAAGCTTGAGTGCCTAGTGCCCCAAGTGTGACACCTCAAATGGTTTACACAACACCAAATACACTTGGAATAACTTGAGAGAAACTTGAACACTCCTTGAAATCGTCTAGCCCTCACACTCACACATTAGTGCACGATTTCTTGAGCCATGGGATTCTTTTATATGGTGGCTATTAGGGTTACACCATGTAACTCATAACTTTACCCATTCCTTATGCTCCATGGATTTTAACCTCCATGGAGTATCCATGGGTCACCCCATGGACTTAGTCCAACATAAGGAATCTTGGATCACAAGCCCACATATATAAGAATGAATGATTTACACAATCAACCCATATATTTAATTAGTCTCCTTTTGATCACCTAATTAATTCCAAATTAATTCTTGATCAATACTAATTAAATAACCTTATTAATATATTAGAACTTATAATATATTAACCAACCTTAAGTGTTATTTCTCTCATTATAGTCTATCCAAATACATGATGTCATGCAACCCAAATGGACCATGTCGGGTCGGATCAAGTCTTACCAATTATAATTATGGACTTAGACATTAATCCAACAGTTAGAACCCTAATTGGGGGAGAATTGGGAATTCTCAGGTTGAGTGTCAGGCATAGAAGGTTTTGTCAGTTGTTGTTCGGGCTACTGTTTTCAGATTTGTTCGGGCAGGTGTTAATCAGTGAACCTCTTCAGAAGCGGGAATGGTCAACTTCAGGTGGACTTGTGGTTTTCTGGTTGAGGTGTCAAAGTGTTCGAGGCCATTGGTTGTTGGGTTCGACTTCAGCTGGAATTCTCTAAAGGGTGCAAGAGACGACATTTAAGAGGCTTGGAAGGTGACACCAATTCCCCTATGCATGGTACTAATGTTCCTCAGTATTTGGGGTATGTTTACCCTCGATGATGGAGTGGAATTCTGATTCGTATCAGACTCGGGTTTTGGCAATCTTCTGTATAACTTTGGAAGTCTTCTCGAACTAGTTTTGTATTAGTAGGATCTATTCAGTCCCGATCAAGTATGGGGATTTGTGGCGAACAAACATGAGGTCAAGGGTTTCCCCAAGTACGTACATAGAGGTGATTTTTCGAGTGTATCTGTAAGTACTCAAGGTAGCATTAAGGTTGGATCGGTTTGTATGCATGATTAAGTCGGGATTATAGTTTGTGGATTGGATCAAGAGTTCGAAACCCCAAATGGGGGAGAGCCGGCAATATGGGGAAGAGGGCACCAAGATGGGTCCAGGGTTTTGCTCAACAGACCTAGGGCGGCCCGGATAGACTGAAGGCCAACAGTGCGTACCAGTCAGGCCGAAGGCCCGGAGAACGGTCCAGACAGGATGAAGGCCCAGAGAGGCGGTCCAGACATGCTGAAGGTTCTGAGAGTGGTCAAAATAGACTGAAGGCCCGGTGAGGCGGTCCAGTCATGCTGAAGACTTTGTATGGATTCTGTTAGATATACGTTCGGGTATTGAGCATGCTGCTTTGTGATAATAACCTGGGGAATCGTATGTTATCTATGCTTGCTGGTTATCACCTATGGAGTGCCCTTAGGGACTGTCGGCGGTCATGTAGGAGAGCCTGAAAACTCTTGGGGAATAACTTGTTCTATAAGGAAATCGTGCATGGTATGATTTTAGTATTGTGGTGCTTGTTCGGTGTTGTGAGGAACATTAGTTGGGTCCCTTCAAGGAGATGGAAGGAGGTGAGTATCTTTAGGCTAGGGTGTTGGACAAGCGAAATAATTCTGACAAGGTCGGTATGAAGTCGAGAGCATTCCAGTCATGGGCTGAGGGCCGGGGATGGCATTCCAGACTCATGCTATGGGGCTCAGAGGCAATCCATACCTATGCTGAGGATCTGGTAGGGATATTCCAGACGTAGACTAATGGATAGGATTATTCATTCTTCTAATTATGGTACTCTCAGTCATGACATGTTAGTGGGGAGTGTCAGTCAGGTATCAGGAAGCCTCCGTGGGATACCTGCATTATCTTCCTAGTTGTACGCGAACTGCTGTTGGGACTCTGATTTCAATATTGGAAAGTGCTTATGAAGTCGCAAGTCATAAAAACTCTTTATGATGTCTCAAGTGGTAGTTCAGGTGGGGGTACGCCTGAGCCGATAGGAGTGGATGTAATGGGGGAATTTTGGTTAATCGTATTTGTGACAACCGTCAATTTTCGGTCAAGTCAAATTCAAATATAGTCAACAAGTCAAACCGGTAAACTCAATTAACCCTTGTATATTAGGGTTTACATCGTGTTTACTATTGTACAACACACTATCTTTATGCAAAGTATCACTTTGAGTCTTAACGTGTTCAGAAAATCTAAACCCTAATCAGAGTAACTGATGGAACAACTCAATAAAACATTAATACATACCCTTCGGGGGCGTATAACGCTCATAACAAGGCAAAACGGGGTTTACAAACCTTGCATTTCGAAGTTAAACACTCACAAAAGTCGCAAATAAAGTCTCTCTAAATCTCTCTCGCTCTATCTCTCTTTATCTCAAATCTCTCCAAGTATGTGAAATCTCTCCCAAATCTCTCCAAGTATGTGAAATCTCTCCCAAATCTCTTCAAGTATGTGAAATCTCTCCCAAATCTCTCCAAGTATGTGAAATCTCTCCCAAATCTCTTCAAGTATGTGAAAGCTCTCCCAAATCTCTCCTAAATCTCTCCAAGCATGTGAAATCTCTCCCAAATCTCTCTCATAACCTCCCTCAAACTTTTTATAATCATTTGGGCATCCCGACCCTTAACTTAGTCAAAAACCGCTCGAAACGGGAGTTTATGCGAAAAACAACTCTATAGAAGCGAAACCCTCTTAGAGGCGAAACCCTAAGAAGCCTCCTGGACCGAAGCCTCTCTTTAGAACCGAGACTACTCCTTAAGTACCGAAACTAGCTTAGGAACCGAACACTTGAGGACCGAACCTGCCAAGAACCAAACCCGAAGGTCCAGTTCGGGCCCGAAACCTGTACAACCGAAGGTCCCTTTTCGGACCGAACCTTCATTTCACTTCTATCAAAATCCGGGTTCGCTTCTAACTCCAGTTTCGGCTTCGGGTCTTACTATCTCGGACCGAGGGCTAGGTTCTGGTCTCACCCTCTAAGGACCGAACCTTCGGTCTGACCTTGGATTTTACCATTTCTTCCCGGTTTTCGACCCCGATCTCGTTTTAAGCCCATTTTCGATGATTTTCGCACGGGATTTTCTTATAAATCCATATTTTATTATTTTTAACCTTCCAAGATCATAAAATATGCGTATTCTAAGGATTCTTGTATCAATACCCACACTTTTCTTAAGAGCAAAGGCAAAGTACAAAAGGTGGAGTGTTGACTTTTCCATAAAGCAAAGACACAAGCTACCTCCCATACCCACTCCATGACACCCTCAGTCACTATTCACATCAGCCTTGTCCACTCATTATACTCTTATCCTTCCCCCACAAGTTTCCTTAAACCCACACACAAAGAACTTATACTACTCACATTCTCAAGATCACAAACACTTCACCTAAAAGCAAATACAATTTTCTCTCTCTTTTTCTCTCCAAGATTTCGAGATTCTCCAGAAGTTTGAGCTTTCCACCCTCTTTTGGTAAGTAAATTTCATCCTTCACCTTATTATCCCATACTTCTTCACTCAAGTCATGGATTTCTCACACAAATATCGTCATATTTGTTGCTAGATCTTCAAATCTTCAAGTATCTCCCAAGTGTTCTTGACTTGGAAACCTATCTTCTTCCACCTTCATCTCAGAGAATAACTCAATGTGAGTTCATACCCCCAC
The DNA here is from genome assembly GCF_052849685.1 of Lactuca virosa. NCBI lineage: Eukaryota > Viridiplantae > Streptophyta > Magnoliopsida > Asterales > Asteraceae > Lactuca > Lactuca virosa. The sequence continues at coordinate 21,227,014 of NC_136426.1, read as the reverse complement.
ATTTTCATGTTTTCTTCAAGTTTTAGGGGGGAGAATACAAGTTAAAATACCAAAAACTTAACTAAACTCAAACATCAGCTTTCAAAAGGAAAGTTTAGTTCCATTCACGGACTGTTTTGACCATCTTAAACTTAATATCTTTCAAAACTGTTTAATATGAAAATATTTCAGGTACATATCTTTAAAATGACTACTTTCACATCTCCATACGATTTTTCTACAATTTATGGTGATTTTTACAAAACAGCCTATCATTTCATAAACGAATTCGGACCAGTCTGTGAATATGAACATTTTCACACAAGATAGAGACTTCTAAAAATCATAATAAAAATTATTAATAAACTAGACACATTTTATAAACTCTCAGAGTTTACGGATTTAGTTTTCGACTTCGTATGATTTTTCTATGATGTTTTTAAAACAGTGCAGAAAGGTTAAAAACTAGTTACATAGCTTACAATATTAACAACACTTTGTAGTATGTTGAGCAAAGTGCATAACAATAAGTTTCTAAATGTTGAATGTATTTCTTGTTAGTTTATCATCATAAACAGAAATTAGTCATTCATGATAAGGTTTTCCATTCATTTCGAACACATATAATAAACTACAATAAGTATAGTTTATGGATTTTACGATAAAAGCATACTACATGAAAAATGTTTTACTCTCAAAACAAATGGGTTTTTCATATACTACATGATAAACTATAATAGTAATAGTTTATGGATTTCATATCACTAATTTATTTCATAAAAGGTGATTTCACTTCCACCACGGAAGAGGTTTTATACTCAAACTATATGTAAACCAGTTAACGTAAGTTGTGAGACAATTCTTCCATCGTACTCATAGAGTACGGGTTAAAATTCCTGTAAGTTATAACCAGAGTCTCTTGTAGGGAGAGCGTGATAATTGTGTATAGATCTATATTAGGATTGACACCCCACACCTCGCTGCTAGCTACAGCCAGACCTGCAGCTCTACGGGTGACAAGAGTCATAGGATCTTGATGTCTGAAAAACGTTGTTGCAGGTTAATTCTCGTTATAGTATGGTTATAACGACTCACATAGGGAGTTAACAATCTTTCAAGTTTACGGGGAAAATTCTACTTTAAAAAGGGGTTTTATCTATTTAAAACTACAAACACGTTATAAGTACAAAACACACACATATTCTCGGTCTTGGGATTTAGGACTACGTGACTTTTATAAGGAAAATATTGGATTTTCTTTGGAAACATATTACTATTATAAACATTATAAGTACAAAACACACACATATTATCGGTCTTGGGATTTAAGGCTACATAACTTTTTATAAGGAAAATATTGGATTTTCTTTGGAAACGCATTACTATTATAAACATTATAAGTACAAAACACACACACATATTCTCGGTCTTGGGATTTAAGGCTACATAACTCTTTATAAGGAAAATAAGTGATTTTTCTTAAAGTATACATGACAAAGTACCAGGTTTACACTAAATGGCTTTCATGATATTAAAACTACGTTTCATCTAGAATTGTTAGACTTCAGCTATAACTTGCTAAGTGTACATGTGTAACACCCAAAAATTTTCAACCAATTTAAACTTTTAAAAACATTTCAAACCATTAAAAATCATTACAACTTTGTTTTCAAAATGTATAATATCAGAGTTTTCCCAGAAACATAGACAAAACATGAGGAGCTGTACGATCACGCCTTCGCCTTGCCGCGATCCCCTGATGTACCTGAAACAATAAACTGAAACTGTAAGCCCGAGAGCTTAGTGAGTTCCCCCAAAATACCCATACCCGCAACAATACACATAGAATCATAACAACATACTATGGGTCCAATCAACCATCGGGTTGGAATACCCCAGGCCCACAACCAACAGGTTGGATTGCCAACACACTATGGGTCCAATCAACCATCAGGTTGGAATACCCCAGGCCCACAACCAACAGGTTGGAATTCCCACATACTCCGAGTCCAATAATCCTCGGGATGGAATAGTCACGGCCCACAACCTACAGGTTGGAATGCCCAGGTCTATTGGCCTTCACACCAAGCAGATAAGCCTCAACCGCCAAACAAACATGTGCACATATAATAGATAATCACATAACAGTCTATAGACAATACTTGATCTAACAGATCTTACCACATAGCACATAACACCATCCTATCTACCAGGATGCCAATCTAACAGATCATACCACATATCATATAATATTATCCTACCCTCTAGGATATCGATCTAACAGATCATACTAGCATAACATAACCATATAATAATCCAAAGGGTCGGCCTTGGTGCCTTAGACCCTTGAGTATAGTGAGGAAAACTCACCTCGCAACTGTCGTCTGAAACTAGAAGCTCAACTCCCGGATCACCAACACGAACTCCACCACCTATCGTTACCATAAAACCCTTTTTCGTAAATCTCCAAATTACCAGAATACTCTCAGAAGTCAACTGGTCAACTCTTGGTCAAAGTCAAAGTCCCCAGTCATAGTCAACAGTCCATGTTGACTCGAATCGTCGAGTGCAGACCATCGACTCGTCGAGTCCTTCCTAAACTCGAGAAGTCGTGAAATACTTGATTAGCTCGTCGAGTTTCCCTTTAGCTCGCCGAGTTCATACGTGTCCAAGAATTGGGAGAAACCCTAGCCAACTCGCCGAGTCTTCGAACGACTCGCCGAGTTCAAGGCAATCTTCAACGGACTCGCTGAGTTTGTTCATCAACTCGACGAGTTCACGACCATCTTCATATGACTCGCCGAGTTGACTATGCAACTCGCCGAGTCCTTGAAGATCTTCATCCACGCAGACACTTTTTAAGCCATGCCAAGGTTCCAGATTACAGATTCAAGCTTCTAAGGCATGTTTATCACGTAAAGTTGCAAACTTTACACACATGCAAGGCCCTAAAGGCTCTAAATGACCAATCTAAGCTTCTAATGGAGCTTTACACCTTGGGAGAGTCTCATCCTTGCAAGAGCTGGAAACTTTATGGACTTAGGACTCAAAAGAGGTTCAGATCTGAAGTTTCAACTTCAGATCTAGCTCCCATACCAAAATCCCTTCATGAATCACTAAAGAAAGCCCTAGTTTTCACATATGAATGATTCTTAGAAGAAAAAGAGGTTAAGGTAACACTTGGTTACCTCCAAAACGTGCCCAAACTGAAGTAGACTCTGGATCCACACAGAAATCTTGATGCTAGCCTCTTGATCTACAAATTTCCTTCACAAAAGTCACTCCCCAAAGCTCCAAAACACTCTCCAAGCTCTCACTCGCGGCAATTAGGGTTTCTGGGTCTCAAGAGGGTGATAGAGGACAGTGGGAGGCGCTAATGGTCCAATATATAGGGTGCAAAACCCTGAAAATTAGGGTTTCCACTGCCAGCTCCTACTTGTCGAGTCCCCCATGCCGACTCGACGAGTCACTCATTAATTGATGTGTCCCCCGCTGCTACTCGACGAGTCATAGCGCCAACTCGTCGAGTAGACCTTAAACATGAAGTCTAAAAGGAAAAATTAATAATACATGTCGGTTGGGATGTTACAATTCTCCCCCACTTGACTTAGACTTCGTCCTCGAAGTCAGTTGTAGCGAATAACTCCGGGTAATGCTCCCGCATCTCAGCCTCCGACTCCCATGTCCACTCGGATCCCCTCCGATGCTCGCATTGTATCTTTACCAACGGAACCTCCTTGTTGCGCAGGACTTTCACTTTCTTTCCAAAACGGCAATCGGCCTCTCAATATAATTCAGGCGCTCATCAACCTGAATGTCATCCAGTGGCACCACTGCCTCCGGGTCCACAATGCATTTTCGCAACTGCGAAACGTGGAAAGTACTGTGGATCCGACTAAGCTCCTCCGGCAGCTCTAGTCTGTAAGCCACCTTGCCAACCCTGGCAATGATCCTGAACGGCCCAAGATATCGGGGACCCAATTTTCCCCTCTTCCTGAAGCAGATCACACCCTTCCAGGGCGAGACCTTCAGGAGTACCATGTCACCGACCTGAAACTCTAACTCGGATCGGCGTCGGTCAGCATAACTCTTTTGCCGACTCTGAGCGGTCTGCAACCGCTGTCTAACCTGCTGAATCTTCTCGGTAGTCTGCAAGACCACCTCCGTCCGACCCATCACCCTGTGACCAACCTCACCCCAACAAACCGGGGTGTGACATCTCCGCCCATACAACAGCTCGAATGGCGGGGCGCCAATGCTAGAATGATAGCTGTTGTTGTAGGCGAACTCTGCAAGCGGTAGGTGGGAATCCCACCTCCCACCGAAATCGATGACACACACCCTAAACATATCCTCGAGGGTCTGAATGGTCCGCTCGCTCTGACCATCAGTCTGCGGATGGAATGCTGTGCTGAAGTGCAACCGTGTGCCCAGCTCCTCGTGAAACTTCTGCCAGAAGCGGGAGGTAAACCTGACATCCCGATCATAGACAATGGAAACGGGAACCCCATGGCGAGACACGATCTCGCGAACGTACACGTCGGCCAATTTCTCGGCCGATGAGCTCTCCCGTATGGCCAAGAAATGGGCACTCTTGGTCAATCGATCCACGATGACCCATATAGCATCAAATCCCTTCGCCGTCCTCGGCAACTTGGTAATAAAATCCATCGTGATCTGTTCACATTTCCACATGGGGATCTCCAGGGGCTGCAGCTTGCCATGCGGCCTCTGATGCTCGACCTTGACCATCCTACAGGTCAAGCACCTCTCGACGTACCAAGCGATTTCTCGCTTCATGCACTGCCACCAATAGCTCAAACTCAAATCCCGGAACATCTTGGTGGGCCCCGGGTGAATAGAGAAATAAGACTTATGAGCCTCCTCCATAACCGTCTGCCTAACCCCGCCAGACATCGGAACCCAAACCCGACCGCATCGGGTCAATAATCTCCGACTATCCTGCTCAAACCGGGTATTCTCACCCTTTATCCTCTCCAACTTCCAATTCTTCGGTTGCATGCCCTCAACCTGGGCATCTCTGATCAGACTCACAAGCGGAGAGTCCACTGCTATCCTCATACATACCGCTGGGGTGGAAGACCCAACTGACTTGCAACTCAAAGCATCCGCAACCACGTTCGCTTTACCAGGGTGGTAAAGGATCTCGCAATCGTAGTCCTTGACTACATCCAGCCACCTGTGCTGCCTCATGTTCAGGTTCGGCTGATCCATGATATGTCTCAAGCTCTTGTGATCCGTGTAAATGGTACAACGGACCCCATAAAGGTAGTGTCTCCATATCTTGAGGGCGAATACCACCGCCCCCAACTCCAAGTCATGCGTAGGGTATCTTGTCTCATGCGGCTTCAATTGCCGCGACGCATAAGCTATCACTCGTCCTTTCTGCATGAGGACCGTCCCTAACCCTGTGATGGATGCATCACAGAACACCACAAAATCCTCAACTCCCTCCGGGAGTGTCAAGACTGGGGCCTCGCACAACCGCTGTCGGAGGGTCTCAAACGCCTTTTGCTGCTCAGGGCCCCACCGGAAATCCACCCCCTTCCTCGTCAGACGAGTGAGGGGTACCGCAATCTTGGAGAAGTTCTGTATGAATCTCCGGTAGTACCCTGCCAATCCCAAAAAGCTCCTGATGTCTGAGGGAGATTTCGGAACCTCCCACTGCATAACCGCCTCGATTTTGGCCGGATCGACCAAAATCCCCTCTTGGTTAACTAGATGCCCGAGGAACTGGACCTCTCGTAGCCAAAACTCACACTTCGAGAACTTGGAGTACAGCCGTTCTCGTCTCAGAACTCCCAACAACTCCCGCAGATGCTCCTCATGCTGCTCTCGGGTCTTGGAATACACCAATATATCATCTATAAACACTATGACCGAGCGATCGAGCATCGGTCTACAGACCCGATTCATCAGGTCCATGAACACCGTTGGCACGTTGGTGAGCCCAAACGGCATCACCATGAACTCGTAATGTCCATAACGAGTTCGGAACACGGTCTTCTCCACGTCCTCCTCTCTGACCCTGACCTGATGATACCCAGACCTCTAGTCTATCTTGGAAAACCAAGATGCACCCTGCAACTGATTGAAGAGATCGTCTATCCTCAGGAGTGGGTAACGGTTCTTCACCGTTAATTTATTCAACTCCCGGTAGTCAATGCACATCCGGTACGAACCGTCCTTCTTCCGGACAAAAAGAATCGGTGCTCCCCATGGAGAACTGCTCGGACGAATGAACTGCTTGCCTAGCAGTTCTTGTAGCTGTGACGACAGCTCCTGCACCTCTGGCGGTGCCAATCGGTACGGCGCCTTAGCGATAGGGGCCGCACCTGGCACCAGGTCGATCCTGAACTCGACCTGCCTCTCCGGAGGTATCCCCGACAACTCCTCCGGAAACACATCTGCAAACTCCCTGACCACCGGTACATCGGAAACCGAAATCTGATCCCTGACCCGCGTATCTACCACATACGCTAGATAACCCGCACACCCGTGCTGAATGTACTGTCGAGCCCTGGCAGCTGAACAAAACCCTGATCCCACTCTGGTGCCCTCACCATATACAGTCAGTTCTCCCCCACTTGGGGTTCGAACTACCACTCGCTGGCCCTCGCAATCAATCATAACACCGAACCGACTGAGCCAATCCATGCCTACAATCACGCACACCTCCCCCATGGGAATCAGAATCAAATCTATCGGAAAGGACACCCCGAAAATCTCCAAATCACACCCTCGATAAACCGAAGAAGCAGAAACCCCATGTTCGTTGGCGATAGACACTCGCAACGGACACTCTAACTCGCCCGCTGGCACACTGAACTCCCTACCAAATGACTGAGATACGAAAGACTGACTCGCCCCGGAGTCAAATAAAACCAAATCAGGCAAAGAGTTCACTAAAAACGTACCTAATCACAGGTACAACAGATAAGCATAACACAATTATAATAAATGAGATAGAGGGGAGAAACATACCGGCAACAACATCTGGCGCTGCCCTGGCCTCCTCTGCGATCAACTGGAAAGCATGACCCTGAGCCTTCGGAGGCTCTGCCCTGACTGGTCTCCCATCCGTGATCCTCAAGGTAGTCGGCGCTGGAGCCTGCGCCGGCTTGGCGGCTAATAGAGGACACTGGGCCTTCATATGGCCCACCTGCTCACAATGATAACAAAGCCTGACTCCAGAAGTCGGAGTCGGCTGCCTGCAATCCCTGGCCAAATGGCCCTGCTTGCCACATCGGTGGCACCCACTCCCTGTCCGGCACATCCCTGAATGAGCCTTCCCGTACTTCCCACAAGTGCGGCCTGGCTGTCCCCCAGTCCTCGTATCAGCGGTCTTGGACCACTTTGGCGCCGACTGTGACTGTGTCGGGCCTGCCGCTGCTCCCTCAACTGCAGCTCAATCTCCAACTCACGCCGTCTAGCAGCCTCGTGCAACGCCAGAAGTGTATCACATCGCTGGGTAGACACAAACTGACAGATGTCAGTCTTGAGCATGCTCAGATAACGGGTCATCTGAGCCTGCTCGGAAGCAAACTCCAGGCAAAACATCGCTCTCTCAGTGAACATACGGGTGATCTCCGTCACCGACTCCCCATCCTGTCTCAAACTCAGAAACTCATGTGCTAAACGCTCCCGCTCGACCCGCAGAATGTAACGGGCGTGGAACATGTCTCTGAACTGCTCCCAAGTAACAGCAGCTCTCTGGTCATCAGTGTACGACCCAGTCGCAAGTATCCACCAGTCCTTGGCCCCAGACCTTAGCAGGTTCAGAGCACACCTGACCTTCTGGTCAGTAGGACACGAGCAGGTGAAGAAACACCCCTCCACATCCGAGATCCACCTCATAGCCTTGATGGGATCCTGCGTCCCATCAAACGTAGGGGCTTCATGTTATCGAAGTCCCTGTACTGAAAAACTCGCCCCGCTCCCCCTTCCGCCGTTGTTACAGCCGCGGTGGCTACAGCGGCAGCTGTCTCAGCGAGGGCTGCATATCTGTCGTCGAAATACTCCATCATAGCGGACTTAATAGTCCTGAACAACTCCGGAATCTGACCCCGAACAATCTCGACCACCTCCTCGCGGATGATCTCCCTGACCCGATCCTCTGTCAACATTGGCCCCTCCTGGCCAATAACCTCAGGTGCCACTGGGGCCTCCTGATCACCCTGTCCTGATCCTGATCCGGACCCCGACGTGAAACGCCTCGTAACTGCCATTTTGAAACATAACAGGAAGATATCAGACAATCCGCATAAGTAACGGGGAACCAACTCCCGACTAATCCCTAGGGGTTGTGACTTCCTTGCTACGCGTATGGGTCCTGTGCTTTCAGTAGTACGGGCCCATACTACCTTCCACACCTACCCATATTTGTCTCAAGTATCACCACAACACCCTAACAACATACATATCATAGAGAACACTCAATCCTCACTCCTAGAGGAAGGCTAACCGTCTCACAACTGACCTACCGGTCCCCTACAACTCACCCATCCATGAAACTTCCACCAACCCATGCAGCCCTAGTGTATGCTAGTCATACATAATGCTAGACCCTATAGACTTTCGAATATCCAATCCTACCCTAAGCTCCCAATCAAACAAGAACAGAACATAAGGCTAAATCAAACATTCTTAGGCTATAAGATCTTAATTATGTACGGCCGTGATGCATACACTAAGCAACTATAGTAATGATGTCAATTTCATATAAGGGAAACCCTAGGCTATCAGGCCTCATACGATCAGGCAATTCTATCATGCAATTCCTGAAGACCCCTAGCCTAGCACTAGCATGTTGTTCTAACATATCACATAATCAATAACTGTATGGTATTTTGGGGCTACTTACTGGCTCCGGCTGATCGTACATCCTGTATCCTCATTTACTTATTTTGAAAACCATTTTAGAAATCATTTTGAAAACCTTTCCTTGATTTGAGACTGGATTCACACGCATGTTCCTCCAATTCACTCAAACCAAGGCTCTGATACCAACTTGTAACACCCAAAAATTTTCAACCAATTTAAACTTTTAAAAACATTTCAAACCATTAAAAATCATTACAACTTTGTTTTCAAAATGTATAATATCAGAGTTTTCCCAAAAACATAGACAAAACATGAGGAGCTGTACGATCACGCCTTCGCCTTGCCGCGATCCCCTGATGTACCTGAAACAATAAACTGAAACTATAAGCCCGAGAGCTTAGTGAGTTCCCCCAAAATACCCATACCCGCAAGAATACACATAGAATCATAACAGCATACTATGGGTCCAATCAACCATCGGGTTTGAATACCCCAGTCCCACAACCAACAGGTTGGATTGCCAACACACTATGGGTCCAATCAACCATCAGGTTGGAATACCTCAGGCCCACAACCAACAGGTTGGAATTCCCACATACTCCGAGTCCAATCATCCTCAGGATGGAATACTCACGGCCCACAACCTACAGGTTGGAATGCCCAGGTCTATTGGCCTTCGCACCAAGCAGATAAGCCTCAACCGCCAAACAAACATGTGCACATATAATAAATAATCACATAACAGTCTATAGACAATACTTGATCTAACGGATCTTACCACATAGCACATAACACCATCCTATCTACCAGGATGCCAATCTAACAGATCATACCACATATCATATAATATTATCCTACCCTCTAGGATACCGATCTAACAGATCATAATAGCATAACATAACCATATAATAATCCAAAGGGCCGGCCTTGGTGCCTTAGACCCTTGAGTATAGTGAGGAAAACTCACATCGCCACTGTCGTCTGAAACTAGAAGCTCAACTCCCGGATCACCAACACGAACTCCACCACCTATCGTTACCATAAAACCCTTTTTCGTAAATCTATAAATTACCAGAATACTCTCAGAAGTCAACTGGTCAACTCTTGGTCAAAGTCAAAGTCCCCAGTCATAGTCAACAGTCCATGTTGACTCGACTCGTCGAGTGCAGACCATCGACTCGTCGAGTCCTTCCTAAACTCGAGAAGTCGTGAAATACTTGATTAGCTCGTCGAGTTTCCCTTTAGCTCGCCGAGTTCATACGTGTCCAAGAATTGGGAGAAACCCTAGCCAACTCGCCGAGTCTTCGAACGACTCGCCGAGTTCAAGGCAATCTTCAACGGACTCGCCGAGTTTGTTCATCAACTCGACGAGTTCACGACCATCTTCATATGACTCGCCGAGTTGACTATGCAACTCGCCGAGTCCTTGAAGATCTTCATCCACGCAGACACTTTTTAAGCCATGCCAAGGTTCCAGATTACAGATTCAAGCTTCTAAGGCATGTTTATCACGTAAAGTTGCAAACTTTACACACATGCAAGGCCCTAAAGGCTCTAAATGACCAATCTAAGCTTCTAATGGAGCTTTACACCTTGGGAGAGTCTCATCCTTGCAAGAGCTGCAAACTTTATGGACTTAGGACTCAAAAGAGGTTCAGATCTGAAGTTTCAACTTCAGATCTAGCTCCCATACCAAAATCCCTTCATGAATCACTAAAGAAAGCCCTGGTTTTCACATATGAATGATTCTTAGAAGAAAAAGAGGTTAAGGTAACAGCGGGTTACCTCCAAAACGTGCCCAAACTGAAGTAGACTCTGGATCCACACAAAAATCTTGATGCTAGCCTCTTGATCTACAAATTTCCTTCACAAAAGTCACTCCCCAAAGCTCCAAAACACTCTCCAAGCTCTTACTCACGATAATTAGGGTTTCTGGGTCTCAAGAGGGTGATAGAGGACAGCGGGAGGAGCTAATGGTCCAATATATAGGGTGCAAAACCCTGAAAATTAGGTTTTCCACTGCCAGCTCCTACTCGTCGAGTCCCCATGCCGACTCGATGAGTCACTCATTAATTGACGTGTTCTGGCCCGCTGCTACTCGACGAGTCATAGCGCCAACTCGTCGAGTAGACCTTAAACATGAAGTCTAAAAGGAAAAATTAATAATACCTGACGGTTGGGATGTTACAACATGTTAGAGTTATATAAGAATTTTGTCGCAATCGACTTAGAATTGGTGGGCTCGCCTTACTTCCTGTTGCTTGTTTGGTTGTGGACCTAGGGCAGACCCATTATATTCGACAGTTTATTTAACTTAAATTTTATATAACTTATATACACTGGGTGATTATAGAATGAATCTACAGGTTTTTCTAGGGTACATTATTGCAAGACATAGGAGCGTTCATTTCACACTTAATAAAGAAAATATTGAATTTTCTGGAATCATACTCCATCGCTTTTACAAGGAAAACGGTTTCTTTCTCAAATAAAACTCTTATGAACTCACCAACTTAATTGTTGACACTCTTTCAAAACTACTTGTATTCTCAGGAAATCAGTGAAACAGGAAATCAACAGCTTTTGAGGATGGGACGTTAAATCGTCAAACATTTTATTTTGTCATCATAGTGTAATTGATTTGAAACATGTAAACACATACTATGGTGTAACTTTTTCAATTATATCTATGATGGTTGTATTTACTTTGATCACTATTATACTCGTTGTTGTGATACTATACATGGAGTCCTCCACCCCCGGACGTTTTCGCCATCCTTGGTTTGGGGGTGTGACAGTATTGCTCATCGGAACAGTGGTTGTAATGACATAGCAGAGAGTTGAGTATTATTAAGGTATTAGTACATCATATGGCGGGAGAAAATTCTTTGCATCCAGGATCAGTGAGAGGTTGCAACGAATCAGAAGATGTTGGGTGAGATGCAATGGTAGATCCTTGAATCTCAAGTCGGGAATTAGAATCGGGTTGGGTCTTTTCCCTGATATTTAGCATGTTGCTTCGTGGTAATCGCCTGCAGGATGGTATATTGTGAGAAATTAGTAGGCGACAGGGAGCGGTATGATTGCTATTGGTCGGTATTATGTGCGTACTTAACCCTGATTGTCTAGTTGATGACATATTGTGTTTGGTTGGGTTGAGGCAGTCCCGCTTGTTGCGGAAGGCCAATATACCCGGTGCGGGCCGACTGTAAGTCATATGCACGGAAGCTCGGGGGGGGGGGGGAGCGGTAGGGTTGAGGCGGTAGGCCAACAGACCCTAAGAATATCAATCCGATGGTTGATTGGATTCGACATATTGGTATTCCAGCCCGAGGTTGATCGGGCCAGGCATGGGTGTTTGAGGTTATGAGCTAGCAGTGATGAGCATATTGGTTCGGGAAGCTAAAAGGAGCATTGCCGGTCGGCACAAGAAGATTTATCTCCCAGTTGTCTCCCATTGGTCATCATATCCTAGGAAATCTGGTCATCAGAATTAGTTTTCTCCAGAAGGATTATCAAAGCTCTTTTGTCTAGAAATGAGTTGTCGACAGCAGAGTATGATCTGTGGTTCTGTTTCAGGTAGGAACCACAGGTTCTCAGGGTTGAGTAGTCAGTTTAAGGGATAATGGGAAATGACATCAACGTTGGTTAGTATGGATGGCCTGTCAGGAAGTCAAACCGATTTCAAGATTCCACACTTCGGATTTTAGAGGAAGTAGGAATAGCTCGCCGCATGGTAGGGGTGTTCATGGTCCGGTTTTTTCGGTTTTTAGCTCAAACCGAATCCAAACCGTTAGTTACGGTATTTTTCAAGCAAAAACCGAAGCCGAACCGTTTAAAAATTAAAACCAAACAAAACCAAACAGTTACTAACGGTTTGGTTCCGGCTTGGTTTCTCGGTTTGGGCTTTTTAGGCCCATTTTAGTCGAGTCCATTAGATTGTTAAAAAAACTACTATATTGTTACAACAACAAAAAATCTTCCAAAAAACTGCCAAAAAAACAGGTCAAAACTGCCAAAAATTGTTAAAAAAACTAAAATATTAAAGTTGTTAAAACTGCCAAAACAGTAAATAAAAAGCAGTAAATAAAAGCAATAAACATTGTTCTATTACATCAAGCATTTGTATGGATTCATGCAACCTAAAAATAATCCAAAACAGTAAATAAAAATAGCAAATATTGTTCCATTACATCAAACATAGACTAATACACACAAAACAACAAATATTTTTCCATTATCCGCAAGCTCGCTTCCAAAAGACATCCAATTCCATTATCCGCAAGCTCGCTTCCAAAAGACATCCAATTCATATGCTTTTGCTGTTCAAAAAACTCAATATTAAAACATCACACCAAAAGTCCAATATAAAACCATGAGAAGAAAACTACCTTTCAATCGATATTGTCGGTGCAAATATTAAGTTTGCTTGCAAAATCTGAAATACAAGTTATATTTTGTTAAAAATAATAACAAAGAGAAATATAAAACTTTTTAAAATTTAAAAACTTACCATTTTCAATTTCTTCAAGGTCTTCATTTCTTTCAACACATCTTCATAACAAGCTTTTGCAGTTTTGTTAAAAGAAATTATTAATTATACATAAAAGAAATTGATATATATATATATATATATATATATATATATATATATATATATATAAACTCTACGGTCTGGTCCGGTTTTATACGGTTTGAAATCTTAAAATCCGTAAGCCAAACCGTTCACTACGGTTTGAAAAATTCAAAACCGCAATCCAAACCGAAGAGAAAAATATAAACCGTAAAACCAAACCGATGACCGGTTTGGCCGGTTTCACGGTGTCAAACTGAACCGCGATCACCCCTACCGCATGGGGTTATGGATTTACTTTCTTCGGTTTGAAATTTTCTGTTGAGTTTAGTCACCTTGGGAAGGTCGTTGCGTGTACGATTTGCGGAGGTGCCCATCAGGGTGTCGGGCTTGCCAGGGGTGGCAAAGAGTGATTTCGAGGACGAAATAGAATTTAAGTGGGGGAGAGTTGTAACACCCCGATTTCCAGGAATGAGATTTTAGGGATTTTTATACACTTGAGAAAGCCTACTCGACGAGTCCCCAACTCGTCGTGTAGAAACTCATATGGCCGCGTGAACTTTAAAACCTACTCGACGAGTTGAGGCTGTGCATGAAAACCCTAGTTTTTAGGGTTTGCACCCTATTTAAAGGACCTTAAGTCCTCCCTCCAGCCTCCCTTACCACCTTCACGTCCAAAAGCAAACCGTAATCGAGCCAACCTTCTATTTTGAGTGTGTGTTTGCTGCATTTTTTGAAGAGGCTTGAAGATTGAGAAGCTTGGAATGAGAAGGAGCTTGTAGATCCAGTATCTACATCGTTTTGGCTTTCATTTGAAGGTAGAAAGTCATTGCCTTGATCATTTTCTTGTTAGATCTCTCCATTCAAGAGTTTAGGGTCTTTTTGGCCCACTTTGGATCCATTTTTGGAAGTTGAACATGATTTGAAGTTGTAACTTCAGATCTGGACTCCTCTAGACCCCCATAGTCATAAAGTTATGAGCTTTATCTAGTCTTGGTCTTTCTCCATTCCCTAAACCCCTTCCTAAGACTAGTTTTGGGTGTTTTAGCCTCTTGAGGCCTTGCATACACGTAAAGTTAGCAACTTTACGTGGTAACTACACCATAGGAGGCTAGATCTACAGTTTGGAGCGTTGGTTTTGCTTAAAGACGTCTGAATGAGAAAAAGGCTGAAGGAACTCGGCGAGTTGCATAGCCAACTCGACGAGTTAAGTCGGGTTTTCCCGAAATCTGGATTCTGAATGGACTCGCCGAGTTGAAGAGATAAATCGACGAGTTAGCTAGGGTTTTTTCCGGTTTTCTGAGTTCTTAAGGAACTCGACGAGTTGATGGATGCACTCAACGAGTTGGGTCAACATGGACCGTTGACCTTGACTGTTGACTTTGACTTTGACCAGGGTTGACCAAGTTTGACTTCTTAGGGTATTTTGGTAATTTGGGATTTTGATGGAATTAGTTACATGGTGATTACAGGCGGTTGAGTTCAGAACTGTGATTGGGAGTTGGATATTGTCACTACATCACTACTTGTGAGGTGGATTCTTCTTACTATATCACCAGGGTCTACGCCGCCAAGGCCGACCCTTTATGGATTGTATCCTGGTTATAGGATTATGCTATGTTAGTGATATGTTAGATCTGTATCCTGGTTATAGGATTATGCTATGTTAGTGATATGTTAGATTTGTATCCTATTTATAGGATTATGCTATGTTAGTGATATGTTAGATTTGTATCCTGGTTATAGGATGATGTTATGTTAGTGATCTGTTATATCGATATCCTGGTATATAGGATGATGTTATGATTAGTAATCTGTTAGATCTGTATGACTATTTGTACATGCTAGCTAGCGCATGATATTTATGTGTTGATTGTGTGATTAAGGCCTGGGTTGAGGCGGTCCTGCTTTGTGTTCTAGGCCAACATACCTAGGGCGGCCCGGATAGACTTTAGACCCGGTAGGGCGTACTAGTCAGGCCGAAGGCCCGGAGAACGGTCCAGACAGGCTGAAGGCCCGGAAGGGCGGACCAGACATGCTGAAGGTTCTGAGAGTGGGGCAGATAGACTGATGGCCCGGTGAGGGCGGTCCAGTCATACTGTAGACTCTGAGAGTGGACCAGGTAGAATGATGGCCCGGTGTGGGTGGACCGGTCGTACTGTAGACTCTCAATCTCTCTCTCTCTATCTATATATATATATATATATATATATATATATATATATGCATGTTTTTTATATGATATTGTTATGGTTTGTATGGCGTTGGTATTTTGGGGGAACTCACTAAGCTTCGGGCTTATAGTTGTTGATTTTGTTTCAGTTACTTCAGATGATCGTGGGAAGGCGAAGGCGTGATCGTGCACCTCCTCATAGTTTATGATTTTGATTTATGTGATACTCTGACATGAAACTATTTTGGAAACACTTTGTAATAATTAATGGTTTTTGAATGGTTGAAAAAGTTTTAAATTGGATTGAATTTTATGGATGTTACACAACTCGCCGAGTAGGTTACTTTAATCACGCGACCCATATGATCTCTACTCGACGAGTTTGGGGCTTCCAACTCGTCGAGTTGCTCTTATAAATTGAATAATTAATAAATTAAATAAGTACCAGGAACCAGGCGTTACAACTCTCCTCCACTTGTCTAAGGAAAGGTGTATGATTTTGATAAAGTTTTATCAAAGCATCTCGTATCAGAAATCTGAACTTTGGTAAGAAAGTCAATAAAGTATTGATTTCTAGAAGTCCAGCTGATTTCTGAGTACATGTCAAAGCTAGTGGGAGCATAAGTGTTATGCTAATAATCATCATGTTAGTGGGAGCATGATAATTATTGTTAGTGTTGCAAGTTAGCAATGTTAATTATAGAAAACAAAAGTTTCAATTCGTTAGGCTGCAGGGATTGAAAAAGTTGTTTTGCTATAATTAAGGGAGAGGATATACTTCATTTCAGTTCTAAAGGCTTAGATTGAGACCTTAATCATCTTTAGTCAAGAATATATATATGAATTTCATGTTGGATTGGTTCAACTTAAGGAAATTCTATATATTGCGTTCTCAAAATTCGATTATGATTACGGCATCCCTCTTCATAGTCAAATTTTGAAAACATGGCAAATAAAAATATTGTAGCAAAAGACTGGTCTAGAATCATGTCTTTATGTGAGACATCATGAATCGTGTACCATTTGCTTTGGGTACAGGATTGATTGCATGTGCTATAATATTTGTCATTTCTAAATTTTTCCAAATGCCCAGAGGCATTAAGAAGGGAAAAGGTCTAGAATTGGATATGACTAAAATGATTAAGCAATTGTCGAGGACAATCTGAGGTTTACCAAAGATTGGTTGCTCAGGGACAGTTGGAAGTATAGTGCTAATTTTGGAAGGACCATATTGACATATTCTGAAAAGAGGCATCTCTTATTCAGAAGTGATAGTCAAAATGAGAATATGGAGTTGTCTCCATAGGTGGAAGTTATCTGTGTAAGATTAGAAAACTTAATGCAAGAAGCATGTCCAAAGCAATGTACTTTGAATATGAGACTTAGTTTCCATGGAGTTGATCTCCATTGGAATACCTTATAATGACTGTTGACAAGTCTTTGTGACTTTGTACATATTCATTACAGGAGGGTCAGTGCATATAAGTTTAAAATCTAAACAGATTTCGATAAATGATAGGAATTTGAAATTCTCACATTTTTCGATAAGGATTTGGGAGTGTGAAATTAGAATCATTGAAATTATGTTCAATTGGTTTATTTCACAAAGAAAGGATCATAGACAAACATAGAGTGCATACTTGGTGTATGGCAAAGCTATTGTTTAAGAAAAACATAGTGTACATGCTTGGAGCATGGGACAACTAGTGTTTTTAATTCAAGTATAAAGTTGATAAAACCGAAACAATGAATAATGAGTAATCAGTATGGTGATAAATAAAAGTGTTTATTTATATTCATAGGGTTTGATACCATATTTGATTCATTTATTCTTGTGTTTCACTTTGCATGTTTTGACTTCCAGAATAACTAAGTCGCTCTTCCTGAATGATTAAGTTATTCAAACCATCCACAATCGGTCATATGTTGGAAGTAGATATGAATCAAGACTGTCATGGGTTGGTTTGTAGAGGTCCAAGTTGGTGGACAAAGTGGTGCTACAACACTCATGAGTGCTCATAAGTTCTGAGTATTGGATTCAACCCGCGCTCATTTGAATCACTTCATGGATTTTATCACGAGTGATCATGAAACGATAATATCTTATATTCTTCAAACCTAGAGATATGAGTTGTTACTATGAGTTGGTTATACATTGATTGCACGAAAACGCATTGGTAACTCGATGTTATAAAACGTGCCTTTGTGTATGATTCAACAAGTAGTAGAACAAGCCATATGAGTCGAAGTTTATCCATTCCTTTTACCTTCGGGATAAAAGCGATATCTGTGGGCCCCTCGATGATTTAGCGATGACACATGTGAGTGCTTGGCCAAGCCAGGACTGATTTGATTTGTTCAATCAGTCAGTCATCATAAATCGAAAATCGGGAAACAACAAATGGACAGAGAGAATGATTATAATCCATGTCTCAGTCCATATGATATCTAGAATGGAGGAATATATGATCCCTTATCTAATGGACAAGTCATTGACAATGTCAGAGTTCGACAGCGGCTTTATGAGCTACGATTGCCAGTTAGGTTTTGAAGTCATACTCAATAATAGTTTTAGACTTATCCAAGTGGGAGACTGTTGGATTAATGTCTAAGTCCATAACTATATTTGGTATGTATTTGACCCGACCCGGCATGGTCCATTTGGGTTGCACTTCACCGGCACAATTTATATGGATAGTCTTTTGAGAATAGTATATTTATGATTTATATTAATATATTATAAGTTCTAATATATTAATATGGAATCATATTATTTAATTAGTATTGATCAAGAATTAATTTAGAATTAATTAAGTGATCAAAAAGAACTAATTAAATATGGACTCTTATATATATGGAATGGGCCAAGTTCATTTAGGTTGGGCTAAGCTTTCATGGATGGTCCATGGAACTTTTAACCCATGGATCCTATGTAAATGAAAGGTCATGGGTATTAGGGTTTACATGGATGTAACCCTAATCCTCCATAATATATAAAGGGGTCCTTGGCTCACAAAATTGGCACAAGTGTGTGAAAATAAGAGTGGGCCGATTTTAGTGTGCATACATATTCTCTCTAGTTCTTCCAAGGTGTTTTGGTGATTTGTGATTCCATTTGAGGCTTCCACACTATTGGGGCTAAGCTCTTAAAGCTTGAAGACATCAAGCTATATCAAAAGGTATGTCATCTAACTAGAACTTTGTAGTATAGGTGCTTCATAATATGTTAGTTAGGATGAAACCTTGGAATAGTTAATATTTGCATGTATAATAGAGAAAACATAGATCCAAGGTTTATAGGATTGCATGTACACCATAGGAGTGTTAGAATGCTCAAAACCCAACACCCATGACCCTCTGACCAACCTCACCCCAACATATTGGGGTCCTGCACTTCCTCCCGTAAAGCATCTCGAAGGGAGGTCGATCTATGCTGGCGTGATAACTGTTGTTATACGAAAATTCCACTAACGGAAGATACGTATCCCAACTACCGCCAAAATCCAATACACATGCGCACAACATATCCTCGAGAGTCATAATCGTCCTCTCACTCTGCCCATCTGTCTGAGGGTGAAAAGCCATACTGAAATGAAGGCGAGTACCCATCTCGTAGTGAAACCGCTTCTAAAATCTGGAAGTGAAGCAAACATCTCGGTCTGACACAACCGATACCGACACTCCATGATGTGCCACCACCTCGCGTACGTAGATCTCGGCTAGCTTCCCAGCCGGTATACTCTCCTGGATCGGGATGAAGTGTGCACTCTTGGTCAACCAATCCACGATGACCCAAATCGAATCTACTCCACGTGCAGTCCTGGGAAGCTTTGCGATGAAATCCATGGTGATGTCTTCCCATTTCCACACGGGAATCTCCAACGGCTGCATCTTCCCGTGAGGTCGCTGATTTTCGACCTTGACTTTCCTGCAGGTCAAGCACCACTCCACATACCAGGCCACATCCTGCTTCATGCAGGGCCACCAGTAATCAGGGCGAAGATCCGATACATCTTTGTCGCCCCATGATGGATGGAGAACCTAGACTTGTGGGGCTCCTCCATCAGAACCTGCCGTACACCACGCAGATATGGCACCCAGACCCTACGATGCAAGTTCAATAACCCTCGGCTATCATAATCAAAGGAAGCCACCTGACCCACTATGCGCTCACTCTTCCGGTGCTCTTCCTTCATAGCCTCTACCTGCGCCTCTCGGATCTGCTCCAACAATGGAGTGATCACTGTCATCCTCAAGCATATTGTTGGATAAGGTGTCTAAGTCCATAACTATTTCTGGTATGTACTTGACCCGACCCGGCATGGTCCATTTGGGTTGCATGGCACCATGCAATTGGATAAACTAAAATGAGAGAAATAACACTTATGGTTTATTAATATATTATAAGTTCTAATATATTAATAATATTATTTAATTAGTTTGTTCAAGAATTAATTAAGTGATCAAAAGATAACTAATTAAATATATGGGTAGATTATGTAAATCTTCCATATCTTATATAGTGGGCTAAGAGGCTCCATGGATTATCAAGTTGGGTTCCACCCATAGGATGCTCCATGGATGCTCCATGGAGTTAACCCATGGATCATGAAATGAAGAGTCATGTTACATTAGGGTTTACCTAATGCAACACACTATATAAACAAAGGTGTTCTCCCCAAAATCGGCGACACTAAGAAACAAGAGGGCTAGAGCCGATTTTGCAAGTGTAAGATTCTCTCAAAGTTTACTCCTTTGCATTTGGTGTTGTGTGAAGCATTTGAGGCATCACAATTGGGGTGCTAGGCTCACAAGGTTTCAAGGATCATAATCAAAACAAGGTAAGTTATTCTATCTTTCATTCAAGTTAAAAATGTTCCCCATGTATGCTAGATAGGAATATAACCTTGGAATTCAACTTTGCATGATAATTAGACAAACATAGATCCAAGGTTATTAGGGTTGCATGTACACTCAGGAAGTGTTAGAATGCTCAAAACTCATCAGTGGTATCAGAGCCTAGGCTTGTTTGTTGATTTTTTGTGCAAACTGCTTGAAAAAATCGTTTTTCTGTTTTCTGCTCGTATGAACTCGCCGAGTCCATGGGGGGACTCGACGAGTCCATGAACAAATGCAAGTTACTCGTCGAGTATGTTCTTGCACTCAACGAGTAGAGGCTGCAGTTTTCAAAATTTCGACATTTATTGCTGGAAATGGACTAGAAACATTACCCTAAACTGTTTTGGTGTTTTAAAACTTGTTTTAGATGGTGTAATGTTTATGCTAATCCATTTACAATGGAAATTATCAAAATTACAAGTTTTTAAGTGTAATTTTTGATTCTTGAAAGTGTTCATATTCATGTTCTTGAACTTATGAAGATTAGATTATCATAGGAATTGTTTGTAACCTTCATGGTAGTTTAATTCATGATCATAATGTGTTTTAATGGAGTCCATAACTTGTCCTCAAGTTATGGAAAACCAAAAGTCTCACTTTTATTAAAGCCATTAAAAGAACACAAGAGTTATAAAAATGAAGAGTCTTCATTTTTATTACTCAATTAATTCATAAGTTATAAGAAATAAAAAGTTTTGGAAGTTTACAAAACTTGCCCTCAAGTTTTGGAACAAGTAAAGTCTTGATTAAAACTTTAGTTCCAACCCTTAGAATTTTAAAAGTTAAAATTCAACCCTTATACTTTATAATATTATAAGTTACTAATATATATATGTATAAGATCAAGTCGTCTTACCGCTAGTACGCCTCATTCACGAAGTCGGTCTATAAGGGGGGTATAAGGTTGTTGCCTATAAAATGACAACTTAATGGGTGTCCACTCTCACCCACCGCTTCCTTGATCGGTGGAGGGTCGTTAGCCGAACGGGTAGGACAAGGACTTATAAATTTTCATTAAAAGTATGATGAATATTATAAAGTAACTAAATGCTTTTATTAAATTCCCAATCTTAGTTACTTTAGGAAAATGTGAATAAGGTGCTAATCCATGAAATTACACTTTACACTTTGTTTAAGTCGTTAGTGGAGCTCGTGTGGTTAACCGGCACACTAACTTGGACTTAACAAGGTAGGTAAAGGGTGACTTAAAGTTTATTATAGGTCGGTGGAGCTCGTGTGGTTAACCGGCACATCGATTGAGTAATAAAAATTGAGTGTATCAAGTGATTTGCATGGTTACTTCACACCTCGTTTTGTGATCCTCGGTATCCCAGTCACAAAACTTGGAGGGCACACTCGAGATTGAAACATGCCTTTGAAAAGTTCATTGAATCTCAAAAGAATCTAGGAATTTCTAAGAACCAATTAAAAACCTAATATCTATATTTCGTTTTTCATGGTGGAAATTGGTGAATCGTTATTCACCTACCTTTCAAATATGTTATAGCTTAGATTACGGCATACCTCTTCTAAGTTATAATATATTGTGATTGGATCCTAGCCTTAATATTACATTTGGGTGTTTTATTAAGGACTCTCTTAATATCTAAACTAATCTTGTTCTCTTCTTTCAGATGTCTTCAAACAATGCTGCTTCTGGCTCTAATCCTAATGGCTCCTCTACCCTTATGAACTTGTGTGGGAAAGTCATTTTTGATGGATCCAACTTCAATGAATGGATCAGAAACATCAGGATGATTACCCGCTACGAGGACAAAGAATATGTCCTTGACAAGGAGCTTAAGGAGATTGATGAGACCACTGCAACTCCCCAGGACATCGCTGACTTCCGGGCACATGAAAGGGATGCTACAAAAGTGGCATGCATCATGTTGGCCACCATGACAGCGGAACTCCAAACGTCCTATGAGGACTTCTACCCTTTTGAAATGCACCAAGATCTGATGGAAAGATACCATCAAAGTGCACGAAAAGAGAGGTATGAAATCATATGCTCTATCATAACAACCATGATGAAGGAGGGGGAATCCGTCACGAGCCACATGCAGAAAATGCAAAGGTATGTGGATCGGTTGCTGAAGCTTAATGTGAACTTCCCTAAGGAGCTTGCAATAGATATCATTTTGCACTCCTTACCATCGTGTTATGATCAATTCCGCATGACATATCACATGAATAAGGAAGAGGTCACACTCAACAAACTTTAGGGACTCTTCAAGACCGCAGAAACAGGTCTTAAGGGTAAGTCGGTTGTTAACACTCCTACTCCAAACTCCGCCCCTGTTTTGGAAATCGGGAAAGGTCGAGGGAAGAAGAGGAAGAGCTCTTCGAAGGGTACCAAGGCTAGGACCCTTGATGGCTCTTCTTCAAGTGGAACCAAGAAAGGTTTCGTCACTCCTTCTTCTGACCCAAAAGAGGCTGAATGCTTCTATTTCCATGAAAAGTCACATTGGAAGCGGAACTACCCAAAGTACCAGCAAGAT
The DNA here is from genome assembly GCF_052849685.1 of Lactuca virosa. Lineage (NCBI taxonomy): Eukaryota > Viridiplantae > Streptophyta > Magnoliopsida > Asterales > Asteraceae > Lactuca > Lactuca virosa. Next base: position 21,204,042 of record NC_136426.1, on the reverse strand, counting down.
GTGAAGGATGGGAAAGTTAAACCCAACCATGCAGGTATTTACACTATCTTATCTAATAACTCACCCCATTCTAACTCTTGGGTCCTTGATACCGGTTGTGGTATTCATATCTGTTCTGATTTGCAGGGACTAACAAGAAGTGAGAATGTGGAGCATGGAAGAATAAACTTAATCATGGGGAATAGGAAAGCTTTACCTGTCACCAAGATTGGAGTTTATACCTTATCGCTAGGTAGTGGGTTTAGTTTAGATTTGAATAAATGTTGTTATTCGCCAGTTATGGAAATAAATATTATTTCCTTTCATGCATTGTATAAACAAGGTTTCACCTTTTTATTTGATAATGAAGTTGGTTCGATTAATGCTTTCTTTAATAATGTTCTTTATTTTAAAGCATTACCTTGTGATGGTGTGTATGAAACTGTATCTGTGGTTGATAACTTAGGAAATAATGTATTGTGTATTGATTCTGTTAATGATAATAACTTGGATAAAGCATCATTATGGCATTGTCGTCTTGGACATATAAGCAAGAAACGCATAGGCCAACTCCAAAAGGATGGAGTCTTAGAGTCATTTGACCTAAAGTCAGATAATAGTTGCGAATCATGTTTATTTGGAAAAATGACAAAGTCACCCTTCACAGGTTCTTGTGAGAGGGGTGAAGGTTTGTTGGATCTTATACACACGGATGTGTGTGGGCCCTTCAAACATGCCACAAGGGATGCTAATCATTATTATTTGACTTTTACTGATGATTACAGTAGATATGGATATGTCTACTCAATCAAGCATAAGTCAGAGACTTTTGAGAGGTTTAAAGAGTTTAAACAGGAAGTCGAGAATCAATTGGGTAGGAACATTAAGATGATTCGATCCAATCGAGGTTGTGAGTATCTTAGTTCAGAGTTCCTCGACTATCTTAGGGAATGTGGGATTGTCTCATAATTGACACCTCCCAGGACACCGCAGTTGAATGGTGTAGCTGAGAGGCGTAATCGAACCTTGTTGGATATGGTTCGTTCCATGATGAGTCGAGCTTCGCTACCAATCTTATTTTGGGGGTATGCCTTAGAGACTGCCGCCCATATCCTTAATCTAGTCCCCACAAAGAAAGTTGCCAAAACTCCTCATGAGATGTGGACTGGTAAAGTACCCAAACTAGACCACATTAAGATTTGGGGTTGCGAGGCTTTCGTGAGACGCGAGACTCATGATAAGCTCAAACCTCGAAGTGAGAGGTGGATTTTCATCGGCTACCTACAGAAATCCTTTGGTTACCTCTTCTACAGACCTAGTGAGAATGTGGTCTTTGTAGCTAGGAGGGCTTTCTTTCGAGAGAGAGAGTTCATAAGCCAAGGAGACAGTGGGAGGCAAGTTGACCTTGAAGAAATTCAAGAGTCAAGTGGTGAAGGAACTTCAAACCCTAGCACTCAACTTGAGGAGGAAACTCCTGTTGAGCCAATTGACAAGTCTGTACCTCTGAGGCGTTCCACAAGGGTTAGGAATGCACCTGAGCATTACTATGGATTCCATATTACTGCGGAAGGTGATACACTTATCAGTGATGAGACACTGATAGGTCTGGATGAACCTAACAGTTACGCGGAAGCCATGGCAGGCCTTGAGTCAGCCAAGTGGAAAGAGGCAACGGACAACGAGATACAGTCCATGTATGACAATCAAGTTTGGAACTTGGTTGAGAATGTACCAGGTCGTAAGACTGTAGGGTGCAAATGGATCTTCAAGAAGAAGACCGACATGGATGGTAATGTACACACTTATAAGGCACGACTGGTTGCAAAGGGTTTCTCACAAACTCCGGGAGTTGATTATGATGAGACCTTTTCTCCAGTGGCCAAGATTAAGTCTATTAGGGTTCTGTTAGCCATAGTTGCATTTCATGACTATGAAATATGGCAAATGGATGTCAAAACCGCTTTCCTTAATGGAAAGTTGGCTGAGGATGTTTACATCAGTCAGCCAGAGGGTTTTGTCAATACAGAGTACCTTAATAGAGTGTGTAAGCTTGAGAAATCCATTTATGGGTTAAAGCAAACACCTCGCAGATGGAATCTTTGCTTTGATGAGAAAGTCAAAGAATTTGGCTTTTCTAGGAGTGAAGATGAATCTTGTGTATATGTCAAGGCTAGTGGGAGTATAGTTAGCTTTTTGGTATTATATATGGATGACATACTACTCATAGGAAATGACATCCCAACTCTGCAGGAAGTTAAGTCCTGGCTTGGGAAGTGTTTCTCTATGAAGGACCTAGGAGAAGCTGCCTATATTCTAGGGATAAGGATCTTGAGAGACCGGAGTAAAAGACTAATTGGACTTAGTCAGAGTACCTACTTGGATAAGGTGCTGAAGAGATTCGGCATGCAGGACTCCAAGAAAGGAGAGTTACCCATCCAGAGTAACGCCAGATTGAGTAAAACACAAAGCCCTAGTACTGAGGCTGAGATAGCAGAAATGAGTCGAATACCTTATGCTTCGGCTGTAGGATCGATCATGTATGCTATGACGTGTACTCGACCTGATGTAGCCTTTGCTCTGAGCATGGTTAGCAGGTATCAGGGGAACCCTGGCAAGGCACACTGGACTGCGGTAAAGAATATCCTCAAGTACCTACGGAGGACTAAGGACTGGGTCCTTACCCTCGGTGGGAGTGAAGACTTGAGATTTGTAGGGTATAGTGATGCTAGCTTTCAGACTGATAGGGATAATTTCCGCTCTCAGTCAGGCTGGGCCTTTACCTTAAACGGGGGAGCAATTTCTTGGAAGAGTTCCAAGCAAGAGACAGTGGCTGATTCAACTTGCGAATCAGAGTATATAGCAGCTAGCGAGGCAGCAAAGGAGGCGATATGGCTGAAGAACTTCATTGGAGATCTTGGAGTTGTACCAGCTATTAAAGAGCCAATGGAAATTTTCTGTGATAGTGAAAGTGCAGTTGCCTTAGCCAAGGAACCAAGGGATCACGGGAGATCCAGACACATCGACAGAAAATACCATTTCATCAGACATCGAATAGAAGAAGGACTCCTTGTGGCAAAGAGGGTATCATCGGATGAGAATCCAGCAAATCCCCTCACGAAGGGACTGACTCGGGTTAAGCATCTCCAGCATGCTCGGAGCATAGGGCTGAAGGATGATATTAGATTTAGTAGTTAGATAACCTTGAAATTTGTAAAGTGTAATTGACATTAGATGATGAATAAAAGGTGTTTTATTTATGAGTAAAGTGTTGCTATCTCTTGTTGATCGTTTAATATATTTCTTTTGCATGTTTTGACTTCCAGAATAATTATGTTTGGTATATCATATTATTCGAACCTCCACAGTCGGTCATATGTCGGAAGTAGGTATGAATCAAGACTGTCATGATTGTTTGCAAAGGTCTAAGTTGTTGGACATGGCTACAACACTCATGAGTGCTCATAAGTTCTGAGCATTGGACTCAACCCACGCTCACTGGAATCACTTCATGGAATTTATCTTGAGTGATCGTGAGACGGTAATATCATATAAGTCTTCAAACCTAGAGATATGATTTGTTACTTATGAGTTGATTATGCATTGATTGTATGGAAACGCATTGGTAACTCGATGTTATAAAACGTGCTCTTGTGTATAATTCAATGAGTAGTAGAACAAACATATGAGTCGAAGTTTATCTGTTCCTTCTTGGATTAGAAGCTGATATCTGGGCCCCTCGATGATTTTGTTTTGACCTATGTACCGGGCCCGGTCAGAACTAAGTTGATGTGTTCAATTAAGTTCTTTGTCAAACAAATCGGAAATCGGGAAACAAACTGTTGGACAATAAGTAAGACATTGTTCCATGTATTTGTCCGGCTGATATCTAGAACAGAGGATTATATGATCACTTATCTTAAATGGCGTATCATCATCTTCTCAGTTCCGAGAGACCTTGAAAGAGCTACGATTGCTGATCGGTTCCTGAAGTCATACTTGCAGTTATAGTTATTTTACTTATCCAAGTGGGAGACTGTTGGATAAGGTGTCTAAGTCCATAACTATTTCTGGTATGTACTTGACCCGACCCGGCATGGTTCATTTGGGTTGCATGGCACCATGCAATTGGATAAACTAAAATGAGAGAAATAACACTTATGGTTTATTAATATATTATAAGTTCTAATATATTAATAATATTATTTAATTAGTTTAATCAAGAATTAATTAAGTGATCAAAAGATAACTAATTAAATATATGGGTAGATTATGTAAATCTTCCATATCTTATATAGTGGGCTAAGAGGCTCCATGGATTATCAAGTTGGGTTCCACCCATAGGATGCTCCATGGATGCTCCATGGAGTTAACCCATGGATCATGAAATGAAGAGTCATGTTACATTAGGGTTTACCTAATGCAACACACTATATAAACAAAGGTGTTCTCCCCAAAATCGGCGACACTAAGAAACAAGAGGGCTAGAGCCGATTTTGCAAGTGTAAGGTTCTCTCAAAGTTTACTCCTTTGCATTTGATGTTGTGTGAAGCATTTGAGGCATCCCACTTGGGGTGCTAGGCTCACAAGGTTTCAAGGATCATAATCAAAACAAGGTAAGTTATTCTATCTTTCATTCAAGTTAAAAATGTCCCCCCATGTATGCTAGATAGGAATATAACCTTGGAATTCAACTTTGCATGATAATTAGACAAACATAGATCCAAGGTTATTAGGGTTGCATGTACACTTAGGAAGTGTTAGAATGCTCAAAACCCATCACATATATCCCGAATCGGTGCCGCTACCGCCTTGCGGCTGAGAGCATCGGCCACCACATTGACCTTCCCTGGGTGATAAAGGATCTCATAGTTGTAATCCTTCACCACATCCAACCAACGACGCTGCAACAATAAGGATTAATCGTAATAGCTTCGAATCAGGGGGCAGCGGAGGAGTTCGATTTTGCTACATCTAATTTTCGATTTTCTGGGTTTTCACAAAATCGCAATAGGCTCCAAAATCGTAACAACCGATCACTTCATCTTCTGTGGGTTAAAGTTGTTAACAATTAGATGGGTTTTCTCAAAAGCTTCATGTTTTGGGTTTTTGATTTGCTTTGTATGCATTCAAATTTTGGGTTTCTAGAAAATCGGGGGGGGGGGGGGGTGGGTGCGTGGGGGAGGGGGTGTCCGGTGGGTTAGAGATATGGTGGGATTTTTTATTTTTCTTAATTCTAGAAATATAGAAATAAATATCAGAAAATATAGAAAAGAAATTAAAAGGGTATGATAGTCTTTTCAAATTTTTAAGGGACCAAATCCACAAGAAAATTTTCATTTTGGACTAATGGTGCAAGTTGAAATCTTTTTGGACCTCATCCACAGTTTTTGACAAATCACAGGGACCAAATTTGTAGTTTTGTCATAAACTTATAAACAATATATATATATATATATATATATATATATATATATATATTATAAAATATTATATAAAAATGTGTTATTATAATATTTTTTAACTACTCGCGGTACGGAGAATCTGGTTTGAAGGGCCGCATAGGGTTGTTGGATTTCATAAATGCTATAATGCCAAAATGGTCATGCCCTCCGGTGTTTCATGTCTGGCTCCTATCTGTACATAGTGGTTGAAAAGTATTATTTAACACTTATAAAATAATAACGCTCGTAATTAGTCGTGATAAATATTAGACTAAAATCTAGTGGTAATAATACTAGGTTTCGTCGAAGGAAATTATATTGTGAAGAAGCGAAACGCTGTCCAAGTTGGAATCACCACTTTAACAAGTGAGTGCATAGTTACTTTCATCTTACACATAAATATGAAGTATTTAATATAAATTATGTGCTATGTGTGCATATTATATGTGTTCTTGATATCTATGCTGGATGAACGATTTATACATGTTTTAAATGATTTAAACTGTATATTTATTTTATATCTACGAATATGTTGGGTAGAACATGGGTAGATGAAATAGTTGATGTGTGATGAAATAAAATGATGAGAGACCTCGATGTTTACGATGATCCAGTCATCTAGGAAGTATAGATGACGACCACAGACTATTCTAGACAGTCTAGTGGAACACTAGCAGGCTCGCAACCTGTAGGTGTTTATTTGAGGAACGAGTAATCGGGTTGAATGATTTGAGGAAATTAATGAACTTAAATATTGTAGGTTGAAAACCCTATGTGCTCACCAGGCTCCCAAGCCTGACTCACTCAGTTTATTGCATTACAGGTAGTGGTAAGGGAGCACAGGAGTGATGATCTGATGAGAGATTAATGGATTATAGGCCACTAGAATAAATAGATGTTGTAAGACCTATGTTGTTTCTGTTTATGCTTTTGATATGTATTGATAATGACATTCCGAGGTTTTTAATATAATGAAAATACATTTCTTCATAAATACTTTGATAAATTCTTTATCATATTTTTGGGAACAAATTTCGCAACATATTTCTTTAAAAGTATACTCTGATTTTCAAATAAATCATAAACAAATCGGTCTTTTCTGGCCGTGAAATTGGGGATGTCACAGCGGTTCCGAAAAAATGAGAACCGGAACCGGAACCACTTAAGGCGGTTTCGGTTTCGGAACCGGCGGTTCTAAGGCAGTTCCGGTTCCGAAAACAGTTACCCGGTTTTTTTGCTCACCCCTAAGTAGATGACGATTGAAGGTCTAAAAGTGAGAGGAAACTATGTTTTAAGGACAAATACATTAAACAACAAACAATAAGGACTAAAGTAGTAATTTAGCAAATGTTTTGTTGACAAGCTCCAGCTGCAGAGGACCGAAACCGGGATCCTAGGGCTGGGGACAATCAGTCTACATTACTTGAGTCGGTTCATACTGCTTCCCAAGGAAACCAGCAGCATATCCCCGATTCTTCTTTAACCATAGAAATCAGCCAAAACGTAGTCAGAATCAGAAGAATGAAGGAGGAGGAGAGTATCGAGTCTCGCGTGCAGCAAGCTATGCACTCTCGCGTTCAACATTTCAGAGACCTAGCCGAGTATGTCCCCCCCCTTTCCTCTTTCTTATTGCGCATGTTATGTGGGTGTCGCCCGTCTCCTAAATGCTCTGTGCCTGTCTCCCTCTCCATCACTTGTGTTTTAGCGTGTGTGATTGGGCTAATTTAGTAGAAGAAATGACGACTGCACAAGTAGCTATGAGGTCTAAATCGTGTCCTTCAAGGGGACAAATATGTTGCTTCTGTTAGCACTTAGGTCTTGCTATTTCTTTTACGCATTTCAGTAATTCAGTATTCATGTTTGCTTGCATCAAGTAGCGACTCTGTGCTTTTGTGCTGTTTCATGGCTTCATAGTTTTAATATTAAGAATATTAAAAGAAGATGTTGCAGTGCAATGGTAACAAAGTCACATGCTAGAGTTGGGTACATGTTCTTCGTCAAAATTGATATGAAATAAGTTGTCCTTCTAGGGTTATGTGGCAGATACACGTCTTCTGTTTAGAAAAACTGTATGTTTGATGAGAAACCCTTTTCAATGGTGATTGCTTTAGCCGTTGTACACTTAATCTTCCTCCCTATACTGGCATCATAATAATGGAGGTTTATCTAATGAATTTCATGATTAGTGGGAGCATGGGAGTAATTAGTGTCATACAATTAGGGGTGTGCTAAAACCGGAAAAACCAAAGAATTGATTTTTTGGTTTAAAAAACCAATTCTTTTTGAATTAGGTGGCGTTAGGAATGGAGTAACCAAGTCTTTTGACAACAATTGAAAGCTTGTAATGTTTTCTTTTAGAAAATACACCAAAGTCTATCGAAAACAATCACTAATAAAGAGGATGAAATACTTACCTTTACAACTAGAGGGTGGAGCAATATGTCCATATAAATCTATATGAATAAATTGTAAAGGCTTCTTACGTTGTGATGTTGCTTTATTTGGAAAAACATTCATGACATGCTTCCCAACTCTATAAGATTGGCCTTCATTCTCTTTATTGACATGTATGCGGGCTCCCTTTTCTTTTCATTGTTCTTGCCCTCAAAAAGCACTACTAGCTCTTGTATCTTTCTTTGAATACAAAGCTTGCTTCAATGGTTATTTCTCTCTTTTCTTCAGTTTTTTTATCAATTAGGCTTCTAAAGTACCCATGAGTTGATCACTGGCCATAGAGTCTATCTCTTTTCTATGGCTACTATGATAGAATCAAACCCTTGTGCCAAAACGCGGGTAGCTTTCCTCTATTACCCTTGTGCAACTCAAGCTTTCACCTTTTTCTAATCAACTTATTAGGAATTCCCAAAAAGCGAGTGAAATAATCTGAATTGGAAATGGTTTCATTTGCTACCCTCTCAGACATTGCATCAATGAGAGTTGATAGATAGGCATGAGAGCATGTTGGTCCTTTTCTAACAAGTTTTATAAACAAAGACACAGAAAAAAAAATAGGATTTTGAGTCGGATGCATGAATATTTTGAAAGATATTGAGTTTACAAAAACAAAAAGGATTGCATGTAGACATCCAGAGATCCCTTGAATGAGTTCTTGATTTTGACTTGCTTATACATAAAATTAAAAACCTAAAGGAAAATTCTGCATGTGTTACAGCCTTGAGTTTTTTTGTTTGTTATTTGTCTTGTATAAAATGATAAGTTCTGATAGCCATGAAATGTCTCTAATATATATGTTTTCCTTTTTCCTTTCTGGAGACAGCTCTTTAACTTTTGAGGGAGTTCGAAGATTATTGGAGAAAGATCTGGCTTTAGATACATATGCATTGGATAAACATAAGAAATATGTTAAACAATTGTTGGAGAAGGTACCTACCTCTTCTTATAATTTTTTGTAATATTCACTTTGGGTAGGAATAAATTATAAATATGATAACTTCTTTCCAAGTATTTTTGTGTTTGGACTTTTCCTATTTTCTTAATGTGAAATATGGTACTTCATCCATAGTGTGAAGATACATACTGTTGATTTAATATGGTATGTTAGAGATATTTTATATATGTTTTAGGGTTTCATAGTGTGATTTGCTTTTTACTGGTAGTTATTGAGTGACATAGAAGGTGAGGACAATGTTTCCAAACAAATTAAATCAGAGAAGGTTAAAAAGGAAGAGGAAGAGGAAGTGGAAGAGCAACCCAAAGAGCAAAAAGTAACAGGTGATGATGAAGATAAAATTGAAGACTCCCCTGTAATGGGCCTCTTATCAGGAAACAAATCAGCCAAATCTGAAAAACCTAAAACTCAGGACAAAATACCCACTGAAGACATGATAAAGAAGGCCATTTGGAAAAAGGCAACATACTTTCGATCTAAATCCGAGTATGTAACTTATATACCAAATTATTTCACTTTATATTTTTCTTTGGGGTTTCATTTCCAATGTGGATTGGGCTCGTTGTAGGCCCATATATACAGTGTGGGCCACTCAAGGGTTGCTGAAAGAATAACCCTTTTTGCAAATCATTAACTGACATCTGACATGATTTCTGTTAAGACTTTTTGTTTTGTTTTGGTAATTTTACAGATTCATAATAATTATTTTTTTCAGGGAACTTACTGTGGCGGGTGTACGTCGGCTTATAGAGGAAGATCTTGAACTAGAAAAATTCTCTCTTGACCCTTTTAAGAAACTAATAAGTAAACAATTAGACGAGGTTTTAAATTCTCAAAATGACACACCAAATAAATCAGATGATGCTGATTCTTCACATAGTGAAAGTGAAGAGAAAGAAGTTGAAGTAAAACCAAAAAAGAAATCGGCTCCAAAAACAAAACCTCAAAAATCTGAAGCACCCAAGAAACGTAAAAAACCTGCTCAAGAAACCGAGCAACCGAAGAAAAAAAAGATGAAAAATGCTGAAGAAACATCTGTTAAGAAGAAAAATGTAAAAGATGCTGACGAGGATTCTTCGGGTGAAAAATCCGAATCCTCTGCTGAAAAATCTGAAAAAGTCGGTATATCATTCTTTTTTCTATTATTATAAATATTTTGATTATTTTTTTACATATAAGTTAAATTGAAATCTTATAACTAACAGAAGGAAGTGGTAGCACCTGTTTATGGAAAGAAAGTGGAGCGACTCAAATCGATTATTAAAGCTTGTGGGATGATGTAATTTTATTTCCTCTTTTAGACATATTAAACAAGATAACTGCATGTTTATGGGTTTTTTCTAACTTTTTAACTTTTTTTTTTATTGACAGTGTTGCCCCTACAGTATACCGGAAAGCTAAGCAAGCTCCTGAGGAGCAACGTGAGGCGATCTTAGTAAAGGAACTGAAAGAGATTCTGTCAAAAGAAGGGTTATCTTCAAACCCTAGTGAAAAAGGTTTGTATTTAAATTAATTAAGGTTTCTAGGGCTATTTTTGATGACGAGGATGAGAATGAGGAGGGTATTCACGTCTTTTTCACGGAGATGATGCATGTTGATGAAATATTAATGAATGAGAATGATTATTTGTTTGGTTAGAAATGAAAGAAGTGAAACGGAGAAAAGAAAAGGCGAAAGAGCTGGAAGGAATTGACACAAGCAACATTGTTGTGGGTTCACGCAGAAGATCAACATTCAATTTTGTGGCCCCACCTAAACCTATAGTAGATGTCCAGAGTGATGGTGATGAATCATCAGAAGACTCTGATGATTCAGAGGACTCTGATAATGAAGATGCTGATGGTGATGATCAGGAAGAAGGTGATGACAAAGATGGCGATGATAAAAATGATGATGATGATAAAAATGATGATGGTGATGATAAAAATGATGATGATGACAAGGATGATGGTGATGGTAAAAATGATGATGAGGATAATAAGGTGGACGAGAGTAAGAGTGAAGAGGTAACAGGGAAGGATGAGATGGTTTAATATGAAATCAATCATTATGATGTTACAACATTTATAAGCGGTTGCATTGCAATAGCTTTTTTATTTTTTCTAGAATCCCCATGTTTTTTTTAGACCGGTTAACTTTTATAAGTATTTAGAAGTACTAAGACCCATGTATTATTTATTGATGTGGCTGCCTATATATTCTATACATTAAGACTAGTAATTAATTATTGCCCCCAAGGCGTAGCACAATTGTTTCTGCGGTGGTACACTTGTAAAAAATCAGTCCACCGTGTGTGTGTGTGTGCAGTGCCAGTGTGTATTGGGCTTCTTGTATAAGTCACTGGTAACTGTTAAGTGATTCCATACCTGATTTACATCTTCAATAATTGGGTTTTGTTGATGTCTGATTTGAAATCATAGAATCAAATAGCTAGATTAGTCTCAATTAAATATTATTTTGGGACATTAAAGCGATATGAGCTCCTTAGGGTCCCATCTTTAGACATTCCTGTCGGTACTAATGGCTTGTTTCAATTTTCACAATATAATACTAATTGCTCAAAGTAGGTATTATAATGTCCTAAGCTTATACATTGCTCAAACGACATACTTGGAAATTGCCATGTTAGATATATTAGTGAGCATAATTTAAAAATTGAACATACTATAATTGCCTCTAGGGCTTTTAGACATTGAAACCCTATATCTCTTTACCAATAGAGGCTTCACCTCACTACCTTACATCATCCACACACTTGAGGGGCACCGGCAAGGTGTGCCCAAGCATCCCAACATCCCCACACATAGAGAGAACAAAAAAGGAGAAAAGGCTTGAATTGCACCACTTGAGCAGCTCTAGCTCGGTGCACGAGCAACCCCCAACCTCCACAGCAGCCCACGAGCTTGCTCGGGTCTGGTATGACATATAGCCTAAGACCATAGCCAACATAATACTATTTTATTTTTTGCACTAAAATAAAGTAATATTTTTTGTATAACTGTTGAACCTATATCTTTTAATAACTTAATAGCATTCCAAAAAATACCCTTCTATTTTATTATATTTTTAAAAATTTGTCTTAAATCTTCTTTATTATAATATCCTTATAAATTATACAGAAAAAGACAAATTTAGCCGAATCATCTAAACCCTTTTCAAAAAATGACCCATATAGCAATCGAAATCGCAAATGAACCTACATGGTATACGATTTCATCATTTGGATTAGACCCGTGATTTCATCAAAACTATATAATATTTTTATTCTTCAAATATTTCAATTTTGGCATGTTGAAATCGCAAATGGCACCTTCCCAATCTGAGATTTTTTTCTCGTCAATCTCATGTATTTTCTTCTCAAGTGAGATTATATAAGTGTCTAATGCATAAGGTTATTCATTAAATACTTATACAAAGTTGTCTAAAAATGAGGATAATTTGTTTTTAAACCTTAAATATTTTAGACTCATGGACTTTGCTTACAACGAAATTGCACATCATTAAGTGCCACATGTTACTTCAGTGGCTATTTGGATAATTTCTTAATTTTTTGACTATTTTTTAAAAATAACTATTTAATCAGGTTAAATTTGTCTTTTTCTTTAAATTATATCGTTAAGCAATTAAAGTAAATTAATTGTTTTGTATATAACTAATTCAATTTAAACTTAAAATACATGAAAATGTGGTTAGTTAATATCAATTTAAAATATAACATAATATCTCAAGTACTTGGTAAAACATAAATAGATTTAGACGAAATTACGATCATTGGTTGTGTTTTTTGAACACTTATGTTTCTTGTTGCATCAGTACTTGGTAAACATCAGAAGAGTATCACACTAGACTTATTGTCTACACTCAAATAAATAATACCAACATAAGAATTGTTATATCTATTGCTTCATATACCCCTTCAAATCCTTCACATACTCGAATCAAAATGCCAACAATAGGACCGGAGTTACTCTTAAAAGTGGGTTACAGATACCCAAAACATTTTTTTTTTGTAATTTTGTAGTGCTCGATACATTTATATTTGATTTTATTTTCCCAGAACTAAGTCAAGGGTTCAAATCAAGTATGTCTAATAATTATAACAAAAAACAACAAATGCAATAAAAACTTGTTTTTTTTGTTAAGAAAATTTACTTGGGAGGATAATTTCCTTTTCATTTTGTTTATATTTGGGTAACTTTTTTTGTATACTTGAAGACAACAAACTATTTGAAAGTGTTCACATATAACCATTATAACCGACTGTAGTTGAAGTCGGTAGTTGATTTTGTTCATATCTAGACAATTTCCTTTTTTTTGTTCACATTCGATCAACCAACTTGTTAAAGTTGTTCACATAATACAATTATTTTAGAAATTTAAATCGGTAATTGGAGTCGACTGCAGTCTACACAAACATTTTGTGATGTTGAGAGCTTCTCACACAAATCAAATACTTGTATATTTATTTTCTTTTGTATGGCTTAATTATATTAGTAAAATGATTAGAGTTCATTTTTAATCTTCTTATCGAATACACATAACTGGTCGACATCATCAAGGTAAAATTTTAACATGGTCTAAGTATACTAAAGTATTTCCCCTAAATACACCTTAAAGGTCTAAGTACACTAAGATATTTCCTTTAAAACCATGAACTCACTAGACCCTATGCTTATCGAGTTAGAACTTTAAAGGTAGTTTGCCAAGGGGAAACCCTTTTATCTAGAAAAAAGAACTTGAAAGGTGCACTAACATACTTTAGATGATTGAAGGTATTCCCCCTAAATAAACCTTAAGGGTCTATAAATATACTGAAGTATTTCCCTTAAAACCACAAACTCACTAGGCCCTATGCTTATTCAGATAGAACTTTAAAGATGCACTAGCATACTTTAGATGATTGATTTATATGCTACTATGTTGGTAGCTGGTTGATTGTATTTTCTTGATATATATTAAAAGTTTCCGCATTTATATTAGTACATTAGGGGTAATAATTGGTGACAGTTTACAAAAGAATGTCATAAATGGTTTGAGGTAACAAGAGTGGATCGAATGTTCCCGCCTTCAACTACTGATTTCTGAAACAATGATATTATGTGAACAACTTTAACAAGTTGAATGGTTGAATATGAACAAAAAAAAAGAAATTTCCTAGATGTGAACAAAACCAATAGTTCATTACCCTCCTCGGTAATTATCTTTACCATATATACGACACGTAACTCTCCAGCCAGTCATAATGATTATTTGTTATTTAGGAAAAAATTACTTGATATGGCACCGTCTTTTTTTTTTTGTGTCTAGATAGCCGAATTCGGATGGTAGAATTCGACGTAGATGTATGACCAAGATTTCTTCAGATTACAATAAACAATATAATTGTACAAGGAGTATCAATGTAATCCCTTAAAACCAATGACAAATACAAAATCCATACTTGATAAATAATACTCCCTCCGTCCCAAAATTATAGTCCATCTTTCATTTTTGGTTTGTCCCAAAATAATAGTCAACTTCTAAAAATAAATAACATTTTTAGCAAAATACCCCCTCATTATTACTTAACCAACTAAGCATTTAATGGAATATTAAATGCAAAGTAAGGACAAAACTGTCATTTTATTATATAAAGTTAGTGGTAGTTAATGCTTTTCTTAATCTGTGTGTTTTTTGTCTGTGGACAATAATATTGGGACGGAGGGAGTAAATCATTGATGTACATAGTGCCCTCGATATAAACAATATTATCCAAGATACCTTTACCATCATCACATCCTTCGAACATTTCATATTATAAACCAACCAAAAACAACTCAATTCAAGACAAAGAGAGACTACAGAAATACATATACACTCTTATACATTGTCATTTTATTCTTTTAATACATAATTCCTTTATTCTAATTTAGGCGTCAGAAAATATTACCAATAACATCCTAGTAATACTCTTGACCCTCTTTATACATCCATATTAGGTTTCGAAACAAGGATACACCAGGATCAAGCCTCGTAAAGCGAACATAAAGTTCATGAGTAACATCGTCACAAATCTCATAAACCTTCACCAAAAGACGTATAGCCTAGCGGTATCAAGTACGGTCGAAAGACGCCCCTCAGCAAAAGGTTGAGGGTTAAACGCCGTTCCGGATAAAGGAGTAGATTTAAAAATAAGATTAATGGATGTGTTTTTTAGCCGTTCTTAAAAAAATCCCATATAATCATTCATTTATCGTTATGGTTTCCGTCGTTAGATACATTAACATACTACCTGGCAATTCATGTATTCGTCATAGAGAAATAAGTTTTATCTCCTTTTTCAAGATGTATTCGTATAAAGAAATAAACTTTATCTCGATTTTCGAGATGTATTCGTATCGTGTATTAGTGTTGTGTCATGTTCGTGCCTCAAATTGCCAAGTCTGCATAAATACCTCAAGATTTTGTAAAATTCACACACTTAAAATCTTCCCACTATTCTATAATTCCCTTACGTTCTTCTGTCTATCCGATTGAATATTGAGAATTTTTGTCTGTCGATTACAAAAATTTAAGCTTGTCGATTACAAGGATTGACAAAAAAACCCCAAAGATTAGACAAAAATTTTTGTTTATGTGTTTTAATATGTGTTGTTCGGGTTAAGTGCCGAATTTGTGTAAGAATCAATTGATTAATGGGTTGCATTCGCCGTTGATTTAAAGAAAATATGCAGAAATAAGGCTGGTGCCGGGAGAGATGTCAGAGGAGAAGGATGAAACGTCAATAAGGCTGGAGGGAGTCGTGCCGCACTCCTTTATTTTACCACACTGCCACATAGGCACCACATATGTTTTTACCACAAAAGTGTGGTGTGTTGCCACACCCAAAGAATGGTGCCATACTTGGGTTTATTTTTATTTTTATTTTTTTTAATGCATAAAATCTTTATTTAAAAAAAAGATAATATTTCATTAATTAAAATAAAAATATTATACATTGCATAACTTAAAAAAAACCTAAAAATTTAGAAAAGCAAATTAGATACATAAAACCTACAACGTAAAGAAAAAAAACTCACACCAAACGATTAAAAACTTGGAAAAAAAGAACTAGAAATTAAAAACGATTAGCGTAAAAGGATAAGAAACTTGGGGTTGTGGTGTTTCTAGCGGGTGTTTTTTAGTTGGTAGGCCTTTTGGAAGAAGACATTTTGAAATTTTTTGAAGAAAAGATGGTAAAAGAATAAGAAATTTGAGTGAGGATTTTGTAAAGAAAAGGTATATATATATATATATAGGGTAAGTTAAAAAAAATTAAATTACTCAACAAAAGAACCGTTGAAACGGTCAAAAAGCATAGCCAATCAAACCACAAGGTATTTTCTTGCCACTGTGCGGCCTAAACCGCACCCAGAGGGCAGTATTCGTGATCCAGGTGGCAAAACCGCGGTTGAGAACCACGCTCACTCCCTCGAGTCTAAGACGAGACGTGATAAACATGACGATTATTATTATTATTATTATTATTATTATTATTATTATTATTATTATTATTTCAAATTTGAAAAAAATAAATTAAATACTATATCTATGTGGACTCGAGAGGGTCCCTCCCATTTTTATGTGTTTGACTTGTAAATTTAATTATTAAGAATTTTTATGTGTTTGACTTGTATTTTTATATCATTAGCTATTTTTCTGATTTTATTAAAAGGTGGAAAAAAATATAGAAATTTTAGAAAGATAGATTGTAATATTTAAAAAAAAAAAAAAACCTTCCAATGAAAAATAGTCAAAATAGATTAAAGTGTAATAAGATGAAGTGTATAAAAAAACCCTATCAGAACATTTGAGGGTGAAACCAGAAAATAAAGATTAGATATTTTTATAATAGGTCATTCGTTAGTTTGATGACCCTAAAATGAATGCATTAAAAAAATTATCACATTAATGAAATAAAAAACAATAGTTGGTCAACTCTAAAAAATACTATAATAAGATTTTGTGCTCAAAAATAATATTATATTTATTGTTTTGATCATTTTATAATTGTTTTTTTACATAACTGTAAGAGGATATGTAGGAGTGTTTTCTTCACATATTCTTATTTGAACGAACTCATTATTTTAACAGAAAGTGTAGAATTTTCTAACCTAACCATTTCTTATTTCTTAAGACACCAAATAGACGTGTTGCGTTCATCACGCGTAAGAAATTTCAACAATCTCCTGAGTCCTGCCTCACCCTCATTCTGTATGTGTAGATTGTAATCAAACCAATTTGAAAATTACAGCTGTGTGAATGTACATTGATATACAGAAAATATTCACCTATTTCGTGATTGTTTGGCGATAGTTTTTGTACGTGAAGGTACGACGGCTTAGATGACGATGATACGAGAACCAGGGCCAAGGTTTCGCGGTGGTGCTGGTGGTTGATTGTATACCATGGGCTGCGGAAGTTCTAAAGTCGACGATTTACCATTGGTGAAACGTTGCAGAGCTAGAAAGGAAATGATCAAGTCTGCAATGGACTATCGGTATGATTTGTCTTCTTCACATGTAGCTTATTTTCGCTCTCTTAATGACATCGGCTATGCACTGTCTCGATTTGTTGATGAAGAGCTTGTAGTCTCCTCATCCTCTGCGTCTTCCCCTGTACTCACATTGCCATCTGATGAAGGTAGTAAGACAGACAGTTCCATTTCATATATTCATTCCATTGATCGTAACAACGACTCACATCTCCAACTATCTTCTGATTCTGAATCGGATTTACATTCCTCTTCCGGTGGTCATATTCATATCCACGATGATGATGATGATGATAGTGTTCCAGGAAACAATAGCAAATCGTCATTATCATCGTTTTATCCACCCTACAATCACAATCACAATCAAACCAATTGGAATGACGTTGATCCTTATCGAAGAAACTTAGCGCCATCACCATATCCATTTCCTAATGGTCCTTCGTATGAATCAGCTTGGGCCCCATACGGAGGGATTTTTTATTCTTACAGTGGGAATTCAAATATGTATTATATGAAAAAATCAGCCCCAGCTAGGAATACTGTTTTTCATAAGGAAGAAAGGGGGTTTCAATCAGATTATAATTCTAATGTAGATGCGAAGGGAGGTTTTTCTGGATTTACCAAACACAATCCCACCGAAGCTCCTTCACCTCCTCCTCCACCTAAAGCTTCTGATTGGGATTTTCTTAACTTGTTTGAAGGCTACGAAAATGGGTACCCGAGTTATGGATATGGGTATGGGTATAGTAGTCCAGATACAAGTGAAGTGAGAGAACGAGAGGGAATTCCTGACTTGGAAGAAGAAACAGAAAATGAGTCTCACAGTGAAGAGGTTAAGTTGGATACAACGAGGAACAAAAGAGAAGACACAACAAGGTTTGTTCCAAAAGAAAATATTCAAGTCAATTCATCTCAAAGTAGCGGGGGAAGTTCTAAGAGAGTGCCAAAGCCATCAAGAAACAGTGAAGGCACTTCAGATTCAGTACCCTCACACTCCATAGATATTGAAGTAGATACCAGTATCCGTAGTACTGTTTCAGAAAGTGTGGGGGAGAAAAAAGAGGCGAGTGTTGAGGCAGATGAAGAGGTTGAATCATCAAGATTGAGTAGTTTAAAAAGATTATCTCCTCATGGTTCTTTGGGTCTTGAAGAGGTATTCAATGAAATCAAGAATGAATTTAACATTGCTTTTGGTTATGGAAAGGAGGTTGATATGTTGCTTGAATCAGGGAAGGTTCCTTATCACCCAAAGTTTGCACTTCTTAAAGGTAAAGAAAAATTGATCTCTGTTGCCTTCAATATTTTCTCACTGTTTAATATGATTGATAAATGCTAGTATATGATTGTCACTTTGCAGTGGCTTTATCTATGATTATGTATCCTTTCTCATCCTCACTCAGTCCAAAACAATCACAACTGTCACGTTCTCAAACAACCAAATTAGCAAGATCTTATCATCTTGATGCAGTTGCATCCATTAGTCTTTCTTCTACCTTGGAGAAGCTTTATACATGGGAGAAGAAATTATACAAGCAAGTTAAGGTAATTATATCCTTAAGGCCTTCAATTTTCTTTTTAATGTTCATGCTCAAATGGTGAAATTATTCCTCATTGTAGAAATGTACTTCCATTTTTTTTATAGTAATCTCAGATTGATACTTCAGGTAATTGCACTGATTTTAGGATGAAGAACGTCTAAGGCTGAAATATGATAAAATGTCGAAGAAGCTGAAAGATTTGGATGCACGTGGAGCTGAATATACTAAAATCGATGCTGTACGCGCTTCTGTAAGAAGAACACTGACTAAACTTGATGTATGCATCAAAAGTATTGATGCTATATCTAGCAAGATACAGAAGGTGAGAGACGAAGAATTGCAGCCACAACTCAGTGAGTTGATCTATGGGTACGAAGTTCTTCTAGTTAATTACAACATCAACTAATTGTTAATTGCGGAATTGCATCAAGTAATTATCATCCATATCATATGTACAGATTCGTAAGGATGTGGAAGTTGATCGTGAAATGTCACCGGAAGCAGTTTCAGGTCGTCAGTTCAAGCAAAACCTGGAATCTAAAGGCAAACATTAGTCCCCGAAGTGATAATGCAACAATCGAGCTCATAATCGTCGTTCTCAGTTGGTGCAAACATTTTGAGGATTGGATTAACGCTCAGAAATCCTTCGTTAATTCATTAAACGCGTGGCTTCAGGAATGCATCGATCATGAATCGGAAGTAACAAATATCCCGTTTTCACCTGGTCGTATCGGAGCTCCTCCGATTTTCATGATATGCAACGATTGGTACAACGGAGTAAAACGTGTTTCAGAAGAACACGTCTCGACGGCGATACGTGTTTTTGCTTCGAATTTGAGGAAGCTGTTGGAGAGACGAGAAGACGAGTTGAATCAACGGCTCAAAACCGAGCAACTTGCGAAGGATTTCTCGGAAAAACGTCAGAATCTTCGAATCGATGCGTTGGAAAGGGGATTTTTGGAGGCGGATGATCGGAAAATGGAGTTACGATTGCTGAGAAAGAAGACGGAAGAAGCACGGAGGAGACATAAGGAAGCGGTGAAATTAGTTCATGATGCTGCTTCCAGCTGTTTAAAAGGAGGTTTGATTCCAGTTTTCAAGGCTTTACAGGACTTTAGTTGTGATGCATTAAAAGCTCATGAGCAGATCAGATTAAAATAGTTTTTAGGTATATAAAGAGGTTTTTTAGGGTAAATATGTTAATAGCTAGTTCATCTGCAAATTTATAATATTTGGTAGAAATAGAAGCCATATATATATATATATATATATATATATATATATATATATATATATATATATATATATATATATATATAGCTGTCTAGATTAAGTGCTTAACCCATTAAACAATTAAATGAAAGAAAATAGCCCCTTACATATGCTGAATGAAAAAGACCATCCGGATATTTGTTTGAATTTATTCATTACTTTAGACATAGTTGTGCATGAAAAATTCTATAATCAAATTCATGTATCCTATTTAAATTGATATCCAATAATGGATATTGGTTCAGAATATGCAATAATGATGTTGAACAATGATACGCAGTTTATGACAGATTCTAATCAAGATTTCAGTTTTCACTCTTCATCGCCTGAAATCAGCTTTCTTGCATTGTCAGCAATCTCCATAACATGTTCGTCCTTGCATCCTAAAAAAAAAGGCAAAATTACCCTTAAAAAAGATTTACACATCATCAAGCAACTCAACAGTCAACAGGTTTTTACCCATCTGTAACAATGTCTTCTCAAGGTTGAAAAGGTAGTCTCTGTTGGGTCCTGAGGGTCCTTCTGCAAGGACAATTTGCCTGCAAAATCAAACATAATTGAGAAATCAAAATAAGAAACAGATGATTGAATAGCCACCTACTTTCATTTATATACATGTGTTATAGCATCCTACTTTCAGTTCTTTCCATTACAACATTAAACTTTCTATTTTTTCTTCTTAATAAGGTAATATACTTTAAAAAATTCATCAACATTGTACTTGAAAAAATCTACCCAGTTCACTTTGTATTTCAAATTTTCAATGACAATACTGTATTGGATAGATTTTTCTTTATATTAACATTGACCAAAAAATATTAATGAGCAACTGAATTAAAAAAAAAAATGTTGATTCATGTAGGAATGAAATAAAAAATATAAAAAAAGATTTAAAAGAGGATACAAACTTGGCAATCTCTTCAACTGTAGCAGGTCCCAAGTAATTTTTGTTGGCTTTGTCTGGAGATGCTATATATCTGGATAGTAAAAACAAAAAACAGCAGGGTATGATCTCATGTCATGTATAACAAAAGTAGCCTAAATGCATGTGCATTGCATTAAGGGACTTACAGCATTACCCCAGTAACAGCTGGTGATGAAGCTGATGCTTCCTGAAATGCATAAATGACATGAGAATGTAAAAACATATGAACAGGCACGCCTACAAGTAAAAGAAAAGTAAATAACTTACTGTGAAGAAATCAACGTATGCCTTCTTGTCATATTGCTTTTCCCTCACTTCAAGATACTGAACAACAACAACATGGAATTGCAGATACAAAATCAAGAACATTATCCCATAAATAAAAACAACACAACTGAAGACTAGAAACTGTTAATACTTAGCAATACCGTTAATGCCACTTCTTGATCTTCCTTCCTCGACACCTTGTAGGCAACACCCCACTATAACAAGTTGGAAACTCATCAACAAAGAAACTAAATATTTTCAAGACGATTGTGTATACTATGAAGATAATAACAACTATTAAGATGAATTTTAGATCATTGACACACAGGTCATTGTGTTAATTATAAGATTAACTACACATGTTCATAGCTTCAAGCGATTAATTGTATGTTGAAGCCTCAATAATTACTTTTACAACGCCCATCCGGAAAACGGATTTTAAGTCCAAGCATGAAAAGAGTTCAGTGAAAACAGTGGAAATGGAATTGAAGGGACTTACGCAAACCTCTCCCTGTGCAGGTTCCAAAGTAACAGTTCTTCCCGGAAACTCTGGCGTGCCTCTGTGGTCAGTACTTCCTGCCATAAATCATAATCACATTCACATCAATGAATGAAGGCAATAAGTTGAATTGAAAAAAGAAAACGTCAAAATAGAAGGAGAGTGGGACCTTGATAGAAGACGCGACGATAATCTTTGATGAAACCAACAAGGCGATCATCGTAGTGAAACCCTGCTTTCCAGATCAATGAACCGTACCCAAATACCCACATCACCATTTTCACCCGATGCCCTGCCCCTGCTAGAACAAATTTGGGGGAAAAGTGCCTTTTTGTTCTCCATATCACATGTAAACCAACTACAACGTTTCTATCAAAACATCTAACGATGGGTGAGATTTTTCTAATAATTAATGTTGTAAATTTTAATATTTTATCATAATTTAATGAATAAGTAATAAATTAATTTATTTACAAAAAAACATTAATTACTCTTAAATGATGATTTGCTCATTTTTTTCCAAGTTCATCTGTGTTATTGTTTACCTGATTCCATTAAAGTTCATTTATTTCACAATAATTTGTAAATAAGTCTCAAACTAAAATTAAATGATGATTTGACAATTTTCTTCCTTTAACATACATTTTACCAGTTTCATTGCTAACTTCGACGTTAATCATTAAATGAGTTGATGAGATGGATACGATAAATTATAGTCGAAAATCATCAAGTATTAGGTCCTATTTATAGCTGATTTGGACACCTAAAAACCCTAATTTGAACATAAAATAATATTATTTCAAATAAGGTAATTATCTAGTTTCTTAATTATCTTTATGAAGCTTCCAGAAGGCTCCAAGAGGAGCCTCAAAACCGTCCCACACACGAGGGTTCTAGAATCTATCCTCTGCTCAACTTTTGAACAATTACAGTTATAGTCCTTCCACTTTTAATTAATCCTAATTAACCCAAAATTAATTCCAAATTAATTATGATTAATTCTAAATTAATTATAACTATTTCTAATTAATATATTAGTCATATAATATATTAATAAACATTTATCTCTCTCTAAAATCAATCTAAGCAATTATAACATCCTGTTTCCTGTCGTTTCTTATTTCAGGGTTGTGAGTTGGAAGTCGATTGTGTACAGGCTCTGGGCCTTAAGGAGGCAAAGTTTAACCCTTGTGGAAGGAGGTAATGATGGTTAAGTGATTTAACCCTTGAAGTGTATTGAGCCGAATGGTAGAAATAGGAAAGTCATAGGTTGGGTTCTTGCATGAAAAATGGATTTTTGTTCGAGAAGTTTTTAGTCTAAGATATGTAGATAATATTGTGAGGCTCTTCAATACCTTTATGTGGATATAAAGATCATTGAAAATGGAGTTGGAATGAAGAAGTTATGACCGTTTAAGTTATAACTCTAGTTTGAGCCTTGTGAGCAAAAGAATGTGTTTTTGAGTGCTTTGGAGTGTTCTGGTGCATCTTGGAGAAGAAGGAGCTCATTGGAGAAGTGTTAGTTGTATTGGAGCTTGTAGATCCAGACCTTGTTCACCCTGATCTTTCTTTTGGTGGTATAAAGCTTGAATCTTGATAATCTCACGTCGTGAGATTATAGTGCTCACCTCGTGAGAACTGGGAATTAGCATTTGGCACAAAAACGAAAGTCATACGAAATTTTGTCTAGTTTTCAGATCGTTTTGAATCTCGTCAATCGAAGTTACGAGTCATGAGATATGGTCAAAATACTGACAATGGGTCAAGCTATCCAACAACATCCTTTATGTATCTTTTTCAGCTCCAGTCCTCCAAGTTTCCAACTTTTGTCGGTTTCGGTCCGTTTCTTCGAGAATGTCCACTTTTGGCTGCAAAATACAATTTAAACATTATAAGCACCAAATATCTTTGCAATTAACCAAATTATAGCTTAAAATGTATTAAAATATTACCTAGAAATGTCTATAAATATGTCACTATCAATGCATTTGATAGATCTAGCTAGTTTTGAGTATTATGAGCTTTTGGTCACTTTAGTGCATAAAGTTTAGATCTTGAAAGTTTGTGACCTTTTTATGGATAAAGTTGGAAACTTTATCCATAAACATGAAACCGTAAGTGTAACACCCGCATATTCGGGCTAGTCAATTAAGATATAATAAGCGTTAAAAATAATTTTTTATAGAAGATTATCTAGGATAAATAATATTAACCAAAGTAATAGTTAGGGTTAACAATTGTAACCTATTTGACGTAATAAAGAATAATTATTTGAATATTATATGTTTCATTATTATTATAATATAATAAAATAAGAAAAATCAGTCGAATCGTTCGTAAATCGTAAAAATAAGTGCGCCAAAACATATATATATATATATATATATATATATATATATATATATATATATATATATATATATATATATATATTATATTTAGGAAGTATACATCGTCCCGATCCCGAAAATATAAATTTCGTCGAAATCCGAATCCGTATGAATTAGATATGATTTTTATAAGATATAAAAGTCAACCGCGCACAACGAATGTATGACGTAAAAAGCTACGAAGAGAATGGTTAACTTTTAGCTAATGCGACCAAAATGAAAATCGTAGTACTCCTTAAAATAGGAATTTTGAGAAAAGAATGTCAAAAACGGAGTCCGTACGAGAGAGTTATTATTTTAGCAAAATCATTTAATTTTATAAAAAAATGGACAAAAATATAAATTCAAAATTAGCCGACGGAGTCTAAACGAAAGTTGTAGATCTCGTCGATAGCTACGCGTGGATATAAAGAACGTCAAAAACGGAGTTCGTATGAACGAGTTATAATTTTTAATAGCACATTTACGTATTAAAATAAAGTGTAAATCATATATACGTATACATACATATACATATGTATATATCGTTAGAAAGGTATCGACGATGTGGTCGTTATAAGACTAGTGTTGAGTACTTTCGACATTAATTTAGTACAAATATCATTAAATCTATTAAAATAGTATTATAAAGGGGTGTTTAGTCATTTATATAACTATAAGGTCATTAAGTGAAATATGGAGGGTAATTTTTGAAAATTCAATCACTATAAATAAGAGCCTCTAGCTCTCATATTTCTTGCACCATTCTCTTGATTCAAGAGTCTTTCTCTTTTTATTCCCCAAGCATTTCGGTCCCTCGTGATTCGACTTCTCTTTCTGTAGTTTTTAGTATAGTAAGGTGAGTGCTGAAGCGCTGCAAGAATCTTTCTTAGAAAGATTTAGCGATGAAGTTATGCCCCTGCAGAGTCCGGCTCCTAGCTAAGTAAGTTATGCTACCCTACTTTAAAAATAACTTATAATATCGTTATTATGAACCTATAAATAAAATTTATTAGTGATTCAAAGTCGTTATACTGATTGAACTACTTACGGGAGAGGTGTCTAGAATGGTCACATTGGGTTTGGTTGTTGGATTTCAGAAAAGCTATATGCCGAAATGGTCCTGCCTCCCAACTGTCATACCTGGCTGATCCTTACTTGATAGATCATGAAGTAGACTCTGAGTTAATGATGAATCTAGACTAATAATTAGTCGCAATAAATATTAGACTAAAACTTAGCGATAATAATACTAGGTTTCGTCGAAGGAAAATAGAATCGTTAGAAGCGAAGCGTTGCCCGAGTTTGGAATCATCACTTTGACAAGTGAGTGCATAGTTACTTTCATCTTAAACATAGATATGAAGTATTTAATATAAATTACGTGTTATGTGTGCATATTATCTGTGTACTTAATATTTATGCTGGATGAACAAAAATATACATGTTTTAATTGTTTTAAACTGTATATGTATTTTATATCTATAATTATATCTATAATTACCCAAGTGTTGGCCCCGTCATCTAGCAGAGTATGGATGACAACCACGGATTATTCTAGACAGTCAAGTGAGACACTAGCAGGCTCGCAACCTGTATTGACGATGACATCCCAATGTTTCTGTATTGACGATGACATCCCAATGTTTCTGTATTGACGATGACATCCCAATGTTTTATAACGAATAAAAATACATTTCTTCGGAAATGCTTTGATAACGTATTTATCATGTTTTTCTATGAACAAATTCCGCAACACTTTTCTTTAAAAGATTACTCTGATTTTCAAAATAAAGCATAAACAAATCGGTATTTTCTGACCGTGAAAATAAGGATGTCACAAAAACATAAATGTAGGGGAAAAGTCGTCATAAATAAAATAGAAATTAACCGAGGGGAGAGAAGGGATAGACAACAAATCGGAAAAATCCTTATAGCCATAGAAACATAAATGTAGGGGAAAAGTCGTCATAAATAAAATAGAATTTACCATTGTAGAGGAGATGTAGGGGTGTGTGATGGTCTCCCACAACATGTGTAGAGAAACTAAGAGGAAGAGGATATAGTATGGTATGGCTAACAGAAAATGAGAGCGTTAAATGGTGATGTATTGGGAAAGACAAACCTGGACACATGCACAAGGAGAGAATGAGAAAGAGGCAGGTATCCAGTTGATTCGTCAAGGAAATAGTAAGGTGAGCGATTATCCTTCATGCAATCCATGGACCATCCACTATAAATTCGGCCCAATGAGCAAAATTCAGCAAGAAATTCCCACAAAAATACTTGCTAAATTGTCAATGCCTCCAACTCATCCGCTTTCCTATAATTCTAAAAACGAGGCTTTTATATATATATATATATATATATATATATATATATATATATATATATATATATATATATATATATATATATATATATCAAAATTTTAAATTTATAAAAACATGTTATTCCTAACTGGACTTAAACACACATTAGACAGTGTAATGTCCCAAAAATAATAATACAAAATTTTCGTTTTTAGATTAATAAATCGTTAATACATAACATCTCCATAAAACCAAGGTAGTCATGATTTAGCAAAACATCATTAAATCAGAGTAATTCACAGAATTCGGAAACATGTGGTGTGTGCTCGGCAATCATCCCGAGCTCTTCCATTTGAATACCGAAGCATCTAAAACATAAACTGAAAACCGTAAGCACAAAGCTTAGTGAGTTCCCCAAGATACCACATACCACACATACATAAATCACATACTGTGCCCCCGCCCTCCATCGGGCCTTGCCCGGTCTCGATTCCCACTTGGCCTTAGGCACCGCCCAGCGTCGAGCGTCGAGCCCCGCTCGGATTATAGATCTGTCATTCACCAGGCCCCACCTGACATTGGGCCCCGCCTGACATTGGGCCCCGCCCGATACATTCATAATCATATAACCATATAATCATGCAAACATATAACCTATTAACACATGCAATAATCACAAAGACTATAGAATTCCATACGGTCGTCGAGCCCCGCCCGACATCGGGCCTCGCTCGGTAATCATAAGACACATACTGATAATTAACATACGATATCCTCCTCAGACCTCGCCTGGCATCGGGCCTTTCCCGGTAAACATATCATCATATAACACACGCAAGAGTCGAACAGACATCTAACATCCTAACATAAAACCATGAGCCGACATTGGTGCCTTCAACCCACTAAACCTAGTGAGGAGCCTCACATCGCACTGCTGAATCATACGGAAAATCTCTGGCTGTTGGCTGACAGCTTCCCGAACTATCAATATCAAACAACACCCAATCAACATTCGGGTCTTAAACCATGCCCATAAATCCATTATTAGGGTAACTGACCAATTTACCCATAATCTAGTTTGGACCAAGACTGTAACACCTGTTCCAGGTATTATTTAATTTTATAAGTTTTAGGATTTTGTGCTGGGACTCGACGAGTTGGGGAGCTCCAACTCGTCGAGTAGAGGTTATTATGAGGATGCGGGACTTCGGATCTACTCAACGAGTCGGAAGGCCCGACTCGACAAGTAGGCACTGTAAAGGGAAACCCTAATTTTCAGGGGTTTATACCCTATTTAAAGAACTTATGGCTCATTTGCAGCCACTTCCATCGTTCTTTCAGTCCAGAGAAACCCTAGTTTGAGCCTTGAACCTTCTTGAGTGAGAGAGAGAGAGCTTTTGAGAGTGATTTTGGTGTGGTTGTGAAGGATTTTGGAGCTTGAAGAAGAAGGAGCAAGGAGAGAAGCAGTAGATCCGACATCTACTATGTATTGGCAACCCTCTTGAGGTATAAAGTCACCATCTTGACCTTTAATTGATTAGATATATTTTCTTGGAAGTAAATGGTCACTTTTGGTGCCAAAAGGGTGTCATCCTCAGATCTGGACTTATCACAAGGATATGGTACTAGATTTGAACACCTCTAGGTCTTCAATGATAAAAAGTTGCTCACTTTATCCAGCTTAGGCCCTTTTTATGCACAAAAACCTTGAAGGAACCTTAATTTTGGTAATTTAGCCTTGTGAGGCATTGCATGCACATAAAGTTTGCAACTTTACATGGTAACTACACTAGGAGAAGTTGGATCTGAAGTTTTGGACTTCGGATCCCACTAGAAAGGAATGAACACAAAAAGGGCTAAAGGGACTCGTCGAGTGCCTTAGCCAACTCGACGAGTCGGGTAGGGTTTACCCGTTTTCAAGATTCTGAATGAGTGTAGTGAAGGATTAGAGTTTTTGGTCTGCATGAGTTTTCGGTCTTCTGGACATTAAGGAACTCGACGAGTTGTTGGATGCACTCGACGAGTTGAGGTCAACATGGATTGTTGACCTTCACTGTTGACCTTGACTTTGTCCAGGGTTGACTTTGAGGGTATTTATGGCATTTTGGGATTGTGACAAGTAAATCACAATGGTGCTTATAGGCAGTTGAGTTGGAGCTGTGCGTTGGACTTATCGGATCTTACCTTGTCAGTTCAGCATTCGAGAGGTGAGTCTTCTCACCATACCAATGGGTCTAAGGCACCAAGGCCGGCCTATTTTATGATATGTGGATTGTCGATTGATATGCGTTATGTTAGTATGACATTTGCATGGAAGACCCGGGGGGTTCCCATGGCAGTAGACTGTGACCATGTGGGGGTTCCCATGACATTTAGTGTAAGACCTTGGAGGGTTTCCATGGCATCCTAGTATACTTGCATGTTTAGTTTGTATGATATTTGCTTGGTAGCGAAGACCATGTAGGGGTTCTCGTGGCAGTTAGTGAAGACCACGTGGGGGTTCCCATGGCAGGTAGTTAAGACCACGTGGGGGTTCCAGTGGCACTAGGTGTAAGACCCTAGAGGGTTTCCATGGATTCCTTATATGTCTTTATGCATGTATTATGTGGTTTATGTAACTTTTATAGCTAATATGGTTATGTGATTATGTGGATTGTGTGGGATATGCTCTAGGGGACTCACTAAGCATTAGCTTACAGTTTGTGGATTTGTTTCAGGTACATGTGAGCCTAAGGGCAAGGGCAAGGTCTGATGGCGCGTCATGCGCTCTTTATCAGGCGCTTTTATGGGACACTCTGATGATTTGAAATAATATTGTTATTGTTATGAATTTGAAAACAATTGTATTTGCGATTTTATGGTTTATGGAAAGTGTTTTGGCTATTTAAAAATGAAAATTTTCTTTTGAAAATTGGATCGTTAATAGTTGGTATCAGAGCCTTGGTTTAAGGGATTCGGGCACACTCTCGGGTGTGTCAGGACTCAAACTAAGGAAATGGTAAAACTGTTTTAAAAAAAAGGTAAAGGTTAAAAACTTTTTTTAGAATGGAAAAGAGGAGAGTGCAATGCGTGTGATCGGCCGAGCCAAGTAAGTAGTTCCCCAATGTGTTAGCCATGTTATACTGATATTTGAGTTATGATAATCGTATGGATCTTGCTATTTGTATGCTTTTAAAATTATATACGGTTAGGAGCTTATAGCTTTAGAATGATTGATTTGGCCTTATTTCCTTTTCCCTGTCTGGTTGTGGCCCTAGGGTAGAATCTATTATTCGAAAGTCTATTTGATCATTTTTCTTTGTATAATTTGCATGCATAAAGGCAACCTGTTATGATTGAGTTCTGGTTTGATATGGATGGAGGAAATCTTAGGTTGGCCTAGGATTTGAGCTATGCGGTAGCCTATGAGATATGATTTGTTATGGGACGAATTAGAGTTATCAGGTAGAGCCTTGGGGAAGGTACAAGTAGGTGTGGAAGGTAGTATAGGGCCCGTACTACTAAAAGCACAGGACATGTACCCGAACTGATGTTAGATCTGGAAGATCTAAGGAGGACCGGTGTGGGAAGATCCCCTATTTGGATATCCTGATCATTATGATTTATGACGTTGCAGTTCAGTATGGTGGTGACACGACATGGAGCTGGGGGATCAGGATCAGGATCCGGATCTGGGTCGGGCGACGGTACCGAGCCCATTGATGAGAGGCTGCGCGAGCTCATTGCAGCCGAGGTGACGAGGGGCATCCTTGACGCTACCCCAGTGATCTTTGGGACGATCAAGGAGGGTATGATGGAGATCATGGAGGAGAGGCTCAAGACATTCAGAGCCGATATTGCTGCGGGCCAGGTCGGGGCACGAACTCCCTCGTTCCGGGAGTTCAAGGCGTGCGGGAAGCCGGAGTTTTTCGGGGTCAGGGACCCCATTGTTAGCCGACGCTGGGTGGCGGACATAGAGTGATGGGTTTAGGCCATAAGAACATCCTATGTGCTCATGCAAACCCTAATGCTTGGATCTAGGTTTCTCTATTGTACATGCATTTATCCAAGACTATAAACCCTAGATCTAGCATGTGATAATCAATATTAACATATGAATTAGGGTTTAGATCATACCTTAATTGTTATGTAGCAATAACAATCTCAAATCCTCCTTGTAATGGCTTTAGAAAGCTTAGAGTCACAAATGTCACTCCTCTAATGGTTCACAAACACCAAGAGCAAGAGGATGAAGAAGAGAAGAGAAGGAGGCTCTCAAAAACGTATGGAAACCCTAGAAGAAAGCTTGTCCACGTTTTTGAGGCATAAGGGCTCTATATATAGTGAGGCTATTAGGGTTATCTAACAAGGAAACCCTAATTTGGATGCTTAAGCCCTAAGCAACCCATAGACTCCTTTCCTTAAGGGCTTTGGACGATTTCTAATGGGTTTCCCCATAGAATTCGTCCACCCCTTTAATATGTAGTCCATTAGCTCAATATTCAACTATCATACAATTGACAGTTCTAGTCCCTTAAGTTTAATTAATCTCTTTTAGCCACAAAACTAATTACCAATTAATTCTTGACTAATATTAATTAAACAATATGATTTCTCCTTTAATATATTATTCTCATAATATATTAATAAATCATATTTAATCCTTTTTCTCCATAGTTCATCCTATCAAGTTGCTTTGGTGAAGGCAACCCAAAAGGACCATGCACCATCGGGTCAAGTACATACCAAAATAGTTATGGACTTAGACACTAATCCAACAGTCTCCCACTTGGATAAGTCTAATAACTATTCTGCGTATGTCTTCAGATCCTGATCTGCAATCGTAGCTTTCAAAAACCGCTGTCAACTCTGATCCTATCAGAAGCGTGTCCTTTAGATAAGGGATCATATATTCCTCCATTCTAGATATCGTATAGACTGAGACATGGATTTAAATCATTCTCTCTGTCTATGTGTTGTTTCCCGATTTCCGATTTTATGACGACTGACAACAGACTACAATTGAACACATCAAATTAGTCCCGGCTTGGCCAAGCGCTTAGATGTCATCACTAAATCATCGAGGGGCCCACAGACATCGCTTTCACCCTACTTTGGATAAAAGGAACGGATAAACTTTGATTCAATGCTCGCTTGCACTCACTCACCGAATCACACACAACAATATGTTTTATAACACCAAGTTACTGGTGCGTTTACATATTATCAATGTGTAACCGACTCGCAAGATACAACTCACACATCTCGGTTTCAAGAATATAAGATGTTATCGTCTCACCAATCACTCGTGATAAAATCCATGAAGTGATCCAAGTGAGCGTGGGTTTAATCCAATGCTCAAATCATATTCATAAGCACTCATGAACGTTGTAGCAAACATTTGCTTATGTCTAATACACTTTAGACAATCTACAAACCAATTCATGATAGTCTTCATTCATACCTACTTCCAACATATGAACGACTGTGGACCATTCGAATAATTTGATTATTCTGAAATAATTTAATTATTCAGGAAGTCAAAACATGCAAAGTGAAACACAAGAATAATACTAATCCTATATGGTCCCAAACCTTTGAGTATAAATAAAACACCTTTTATTTATCACCATATCGATTACTCATTATTTGTTGTTTCAGGTAATCAACTTCTTACTTGAATTATTACTACACTTGTCCCATGCTCTCAGCATGCACACAATGTTTACCTACGGTCCTTTCTTTGTGAAATAGATCAAATGAACACATTTCCAATCATACTCATTTCACAACTTCCAATCCTTTTCATAAGTATAAGAATATCAAATTCTTGTTACTTATGCTAGATTCTAACATTTTATGCAATGATTCTTTCGTAAAGTCATAGCTCAAAATCATCAAGACTTGGCCAATATCTATCAGAAACAATTCTATAGATATGATGTCTCTCACTCAAAGTACATTCCTTTGAACATCCTTCTTGCATAAAAGTTTCTAATCTAGATACAGATTCTCAATATCCAACTCCCAATATGGAAACATTTCCATATTTGCCATATGACAATTCATTCTTAATGGAATCTTATCTATTCATAATAATGTCATCCAATACCATACTTCCAACTACTCACAAGCGATCAATCCTCAACGAGCTTTGGATCGTCCTTTGATAGTTGTTTAATTATTTTAGTCAAAACCGATTCTAGTCCTTTTTCCCTCTAAATGTGCTAGACATTTGGAAAATTTTAGAATGGTCAAATATAATAGCACTAGCAATCAATCCTATACCCTAAGCGTATGGGACACGATGCATAATGTCTTACATAAAGATATGATACTTTATCAATCTTCTGTCATAATTATTTTATGTGTCTCGTTCTTACAATTCGAACTATGAAGAGGGATGCCGTAATCATAATCGAAATTCAAGAACACACTATGTATCCTTTGACTAAATTTATTAAAATTTCTCAATCTAAGCTTTGGATTTTGAAACGAAGTACAATATTCTCTCCCTTAATTATAGCAAAACAACTATTCAACCCTTACGACTTTGCAAAGTATGACTCTTGTTTTCTATAATTAATATTGCTAACTTGCAATACTTGCCTTGATAATCATACAAGCACAACATTTATGCTCCCACAATCATGATGATTATTATCGTATAAGCATAACACTTATGCTCCCACTAGCTTTGACATGTTTTAGAAAACAACTGAACTTCCAGAAAACATTACTTATTGAATTTCTGAAGTTCATATTTCTAATACCTAATGCTTTGATAATCCTTTATCTAAGATTCTTAAACTTATACACCTTTGCCTTGGATAGCTCATATGTGTGTCTAAACAATCTAGACTAATTGCCAAATCTCACAATCGAATTATGGAAAGGGATGCCGTAATCATAATCGAATTCGAGAATACAATTTCACAATCACTATCTTCTTAAAATCTCTCTTAGTGAAAGCATTTCCTCACAGTCATTTTCATGAAGGAGGGAATCTTATGACACTTAGATTTTAATGGTGTATGTGTTCCTATCCATGCGAATTTGTCAAAACCAAAGTTTGCGACAAATCCAAACTCATATGGACTGAACTCTCTCAATCTTGATTTCTTGCCTTATGGTAACACGAGTGCCCACCATGTCTTCTAAGTAGTTAAGCAGCTCACCCTTTCATATCAACGTACTTTTCATTGATTAAGGTGCTTGCTTTTTATGCGTTCAAATGAGAACTCATAGTACTCACATGCATAATTAACTTAATTGGAATGGCACAGAAACAAAATAATGTCAACACGATAGGTTGTAAACCTCAAGTCGTGTGCTAGTGATGATCGATAAGGTTTATTCTTGATTAGTTCTTGAAACTTTTCAAGACCATTAAGACTCCCACTGACTCCTTGACATATAAGATTCTTTTGTCAATAAACATTTCTCGACAAACAAATATTCAAGAGTCAGTGTAGTTTTATCAAGACAAAACACTTCACTAAATTGGCCCTAGTTGGTCTTTGTCTTATCCAAGACATCACAACTTTCCAATTGTGCAAGAATAAGAAAACCTTTTCAAATTTCACATTTGATGAATGTTATAAACCTTCTTAAGACTTGTCACTCAATTCACAATCTTAACTCTAAGACTTGGTTTTGGAACGAAGTATGATTGACTTCTTGATTTAACCATTTCTTCAATTCTTGATTCCTCTTCTCAGACATACAATTGCACTAAGACTCACTTAGAGGATCAATTGAGATATGGTTCTTAATCATTAAGACCTATCATAAAACATAATAAAAAGGTACTCTCCCTTCTTCTTAGAATAGAGAAACTTTTATCTTTCTGCCTACCTGATTCTTCTTATTCGTTTTGCTATTTATTGAAACTCTTTCAATCAATTGAGAATTACACTTAATCTCATAAGTATAATCATATTTACTTGACCTTAGTAAATCATGACGAATATCTTTGTTACTCTTGTGGTGGACTTGATCAACACACAACCTTGTGTACTCGATCTCCTAGTCCTTCACTTGACACTTTGTCAATGAATTAGTCTAATTTCCAAATATGAAATTTCTCATTCATCATGCAACCAAGTTGTATGATTCCAAGTTTCTGTCCAATTGAAACTTGGGCGATGAGAAACTTTCCCTATTTGGTAAATTCTTGATCTTTCCACAAATAACATAATTAAGAATCAAATCCATTATTGCTAATAATAGAAACTTACATCAATTTTTCATACACGCCATTGCAAGGATAAATAAATAATATAAAATCAAAATTTATATTATTGCGAAAAAATTTGTCCTTACAATGCAATTCAACTGAAAAACTATGTTGTTAAATATTCCTAAGCAATCTATTCTAACTCCAAGTAGTAGCTTAAGATTCTAATCTTCAAGTAATGCGATCAAAATCCATTTCTTCACGATTAGATTCCGCTCACTTCTTCCCTTAAGATTCCTCTCTTTTCTTCGATCCTACAAGACATCGAAATGTAATCTTATCACATTATGTATTAAGAATCTAGAATAGGAACTTAAAAGAGTTAGTTAATGGATTTTACCTAAAGTAGAGCCATACGTTTTGACTCTCCTATCTCTTAGATCTCTTAGGTAAATAGGGCAGCTTCGTCTCCAATGCCCCTTCTTTTGGCAATAAAAGCAAATTGACTCTTTTGGAACAACACACGAAACTACTTCTGACTTTGCCTTTCTCTTATGATCAAACTTTTCGATCATGGCATGCCTTTCGTTGCCATTGTCTTTAGAGGTCTGGAAGGCAGATCCACCAATCAACTTTGCTTTTCCAGTGCGCCAAATCATTGCTGATTCAGTAGCAATAAGCATATAGGTGAGATCGATGAGGGTTACGTCGTGGTTCATCATATAGTACTCTCTTACGAACTCACTATAT
Organism: Lactuca virosa; assembly: GCF_052849685.1. NCBI lineage: Eukaryota > Viridiplantae > Streptophyta > Magnoliopsida > Asterales > Asteraceae > Lactuca > Lactuca virosa. The sequence goes on along the minus strand of NC_136426.1, from coordinate 21,168,611 downwards.
GAGTCAGGAAGTGACTGAAGAACCCAGTCAACAGCCAGCTCCTCACAGACAATAGATCCCAACATTCTTAACCTATCAATGTGTGACTTCATCTCTAGGACGTGTGCACACACTGACTTTCCTTCTTCATGTTTACTTGCCAAAAAGGCTTGAGTGAGTTTAAACTTTTCAATCCTTTGAACTTGTGGGTTAGGGAGAACAATAGGAGGAGGTGGAGGAAGTGAAGCATGATCTCGTGTTCCTCGATCGAATCGTGGAATATCATCTTCATGTGAAACGCTTTTTCCACGGGATTTGGGAAGACCATAGTTGTCATACTTTGACATCTACAAAACGGGAGAAAAATTCAAGTTAGTTGATTGATTGAGTCCTTAATAAATCACCCAAATGAGATATTAAGGCTAGGACCCAACACATTACTCTACAACTTGGGAGAGGGATGTCGTAACCCAAATTGCAGAACATTTGAAGGTAAGTGAATGATGATTCACTAATTTCCACCATGAAAAACGAAAAAAAATTTAAGTTTTAAATCTATTGAAAATTCCTAGATCTTTTGAGATTCATTGAACATTTCAATGGCATGTTTAAATCTCGATATGCCCCTCGATTTGTGACTGGGATGCCGAGGATCACAAAACAGGGTGTGAATAACCATGCAAACTTACATGGTGCCCCTAATGTTACAGTCACCTATTCGATGTGCCGGTTAACCGCACACGCTCCACCAAACTATGACAAACAATGAGTCACCCTTTGCTACCTTTGCTTAGTACCATTTAGTGTGCCGGTTAGCCACACACGCTCCACTAATGTCTTCGCAAGGGCACAAAGTGTAATTTCATGGAATTGCATCAATTCACTTTTGTCTAAAGTAACTAAGATTGGGAATTTTGTAAAAGCATTTAGTTACTTTTGTACTTCATTATACTTATAATGGAAGGTTTCTGTCCTATCCTACCCGTTCGGCTAACGACCATCCACCAGTCAAGAGTGCGGTGCGTAAGAGTGGATACCCATTCAATCGCCATTTTATAGGCAATTTCCTTAAACACCCCTTATAGACCAGCTTCGTGAATGAGGCCTACTAACGGTAAGACTGACTGTTTACTCATACATATATAATACTAGACTTTTAATGTTATATATAGTATAGGGTGTATTTTATACTTTTAAAATACTTGGTGGTCAAATTTAATAATTACACTTTTAATTTAATTAAATTGTAAACCAAAACTTTTATGGATTTATTAAATCTCTCTTAATTATACACTTCAATTAATTAATAAAACCATAAGGGTGTGAATTGAACTTTTCAAAACAATACTAGGGTTTTAGAATTTAACATTTCTAAATTAAACTTTTAATCAACTTTTAAATTCCAAAACTTGAGGGCAAGTATTGAAACATTTCAAAACATTAGGGTTTAGAATTTAAATATTTCAAATCAAACCTTTTAATCAAAATTTAAATTCCAAAACTTGAGGGCAAGTATTTGAAACATTTCAAAAACACAAGGATCAAATAGCAAATAATTTAAATTAAACAATTAATTTAATGATTATCTAAATTGACTTAATTTCAATTTCTTGCAAGATAAGTTACCCAATTAATACAAATAATTAATCTTTAATCATATAAGGAAGTTATTATCTAATCAATTGGTAATTATCTTTTGTTTAATCAAGGATATTCTCAAATATAAGATAAAATTCGAATATTAAAGACCCAAAACAATTAAGGCAAGTATCCTCAAGCAAAATAGCAAGAAATCCCGAAATTCCCTCTTTCTGACGCTCGAACTCGCCGAGTTCCTCTATGGACTCGCCGAGTTGGAGCAACTCGCCGAGTCCACATTGGAACTCGCCGAGTTCATCAGTCAGGGAGCCAAAAAATCGATTTTAAAGCTTGAACAAATAACCAAGGCATCAATACAATAGAAACCAATCAAGGCTCTGATACCACTGATGGGTTTAGGCCATAAGAACATCCTATGTGCTCATGCAAACCCTAATGCTTGGATCTAGGTTTCTCTATTGTACATGCATTTATCCAAGACTATAAACCCTAGATCTAGCATGTGATAATCAATATTAACATATGAATTAGGGTTTAGATCATACCTTAATTGTTATGTAGCAATAACAATCTCAAATCCTCCTTGTAATGGCTTTAGAAAGCTTAGAGTCACAAATGTCACTCCTCTAATGGTTCACAAACACCAAGAGCAAGAGGATGAAGAAGAGAAGAGAAGGAGGCTCTCAAAAACGTATGGAAACCCTAGAAGAAAGCTTGTCCACGTTTTTGAGGCATAAGGGCTCTATATATAGTGAGGCTATTAGGGTTATCTAACAAGGAAACCCTAATTTGGATGCTTAAGCCCTAAGCAACCCATAGACTCCTTTCCTTAAGGGCTTTGGATGATTTCTAATGGGTTTCCTCATAGAATTCGTCCACCCCTTTAATATGTAGTCCATTAGCTCAATATTCAACTATCATACAATTGACAGTTCTAGTCCCTTAAGTTTAATTAATCTCTTTTAGCCACAAAACTAATTACCAATTAATTCTTGACTAATATTAATTAAACAATATGATTTCTCCTTTAATATATTATTCTCATAATATATTAATAAATCATATTTAATCCTTTTTCTCCATAGTTCATCCTATCAAGTTGCTTTGGTGAAGGCAACCCAAAAGGACCATGCACCATCGGGTCAAGTACATACCAAAATAGTTATGGACTTAGACACTAATCCAACATAGAGAACGTCCAGCGCACGAGTTCTTGCCCTGATGCGGCAAAGGTGGGTTTTGCTTCATGTATGCTGAGAGATAGAGCCCGAGACTGGTGGGGAGATGTGACTAACAAGGTGGGAGCAGCCGGTGTGGCTGAGATGACATGGACCGAGTTTGTCAGGCGATTTGACATGGAGTTTGCACTAGCTATTCAGGTGCATCGATTGGTGAGTGAGTTTCAAGAGCTCCAGCAGACCATCGAGACTGTGGCGGAGATCACCGCCAAGTTTCGGGAACGAGCATTGTTGATCCCACAGTATGCTACAGATGAGGACATGAGGAGGACGAGGTATCATTTCATGTTGAGGGATGATATCCGGGAGTTTGTGAGCTTCACAGGGTGCAAAACCCTGAATGAGATGGGGGAGAAGGCCCATGAGCGGGAGATGGAGTTGGACTTCCTCACCAGGCGGAAGCCTGAGCAGGCACAAATAGCAGTAGGTCAGGCTAAAAAACCTAAGACCTCAGATTCATTCAGTAGGGGCCAGCAGGGTCGTGGCCGGTGTGCCAAATGTGGGAGATCTCATGGTGGAGTTTGTCGGGGGACGGGCCCGGTATGTTATACGTGTGCTCAGCAGGGGCACGTGAGCAGGGATTGCCCCAAGAAGGGCTTGATTTGTTTCCACTGCAACCAGACTGACCATAAAAAGGCCGATTGTCCGAGGTTGCAGGGAGGGGGAGGAGCAGTGGCGGCGCCTGTGCTCGCTACGATGAGGATTACTAATGGCCGCCCTGCTAAGGCGGATGCTCCAGCGGTGAAGAGCCGCACAATTCAGTTGACCACCGAGGAGGATCGGGCAGCGCCAAACGTTGTGGCTGGTACGTATTTTATCTCCCTGCTCTAATTTTATTGCATTGCTTATGTGTATATTGTGCTTATGTATAGGGACCTTTTTGGTTAATGGTATGTCTGCTCACGTTTTATTCGATTCGGGAGCTACCCGATCATTTGTATCTCTTTCTTTTAGCAAGAAGTTTCGGGATGCGCCGGGGACTTTGGATTCCTCGCTTGAGGTTGAGATTGCGGACGACCACGCTATGAGTGCTGCGAGGGTGTATATGGACTGTGTCCTGAATGTGCTTGTGGAGAGGTTTTGCATTGATCTAGTCCCGATACCGTTGCGAGGGCTGAAGGTGATTGTGGGGACGGACTGGTTGGGGGGCAATGGGGCCATAATCGATTGCGAGCGCCAGTTGGCGAGGGTTCTAACCCCAAGTGGGGGAGAACTGGTTATTTATGGAGAGAGGGCCTCGTCGGGGCCAACCCTTTGTTCAGCTGCGAGGGCTAGGAGATTTCTGCAGCTGGGTTGTATGAGATTTCTGGCATATATCTCGGATACGAGGGTTAAGACCACGAAAAATTCGGGCAGTGTACCGGTGGTACAGGAGTTTCAGGATGTATTTCCCGAGGAGTTACCTGGAGTTCCTCCGGAGAGACAGGTGGAGTTTCGCATCGATTTAGTGTCGGGTGCCGCTCCGATAGCAAAGGCACCGTACCGGCTAGCTCCGCCCAAGATGCAAGAGCTATCTACGCAGCTTCAGGAGCTGCTAGACCGAGGGTTTATCCGTCCGAGAATTTCCCCGTGGGGAGCTCCGATCCTGTTCATGAAAAAGAAGGACGGGTCCCACAGGATGTACATTGATTATCGAGAGCTGAACAAACTAACGGTGAAAAACCGTTATCCGTTACCGAGGATCGATGATTTGTTCGATCAGCTGCAGGGTGCGTCTTGGTTTTCCAAGACTGATCTTCGGTCGGGGTACCATCAGATGAGGATTCGGGATGAGGATATACGGAAGAAAACTTTCAGGACTCGGTACGGGCACTATGAGTTTGTGGTGATGCCATTTGGGCTCACCAATGCCCCAGCAACGTTCATGGATCTCATGAACAAAGTGTGTAGACCGATGCTGGATCGGTCAGTGATCGTTTTAATTGACGATATCCTGGTCTATTCTAATACCAAGTAGCAGCATGAGCAGCATCCGAGGGAGGTATTTGAGACATTGAGAATGGAAAGGATGTAAGCCAAGTTCTCAAAGTGTGATTTTTGGCTGCGTAAGGTGCAGTTTTTGTTGGGTTTTAAGCACTATAACACTCCTATGGTGCACATGCAATCCTAGATGCTTTGGATCTATGTTTTCTCTAATTATACATGTAATTTGAATTTTCCAAATCATACATCCTAACTAGCATACAAAGGAGTATATACCATATAAAATCAAGTTAGATGAATACCTCTTGATGTAGTTTGTAGTTCTTGGCCTTTCAAGAGCTTAGCACCTCAAGTGTGATGCCTCAAATGGTTCACAAACACTATGAACAAAGGAGGACTTTGAGAGAGAGTATAGACACTCTATAATCGGTTATGTTTCTCTTTGAATACATAGGTGTCACCGATTTTGGCTAAAGGGTAACTCATATATAGTGTAGGATTCCAAGAGTCATGGGTAAACCCTAATCCATACACTTAGGTTATGATCCATATCTCATGTGGGCTAACTCTTCATGGATACTTACATAAAACTTAGCCCAACATGGATTAATATCCCAAAGACTATATATATCACTGATTTACATAATCAGTCCCCGTTAATTTAATTACTCTCTTTTGATCACTAAATTAATTCCAAATTGATTATTGATCAATACTAATTAAATAACATGATTTCATATAAATATATTATACTTGTAATATATTAATAAATCATAAATAACCTCTTTCTCATATATCCATCCTATCAGATTGTTCTGGTGATGGCAACCCAAATGGACCATGCTACTCTTGGGTCGAGTACATACCAATTATAGTTATGGGCTTAGACACCTAATCCAATAGTCTCCCACTTGGATAAGTCTAATAACTATTATTTCAAGTACGACTCCAAAATCCCGACTAGCAATCGTAGCTCTCAAAATCCGATGTCGAACTCTGACCAAGTCAAATGATGCGTCCATTAGATAAGGGATCATATAATCCTCCATTCTAGATATCGTATGAACTGAGACATGAATTATAATTATTCTCTCTGTTCATGTGCTGTTTCCCGATTTCCGATTTATGACGACCGACTAATTGAACAAATCAAATCAGTCCAGGCTTGGCCAAGCACTTAGGTTTGTCATCACTAAATCATCGAGGGGACCACAAATACCGCTTTTATCCACATTGGGTAAAAGGAACGGATAAACTTCAACTCAAATGCTTGCTTGTACTTACACTTCAAATCACACACAACAATATGTTTTATAACACCAAGTTACTGGTGCGTTTACATATGTCAATGTGCAACCGACTTGTAAACTACAACTTACATGTCTTGGTTTCAAGAATATAAGATATTATCGTCTCACAATCACTCGTGATAAAATCAATGAAGTGATTCAGATGAGTGTGGGTTTAATCCAATACTCAAATCTTATTACAGGAGTACTCATGAACACTGCAGCAAACTTGTGCTATGTCTAAACCCCTTTAGACAATCTACAGACCCATTCATGACAGTCTAGCTTCAATACCTACTTCCAAAGTATGATCGACCGTGGATGGTTTGAATAACCTAGTTGTTCGGGAATTCAAAACATGCAAAGTGAAACACAAGAGCAATCGAATCCAATATGGTCTCAAAACTTTTGAATATAAATAAAACACCTTTTATTTAATCACCATATTGATTACACATTATTCATTGTATAATGTTTCGATTTATCAACTTCACACTTGAATTAAAAAAATAGTTATCCCATGCTCCAAGCATGCACACTATGTTTACCTATGGTCCTTACTTTGTGAAATAGATCAATTGTAAACATTTCCAATGACACTCATTTCACAATTCCAAATCCTTATCGTAAGTGTAAGTTAAGAATACCAAGTCCTTACCACTTACTGTAATCTGTTAGATTCTAAGCTTATATGCAGTGATCCTTTTGTAATGACTATGTACACAAGTCACAGAGACTTTGCCAATTACAAAACTTTCCATTGGAGATTGTTACAAAACAATTCCATAGATACGAAGTCTCGTATTCAAAGCACATTCCTTTGAACATCCTTCTTGCATAAAAGTTTCTAACTTACTCATAACTTTAGTTATATCCGATTCTAGTCCTTTTTCCCTCTTAATGCCTTAGGCATTTGGAAAATTAGAACAGGAGAATATTATAGCACATGCAATCGATCCTATGTCTGAAGCATATGGGACACGATTCATAATGTCTTACAGAAAGACCTGATACTTTACCAGTCTCTTGCTATAACATTTCCATATATATGATTTCCTTATGTCGAATCTTTTTTTAACATAACATTCATATATGTCCTTGACTAAATTTGATTAAAATCTCAATCTAAACTTTTAGAGTTGGAATGAAGTACAAGTTCCTCTCCCTTAATTATTGCAAAACAACTTTTCAAACCCTGCAACTTTGCGAATTGAAACCCTTGTTTTCTATAATTAACATTGCTAACTCGCAACACTTACCATAATATTTATGCTCCCACTAGCATAATAATTATTATCTTACTAGCATAACACTTATGCTCCCACTAGCTTTGACATGTATCCAAAAATCAGCTGGACTTCTAGAAATCAATACTTGTTGACTTTCTTACCAAAGTTCAGATTTTTGACACGAGACGCTTCGATAAGACTTTATCTAGGCTCATACACCCTTTATTAGAAAGCTCATATGTGTGTCTAAACTATTCAGGACTTACAACAATAAGTTCAGAATGTTCAAACTATTTTCCATTTCTCACAATTCGAACTATGAAGAGGGATGTCGTAATCATAATCGAATTTGAGAATGCAAATATCACAATTGCTAACTCTTTAAAATCTACTTGGTGAAAGTGTTTCCTCACAATCATTTTCATGAATTGGAGAGAAACCTTATGACACTTAGATTTTATGGTGTATGTGTTCCTATCCATGTGAATTTGTCATAACCATAACCACAAGACAAGATTAGTGACAAAACCAAACTCATATGGACTGAACTTGTTCAATCTTAATTTCTTGCCACCTGGCAGCTCAAGGGCCTACCATTGCTTCCAAGTTGTTAAGCAGCTAATCCTTACTGATCAATGAACTTCCACTGATCAAGGTGCTTTGCCTTATGCAAACAATTGATAACTCATAGAACTCACATGCATATTCAACTTTAACCGGAATGAGCATAGAAACAAGAATATGTCAACACGATAGGTTACAAACCTTAAGTCGTGCGCTAGTTATTAACAATGGGCTTACTCTTGATTAGTTCTTGAAGCTTTTCAAGGCCTTTAAGACTCCCACTGAACTCTTGAGATATAAGTTTCTCTTTATCAAGAAACATTACTTGACAAACAAATATTCAAGAGTTAGTGCGGTTTCTTATCAAGACAAACACTTCTGACAATCGGTCTTAGTTGATCTTTGTTTTATCCAAACATCACAACTCACCAATTTCAAATGTACAAGAGTAGAAATTTTTTTACTCTATATTTGATAAGTGTTATAAACCTTTCTTAAGATTATGTCACTCAAGGCACAATCTTGGAGTATGACTCTAAGATTCGATTTTGGAACGAAGTATGACTCATCTTTTGATTTAACCATTTCAACAATTCACGATTCCTCTTCTTCGCCATACAAATGCACTAAGGTATCCTTAGAGGATCAATTGTGACATGGTTCCATAATCATAAGGATGATCATAAAACATGATACTAAAGTACTCTTCCTTCCTTTCAAATTGGAGAAACTTTTATCTTTCTGCCTAATTTGATTCTTCTTATTCGTTCTGTTATACATTGAAACTTTTCCAATGACTCAGAATTATACTTAATCTTGTAAGCATAACCATATTTACTAAAATTTAGTAAATCATGAAAAATAGTTTTATCGTTCTTTGTAGTGGAACTGACCAGTGCACAACCAAGTGTACCCGATCCCCTAGTCCTTCACTTGACTCACATATACATGTGAACAAGGAATTATTCTTAATTTCCCAAAGACGAAGGTTCTCATCCATCATACGATACAGGTTGCATGATTCCAAGTTTTTGGTCAATTAAAACTTGGGTGATGAGAATATTTCCTTATTTGGTAAATTATGACATTACCACAAACGAAAGAATCAAATCCATTTTCAATATTGCTAACAATGTATAAACACCAATTTTCACAAATGCCATTGCAAGGAAATATAAAACAAGATAAAATTCAAAATTTATCTTTATTTATAAAAGGCGGATAAATTTGTCCTTACAGTGCAATTACAAATGAAAACTATGTTACTACATATTCCTAAGCAATGTATCATAACTCCTAGCATCAGCTTAAAATATCGAACCATGCGATTGAAATCCATCTCTTCGCGATCAGACTCAACATGCTTTTCCTTTAAGTTTCATTTGATCCTACAAAACATCAAAATGTAATCTTATCACATCGCGTATTAAGAATTTACAAATAGGAACTTAATAGAGTTAGATAGTGGACTTACCTAAAGCAGAGTCAAACTTTTTGACTTTACCATTCTTGTGGTCCTTCAAGTAGATACGACAGCTTCGCAACCAATGCCCCTTCTCTTGGCAATAGAAGCAAACAGATTCTTTTGGAATGGTACACGAGACAATCTCAGACTTAGCCTTTCCCTTTCCCTTGGAAAGAGAAATCTTTTCTGGAATTCCAATGTTTCCATTGTCATTGTCCATGGAAGTTTGGGAAGTAGATCTTCCAATCAAATTTGCATTACCAGTGCGCCAAATCATTGCTGATTCAGCAGCAATTAGCAAATAGGTAAGATCGATAAGGGACATGTCGCGGTCTGTCATACAGTAATCTTTAACAAACTCACCATATGACTTAGGAAGTGACTGAAGAACCAAGTCAACAACCAACTTCCTTGACACAACGACTCCTAATATTCCCAGCCTGTCAATGTGTGACTTCATCTCCAAGACATGTGCACACACTGACCTTCCATCTTGGTGTTTGCTTGCCAATAGGGCTTGAGTGACCTTGACCTTTTCAAGTCTTTGAATTTGTGGGTTAGGGAGAATTATTGGAGGAGGTGAAGTTCCACCACAACACGAAGAAGGGATTAATCTTTCACCTTGATCGTCTTGTGGAATATTGTAACACCCAAATTTTCAAAACAATTTTTCACTTTATAAAACCATATAAATTCATCCACAATTGCTTTCAAAAACAATGTATCAATTTTATCTCACTACAAATCCCAAGATCAAATCATAATAAACTCTGCGGGTGTGTGTACAGATCATGCCGGCGCCTTCCCGCGATCACCACTGGTACCTGAAACACATAACACATAACACCGTAAGCATAAAGCTTAGTGAGTTCCCCAAAATACCACTCTAACACATATTAGCCACTCGAGGCTATGACTCTGCTGACCCTCTGGTCAGTGTGTCTCAGTGGGACCCTCCAGTCCCAACTCTCTGTGGGCTCTCTAGCCCTAACTCTATGGACCCCAAGGTCCTAACTCTGATAACTCTGGATCATGCATATCACATATCACAATAAATCTCAACACATAAATAGCATACAAATACACTGGCACATAACTATAAAACATAACACACATTAGCCACTCGAGGCTATAACTCTGTGGGCCCTTGGGCCCTAACTCTGTGGACCCTCTGGTCCTAGCTCTTTGGACCTTCCGGTCCTAACTCTGGTATACACACAGCATAAATCACATAGAAATAATGTCGTGCCACAAATCACATAGATAGCATACAATAACTCTGTCACATAACTCTGTTACCACTCTCGGTAAAGTATAGTGAGAAGACTCACCTCGGGTAACTCGGTAAAGCTCGAACTCTGTAAAATCAGGTCTAGCCTCCGCCTAATCATGTAAAATAAATACTCTTAATCAATACATCTCTCAAGGCTAGACTATTCCTCCTCTTAGTACTCTCAGAAGGGAAAAAGACCATTTTACCCCTCTCATAACTCAAAGGCCCCACTATAGACCAAACCCTAAAAGTCAACCAAAAGTCAACCCTCCGGGTTACGCTGCGCGTACCAGATGTGTACGTTGGGCGTACCCGGCAGTCTCTCAGAATCGGGGAACGCCACCCCGTACGCCGCGCGTATTGGGATTACGCCCGACGTAAATCCCAGTTTCAGTCCCTTAGCTCTTGAGGTCTTAAACAGTTAAGACTCACGTCCAGCTTTTAGATCTGACCATTTTTAAGCCTCTTAATCCATAAAGTCGATGACTTTAAGCCTTTGCATGGCTGAACAAGTCACTAACACCCAAAATATACCATTTCCTAACACTAGAAAGCCCAATACTCAAGCATGATCTCATATCCACGACCAAGATGGGAACTTTATGGATCTATAACACAAATACCACTGAAATGGGACAGATCTAGGTCCATGGAGCACATTACGCTCATAAAGTCTCCACCTTTGGGACTTTTAACCCTAAAATGGTCCATGAAGCAACAAACCAAATGAAGAGGAAAGTTTTGAACTTTATACCTCCAAATGCAGCTCCTTCCTCTGTATATCTCAGATCCAAACTTGCACTTCAAACTCTAGTCTCCACAAACTCCTCTCCTTCTTCTTCACTAGCACACCAAGGCACTTTTAGCTCCAAAATCACACACACTCACTAAGAACGATGAAAAGTTCTCTCTTAGGGTTTTACTCACTGCTATGGAGGCTGAGAAATGAGCCTTAGCATCCAATATATAGGGCACAAGTCAGAAATTAGGGTTTGCACCTGGACACATTACGCCCAGCGTAACCCTGAGTACGCCCAGCGTACTCAGGCGAGTCCGCGTCCAAAATAAGCGCATGAGTACGCGCAGCGTACTCTTGAGTACGCCCAGCGTACTCATTTGCTACCAATTCCTCTTAAGGGCTTAACTTGACACTTTGAATAAAAGAAGCGCTAAATAGTTGTACCTGAATTTCGGGATGTTACAATTCTCCCCCACTAGAACTAGACTTCGCCCTCGAAGTCTCACTCAACAAATAACTCTGGATACTGCTCGCGCATCTCTAACTCCGGCTCCCAGGTCATTTCAGAACCCTTCCGATGTTGCCATTGGACTTGAACCAATGGCACCTCCTTGTTTCTCAAAGTCTTGATCCTTCGATCCACAATCGCAACCGGTCTCTCAACATAATTCAGGCTCGCATCCACCTGAATGTCCTCTAACGGAACCACTGCCGACTCATCAGTGATACACTTCCTCAACTGAGACACGTGGAAGGTATCGTGAATCTGGCTCAACTCCGTAGGTAGCTCCAAACGATACGCTACCCTGCCCACCCTGGCAGTCACCCTGAAAGGACCAATATACCGAGGTCCCAACTTACCCCTCTTCCTGAATCGGATCACCCCCTTCCAAGGAGATACCTTCATGAGTACTAAATCACCAACCTGGAACTCAAGCTCGGATCGTCACCTATCCGCATAACTCTTCTGGCGACTCTGAGTGGTTCAACAACCTCTGTCTGACCCGCTGAATCTGCTCAGTCGTCTGAAGTACTATCTCTGTACTACCCATCACAAGCTGCCCGACCTCACCCCAACAAATGGGAGTCCGGCACCTCCTCCCATACAACAGCTCAAAGGGTGGCATACTGATGCTCAAATGATGGCTGTTGTTATAGGAAAACTCAACCAAGGGTAAATACGTGTCCCAACTTCCTCCGAAGTCCAATACACATGCCCGAAGCATGTCCTCGAGCGTCCGAATCGTCCGCCCGCTCTGCCCGTCTGTCTGTGGGTGGTAGGCGGTACTGAAATGCAACCTCGTACCCAACTGGAGATCGACTCAACCCCGACCTCTATCATCTGATACTCATCGTTGGACCCTTCGGTCCGGTCTGTACAACACATCACCAGGACTCAACTCAACTCAAGAGTTTGGTCCGCCCGTAGTTGGAATCGCTCGTTCCAATGACTCATTCAACTCATAGCTTGGGGACCCGCAACCCATGTGTACTTTACTTATCCAATCCCTTCGGATTGGATGTCCACACTTACTCAGAATGTAATGATTCCCAATCATTGAGGAGACCCCGGTCTCACCCCTGGTCCGACCACCAGGCTCCCAAAACTCATGCGTAGGGCTTTTCAAGCCTAAAACCCTCCTGTGTCATGCTCAGATCAAGAAGGCTTCCTCATAACAACCTCTCGCTAATTAGTGCGTATTACGGCTCCCCATAACATCACCACAACCTCCTACTGACTAGTGAGTACTACGGCTCCCCATAGTATCACAACAACCTCTCTCTGACTAATGAGTACTACGGCTCCCCGTAGTATCACAACAACCTCTTTCTGACTAGTGAGTACTACGGCTCCCCATAGTATCACAACAACCTCTCTCTGACTAGTGAGTACTACGGCTCCCCATAGTATCACAACAACCTCTCTCTGACTAGTGAGTACTACGGCTCCCCATAGTATCACAACATCGGGCGATGCGCGGAACTCCTTCGCTGTCAACTGTAAAGCTCTCCCGCGAGCCTTCGGTGCCTCGACCTTCGCTGGCCGAACCTCGGTAACTCTAGCAGCAGGTGCGGATTCCTCAATTCAAATACTCGGTTCTTCCCCGCTTAGGGTTCGAACCACCACCAATTGGTGCACCAACACTCTATCCCTCATGCTGTCTCCACCAGTAACATCGCACCTAATTCCGCAAGGTGCTATGCAACGCTTGATGATTTCTCTGACAAGGATCAAACAACTCCAGATACCAAGGTCTCGTATGCAACCTTCAGAACTTACCATCGTGACTACCTCTAGTCATTCAGGACCTCACACTATACTCTCACCGGACCTCCCAACTGTCCCGTGTTAACACTAACTCTGGATCTGGAAATAATGAACCATCATACTCCTCATCCTTGACTCCTTGCCCAACGTTCCAACATGCTCCTTATCACAAGAGCCGAAACCACATTTCCACCCCTTATACCTCTCAGAAATAATAGGAGTCACTGCCCTGATATACCCTTCTTGATCGCCCAATACCGCACCTAACACCTGCCCTATTATACTCAATTAGGGTGCATCCTGATCCTTGACCATTTCAGTCTCCACTGTCAACCTGCTCAAACTATATCACTCCCTCGCGGAAGGCCTACTGCCGGATACTCTGATTGAAAAGTCACCATCAGTGCGATCCCACAGGGTTCACTCCAACTCAGAAACCGAAATCTCAACACCTCTTACGCCCCCCCACAAGAAACGGAAATAGCACCACTCGGGTCACGGGAAGTGACATATCTACTATCGGCCGGCTCTCCAGCTCAGACCGTATCCCTCCATAACGCACCGTCCCTACTCTACTCTGATTCTTGCGACTCGAATGGCATATCACCAACAATCCCTTGGAGCTAACTCGGTTTCCCTATCATGGGATGCTCCACTAAAACTCGTTCTTCCTGGCCTTCTGGGCCCATACTCCTTCACATCCGACCTTGGTCTAGATAATCGCTGCGGAATAACCGGCAAAACCAGAAGCACTCACCGCCACATTTCATGGTACTCGAACCATGTCCTCTCTTCTCAACCCGCCTCAAATCATGGTACTCGAACCACAAAATCACCCCTCGATCTGCCACCAATCATGGTACTCGAACCATGACATCACCTCTTGATCTGCTACCAATCATGGTACCCGAACCATGACATCACTTCTCGACCTGTCACCAATCATGGTACTCGAACCATGATATCACCTCTCGATCTGCTACTAATCATGGTACTCCAACCATGACATCACCTCTCGATCTGTCACCAATCATGGTACTCGAACCATGACATCACCTCTCGATCTGCTACTAATCATGGTACTCGAACCATGACATCATCTCTCATTTTGCCACCAATCATGGTACTCGAACCATGACATCACCTCTCGATCTGCTACTAATCATGGTACTCGAACCATGACATCACCCCTCGATCCGCTACTCACAATCCTCCGGATCGCCACAGTCATTTCGTCAAAATCATACTGCGAATCTCTTCATCGCTAATACCGCTGCCCTCCGGCGTGTGCGGTGTTCCAACCATGATGTCTCTGAAACACAATATGAAGATACCAGAGACTCGATCGAGTATACTCGCACTCGATAACTCAACCCTACTTGTTCCTGAGTACCCAATGGATTCTTACTTAGGGTGCGCGCTGCTCAGGTGTCTTCAGTAGTACGGGCCCTATACTACCGTCCACACCGCATCAGTATTCACTCTAAGTCCTCCTCCTTGGATCCCAAGTCCCAAGTACTCTACTCTCTTTAACCATATGCTACTCACTAGCAGCTCTCTCATAACTCCTCGCTGCTATCTAAACACTCTCAAGTATCCCTAGCAGCAAAACTCCTAGACTAAGGCATCACATATCAGGCCACTCTAGTCCTAATAAGAATACCTAGTCTACTCTAGCATGCATAACATAACTCATCGCATATCATAACATAATATATCTCATAACACTAATTACAAGGGTATTTTGGGAATTCACCGTTCGGGCGCTGGCTGATCGTACACACGGCTCTGCTCTGTTTGTCTCGAAACTCTTTACTCTTGTGAAAAATTTTGCAAATTTTATTTTGAAAATCTCTCAATTCCTCAGTTTGAGTTCAGATACGCTCGAAGATGTATCCGAATCCCTCAAACCAAGGCTCTGATACCAACTTGTAACACCCAAATTTTCAAAACAATTTTTCACTTTTTAAAACCATATAAATTCATCCACAATTGCTTTCAAAAACAATGTATCAATTTTATCTCACTACAAATCCCAAGATCAAATCATAATAAACTCTGCGGGTGTGTGTACAGATCATGCCGGCGCCTTCCCGCGATCACCACTGGTACCTGAAACACATAACACATAACACCGTAAGCATAAAGCTTAGTGAGTTCCCCAAAATACCACTCTAACACATATTAGCCACTCGAGGCTATGACTCTGCTGACCCTCTGGTCAGTGTGTCTCAGTGGGACCCTCCAGTCCCAACTCACTGTGGGCTCTCTAGCCCTAACTCTATGGACCCCAAGGTCCTAACTCTGATAACTCTGGATCATGCATATCACATATCACAATAAATCTCAACACATAAATAGCATACAAATACACTGGCACATAACTATAAAACATAACACACATTAGCCACTCGAGGCTATAACTCTGTGGGCCCTTGGGCCCTAACTCTGTGGACCCTTGGGCCCTAACTCTGTGGACCCTCTGGTCCTAGCTCTTTGGACCTTCCGGTCCTAACTCTGGTATACACACAGCATAAATCACATAGAAATAATGTCGTGCCACAAATCACATAGATAGCATACAATAACTCTGTCACATAACTCTGTTACCACTCTAGGTAAAGTATAGTGAGAAGACTCACCTCAGGTAACTCGGTAAAGCTCGAACTCTGTAAAATCAGGTCTAGCCTCCGCCTAATCATGTAAAATAAATACTCTCAATCAATACATCTCTCAAGGCTAGACTATTCCTCCTCTTAGTACTCTCAGAAGGGAAAAAGACCATTTTACCCCTCTCATAACTCAAAGGCCCCACTATAGACCAAACCCTAAAAGTCAACCAAAAGTCAACCCTCCGGGTTACGCTGCGCGTACCAGATGTGTACGCTGGGCGTACCCGGCAGTCTCTCAGAATCGGGGAACGCCACCCCGTACGCCGCGCGTATTGGGATTACGCCCGGCGTAAATCCCAGTTTCAGTCCCTTAGCTCTTGAGGTCTTAAACAGTTAAGACTCACGTCCAGCTTTTAGATCTGACCATTTTTAAGCCTCTTAATCCATAAAGTCGATGACTTTAAGCCTTTGCATGGCTGAACAAGTCACTAACACCCAAAATATACCATTTCCTAACACTAGAAAGCCCAATACTCAAGCATGATCTCATATCCACGACCAAGATGGGAACTTTATGGATCTATAACACAAATACCACTGAAATGGGACAGATCTAGGTCCATGGAGCACATTACGCTCATAAAGTCTCCACCTTTGGGACTTTTAACCCTAAAATGGTCCATGAAGCAACAAACCAAATGAAGAGGAAAGTTTTGAACTTTATACCTCCAAATGCAGCTCCTTCCTCTGTATATCTCAGATCCAAACTTGCACTTCAAACTCTAGTCTCCACAAACTCCTCTCCTTCTTCTTCACTAGCACACCAAGGCACTTTTAGCTCCAAAATCACACACACTCACTAAGAACGATGAAAAGTTCTCTCTTAGGGTTTTACTCACTGCTATGGAGGCTGAGAAATGAGCCTTAGCATCCAATATATAGGGCACAAGTCAGAAATTAGGGTTTGCACCTGGACACATTACGCCCAGCGTAACCCTGAGTACGCCCAGCGTACTCAGGCGAGTCCGCGTCCAAAATAAGCGCATGAGTACGCGCAGCGTACTCATTTGCTACCAATTCCTCTTAAGGGCTTAACTTGACACTTTGAATAAAAGAAGGGCTAAATAGTTGTACCTGAATTTCGGGATGTTACAAATATCATCTTCATGAGGAAAGCTTTTTCCAAAAGATTCGGGAAGACCATAGTTGTCTGACATAGACATCTATAATGGGAGAAATTCAAGTTAGTTCATTTAAGTCCTTAATATAACACCTAAAATGAAATACTAAGGCTAGGACCCAACACAATATTCTACAATTCGGAAGAGGGATGCCGTAATCCAATTGCAAAATATTTGAAGGTAGGTAAATGACGATTTACCAATTTCCACCATGAAAATTGAAAATGAATTTTAGGTTTTAAATGAATTGAAATTCCTAGATTCTTTGAGATTCATTGAAATTTTCAATGGCATGTTTAAATCTCGATTATACCCTTCAAGTTTGTGACTGGGATGCCGAGGATCACAAACAAGGTGTGAATAACCATGCAAATTAGCTTGGTACACTTAATGTTACAAATCACCTAATCAATGTGCCGATTAACCACACATGCTCCATTGATCTATGATTAACATCGAGCTACCCATTGCCATCCTTCATTAGTCCCATATTAGTATGTCGGTGAACCACACACGCTCCATTAACGACAAATAAGGTGCAATGTGCAATTTCATGGGTTAGCATCAAATTCACATTTTTTCCTAAGTAACTAAGATTGGGAATTTATAAAAGTATTTATTTAATTGGTATTTCATTATACTTTTAATGAGAATTAATGTACTATCCTACCCGTTCGGCTAACGACCCTCCACCAGTCAAGGAAGTGGTGGGTGAGAGTGGACACCCATTAAACCACTATTTTATAGGCGGTAACCTTATACCCCTCTTATAGACCGGCTTCGTGAATAAGGCCTACGAACGGTAAGACTGACCTTTTACTTATACATATATAATATATTAAACTTTTAATTTTATATAGTATAAGGGTGTATTTTAAATATTTAAAATACTAGGTGACTTAATCTTTTAATAAATTATACTCTTAATTTAATTAAACTTAAACCATGTTGTTATGGATTTATTAATCGTCACCTTTATTTAAACACTTTAATTAATTTATTAAAGTTCATAAGGTGTAATTGAACTATTCAAAGCATCTAGGTTATTAAAAATTCAAAATTAAAAATATTTAATTAATTTTTAATTTATGAACCCAAGAGTTGCATCTTTTGAAACCTTTCAATTACTAGAGTTAATGTTTTCATAATTTGAGACTTTTCAAATACCAAAACTTGAGGGCAAATTTTGTAACTCTTGAAAACCTTTTCATTTCCATAACTTATGAAAACTTATGAGTTTTAATGTTCATGAATGAGACTCTTCATATAACTTGAGGACAAGTTACAAAACTCATTTCAAGAACAACTTAGATCAATTTTAATTAACAACATTATCATATAATTTCACTATTGATCTAATCAAACTCATAGCAAGACAATTCATATCAAATAATACAAATAATTACTTAATTATCTTAAAATTTGACAATTTCCCTTTAATTAGATGAGGATCATCATTACCAAATCAGAAAATACATTGTTTTATGATTACAAAACAAATTGTGGTAATGATCCTAGTCCAATACTGACCAAAAACTCGAAATTCTGCAACTAGAAGCATCTACTCGACGAGTACATGAACTGGACTCGTCGAGTTGCCCTTTTACTGAGTGGACTCGTCGAGTCAGCCAGTGGACTCGGCGAGTTTATCAGTCAGAGGCCAAAAAATCGATTTTTTCAGCTTTGAAAATTAACAAGCATGAAATATAACAGAAAACAATCCTAGGCTCTGATACCACTGTTGGGTTTTAAGCACTATAACACTCCTATGGTGCACATGCAACCCTAGATGCTTTGGATCTATGTTTTCTCTAATTATACATGTAATTTGAATTTTCCAAAGCATACATCCTAACTAGCATACAAAGGACGATATACCATATAAAATCAAGTTAGATGAATACCTCTTGATGTAGTTTGTAGTTCTTGGCTTTTCAAGAGCTTAGCACCTCAAGTGTGATGCCTCAAATGGTTCACAAACACCATGAACAAAGGAGGACTTTGAGAGAGAGTATAGACACTCTATAATCGGTTATGTTTCTCTTAAAATACATAGGTGTCACCAATTTTGGCTAAGGGGTAGCTCATATATAGTGTAGGATTCCAAGAGTCATGGGTAAACCCTAATCCATACACTTAGGTTATGACCCATATCTCATGTGGGCTAACACTTCATGGATACTTACATAAAAATTATCCCAACATGGATCAATAGCCCAAACACTATATATATCACTGATTTACATAATCAGTCCCCGTTAATTTAATTAGTCTCTTTTGATCACTAAATTAATTCCAAATTAATTATTGATCAATACTAATTAAATAACATGATTTCATATTAATATATTATACTTGTAATATATTAATAAATCATAAATAACCTCTTTCTCAAATATCCATCCTATCAGATTGTTCTGGTGAAGGCAACCCAAATGGACCATATGGGTGATTGTGGACAGGTTGACAAAGAGTGCCCACTTTATTCCGATCTCTGAGAGTATATCCACTGAGAAATTGGCGGATATTTATGTGCGAGAGGTGGTGGCTAGACACGGGGTGCCAGTGTCGGTAGTCTCTGACAGAGATGTTCGATTTACATCTAGATTCTGGAAGAATTTCCACGAGGAACTAGGCACTTAGTTGCATTTTAGAACGGCGTACCACCCCCAGATAGATGGCCAGAGTGAGAGGATGACCCAGACACTTGAGGATATGCTTCGAGCATGCTTGTTGGATTTTGGAGGGAGTTGGGATACATACCTCCCGCTAGCAGAGTTTTCATACAATAATAGATATCATGCTAGTATTGACCAATCACCGTTTGAGATGTTGTATGGTCGGAGGTGTAAGACCCCTGTTTGTTGGGGCGAGGTAGGGCACCGGGTCATGGGGAGCACCGAGGTGGTGCTCAAGACGACCGAGTTGATTCAATAGGTACGTGACCGGCTACGAGTCGCACAGATCCGTCAGAAAAGCTATGCTGACCGGCGGCGATCAGATCTTGAGTTCCACGTGGGGGACTTTGTGTAACTAAAAGTGTCGATTGATTATCCGTTATGTTTGAAACATCCCAAAAATACAACCCAAAAATTTTTGTTTGAAAACATTACTAAAACCATAATATCAAATATCATATAATAAAACCATGAGTCGTGTATCTTAAATGTCATAATAAATGTATCAAATCAAAACCGATGTCAATATCATGTTAAAAATATCAGAGTCTAACTCCCAGGCTAAAACTGTGGTGTGTGCCATGCCATCATCCCGAGCCCTTCCCCTTGTTAGCTGAAGTACCTGAAACCAAAACTGAAACTATAAGCACGAAGCTTAGTGAGCTCTGATGGATTTTATACAAACAATCCTATGTGTACATGGAACCCTAGAGTTGGATCTATGTTTTCACTATTAGTTATACAACTTTATGAACACAAAAAGAAACCTGTCATGCTACTATTATTTTCGAAATTCATATATAAAAATAGAATACATACCTTTTGTTGTTATATAGCAATAACAACTAGTTCCTTGAATCTCCTTAGCTCTTGAAAGCAAGTACCACAAGTGTAGTACCTCTAATGGCTCACAAACACACTAGGTGAAAGGATGAATATGGGAGAGAGGAGAGAAGGGTATCTTGCCCTAGAATTCGTCCCTTTTAGGGTTTTCCCAAGGAGTGGTCGAATTCTAGTGCCTTAGGGTGCTATTTATACTTGAGGCTAGCTAGGGTTTCAAGGTGGAAACCCTAATCCCTTAGCTTAGGGCCTAAGCAAGTCCATGGACTCCTTTCCTTAAGCCCTTGGACGAAAACTCCTAGATCCTTCTAGGATTTTCGTTCAAGCCTTAATAAAGGTGATCCAATAGCCCAAAGTCTCAACTATCAAATAATTACAAAACAGCCCTTGTACTTTTAATTAATTCCTTTAATCCCGAAATTAATTCCTAATTAATTTCTGATTAAATACTAATTAATAATATGATTCCAAATTATTATATTAATCATATAATATAATAAATAAATCATATTTATGCCCTAATCAACCTCTCTCCTCAACTGTCATCCTGTATAGTCACCCGTGTGAAGGCAACCCAAAAGGACCATGCTCACAATCGGGTCAAGTACATACCAAAATAGTTATGGACTTAGACACTAATCCAACAAGCTCCCCGAACTACCACATACCATACAATAGCATATAAAGCAACTACTGGGCCTTGCCTACTGCATCGGACCGAAGTCCGGAAACTGCATCGGACCGAAGTCCGGAACTAACCAGGGCCTTGCCCTCTGCATCAGACCGAAGTCCAGAAACTGCATCGGACCAAAGTCCGAAACTAACCAGGGCCTTGCCCTCTGCATCAGACCGAAGTCCAGAAACTGCATCGGACCAAAGTCCGAAACTAACCAGGGCCTTGCCCTCTGCATCGGACCGAAGTCCGGAACTGACTGAACATAGCATAGCATAATCATAATTACTAGCACAAACTCATATACTGCATCAGACCTAAGTCTGGAACACATAACACAAAGACATGCTTGAATCACAAAGACATCAAGCACACTAAACTATTACATCGAACCGAATTCCGAAACTACTGCTAACTAAACGGGCCGGCATTGTGGTTGTAGACCCGTTCCTACTGGAAGGAAAACTCACCTTGAAACACTGGCTACTGAGATGCTAAATCCGAAACTGTCTGACTGCTGCTCCGGAACTCCCCGGCTACAAATCCCATAAACACTAAATCAAATACTGATAACTACTCTCAGGGTAAAATGACCATTTTACCCTTCTGATCAGATTCAACGCTAAGGTCAAAGTCAACTCTCAGTCAACCCAACTCGCCGAGTCCCTCTACCGACTCGTCAAGTTCAAACGGTCATAACATCGGGACATCCCGATTCTACTCGTCGAGTCTCACCTTGGACTCGTCGAGCTCCTTTGTTTCCGACTCTCACTCCTGCCCAACTCGCTGAGTCATCTCCTTAACTCAGTGGTATCACTCATAATCGAAGAAGGGTTTGGGGACATCGATCCGACTCGTCGAGTCCCAAGAACAACTCGGCGAGTCCATTGCATGTTCAGACTATACAGTTGTTCCTAGGTGATTCCACTGCCTCCAATTCATAGATCTGGACTCCTTAGGCTAGAATAACACGTAAAGTTGCTAACTTTACGTGCATGCATGATGCAATGAAGCTAAATCACCCAAGACAAGCTAGAAATGAGAGTCTAGGGCATAGAATGGGATCTTGGCTGAATAAAGGTGGTAACTTTGAGCTTCTAGAGCTCAAGAGTGCCTAGATCTAAAGTCCTTATAGTTCCAAAAGCTCTCTACCCGAAATTATCTTGGAAAGGACCCCAAAAGTGGCAACAACAAGCTTTCAAGAAGATCTAAGTGAAAATAAGTCAAGGTACAAACTTTATACCTTCAAGAGCTCTGAAATGCAACTAAAACTCTGGATCTTCTGCCTCTTCTTGAATCACCAATGGATCTCTTCCTTCTCCTAACTTCAAATCACACAAAAATGGCAAGAAAGGCTTTAAGTCACTTAATGGTTGCTAGGGTTTCGAGAATGGACTGTGGAGGTGATGGAGGCTGGGGTGAGGACTCATAATGATGCTTAAATAGGGTGCAAACCCTAAGGATTAGGGTTTCCTCCTGATAGACCTACTCGCCGAGTCCATTTCCGACTCGTCGAGTAGTCCACTTAAACCCCGCGGTCCAGCTCGCACCTACTCGACGAGTTAGGGCTACCAACTCGTCGAGTAGCTCTTATAAAATGAACATTTAGAGAATTACTTTCGTACCAGGAATAGGGCGTTACAATTCTCCCCCACTCGTCTTAGACTTCGTCCTCGAAGTCTGTTGAATCTGAAAACAACTCCGGGTAGTGCTCCCTCATCTCCTCCTCGGGCTGCCATGTCCACTCTGAACCCTTCCAGTGCTGCCACTACACCTTCACTAACTCTACTCTTTTGTTCCTCAACTCCTTCACCTTGCGATCTAAAATCGCTACTAGCCTCTTGATGTAGTTCATGCTATCGTCAACCTGAATGTCCTCCAGGGGTACTATTGCTGAATCATCCACCAAGCACTTCCGTAACTGAGAAACATGGAATGTGCTGTGGATCTGGCTGAGCTCTGCTGGAAGATCTAACCGATAAGCAACCCGACCCACCTGGGCCAAAACCCTAAAGGGACCAATGAACCTGGGGCCCAGCTTGCCCCTCTTCCGGAACCTGATGACACCCTTCCAAGGTGACACTTTCAGGAGGACCATGTCGTCCACCTGAAACTCGAAGTTCGAACGCCTCCTGTCGGCGTAACTCTTCTGTCGACTCTGCGCAGTCTGCAGTCTGCTACGGACCTGTTGGATCAACTATGTGGTCTTGAGCACCACCTCAGTGCTCCCGATGACCCTCTGACCGACCTCGCCCCAACAAATCGGGGTCCTACACTTCCTCCCGTAAACCATCTCGAAAGGAGGGCGGTCAATACTGGCGTGGTAACTGTTGTTATACGAAAATTCCGCTAATGGAAGATACGTATCCCAACTGCCCCCAAAATCTAGAACACATGCCCGAAGTATGTCCTTGAGAGTCTGAATCGTTCTCCTTCTCTTCCCGTCCGTCTGAGGGTGGAAAGCGGTGCTGAAGTGAAGACGAGTCCCTATCTCGTCATGGAACCGCTTCCAAAACCTGGAAGTGAACCGGACGTCTCGATCTGATACTACTGATACAGGCACTCCATGCCGTGCCACTACCTCGCGCACATAAATATCGGCTAGCTTCTCGGCCGATATGCTTTCCTGAATCGGTATGAAATGCGCGCTCTTGGTCAGCCGATCCACTATGACCCAAATCGAATTAACTCCGCGTGCGGTCCTGGGAAGCTTAGTGATGAAATCCATAGTGATATCTGTTGGATTAATGTCTAAGTCCATAACTATATTTGGTATGTACTTGACCCGACCCGGCATGGTCCATTTGGGTTGCACTTCACCGGCACAGTTTATATGGATAGTCTTTTGAGAATAGTATATTTATGATTTATATTAATATATTATAAGTTCTAATATATTAATATGGAATCATATTATTTAATTAGTATTGATCAAGAATTAATTTAGAATTAATTAAGTGATCAAAAAGAACTAATTAAACATGGACTCTTATATATATGGAATGGGCCAAGTTCATTTAGGTTGGGCTAAGCTTTCATGGATGGTCCATGGAGCTTTTAACCCATAGATCCTATGTAAATGAAAGGTCATGGGTATTAGGGTTTACATGGATGTAACCCTAATCCTCCATAATATATAAAGGGGTCCTTGGCTCACAAAATTGGATAAGTGTGTGAAAATAAGAGTGGGTCGATTTTAGTGTGCATACATATTCTCTCAAGTTCTTCCAAGGTGTTTTGGTGATTTGTGATTCTATTTGAGGCTTCCACACTATTGGGGCTAAGCTCTTAAAGCTTGAAGACATCAAGCTACATCAAAAGGTATGTCATCTAACTAGAACTTTGTAGTATAGGTGCTTCATAATATGTTAGTTAGGATGAAACCTTGGAATAGTTAATATTTGTATGTATAATAGAGAAAACATAGATCCAAGGTTTATAGGGTTGCATGTACACCATAGGAGTGTTAGAATGCTCAAAACCCAAGAGTGGTATCAGAGCCATGGGTTGTTTTCTGTTATATTGATGCAAATGTTTTATTTTCAAGTTGAAAAAAAAAGGAAAAAAAAACATGACGTTTGTCAAATTTTAAGATAATTACTTGTTTTTGTGAAAAACTAATTATTTGTAAAATTTGAATCATTTGCTATATGAGTTGAATTAGGTCAAATTTAGTAAAAGATAAAATGATATGATTATTTTATTAGTTTTAAAAGTTTGATCTAAAGAGTTTTTTGAAACCTCCATAAGTTATGGATATGAAAAGGTTTTTAAAAAAAATTGATTCAAAGTTTTTTATGGAGTTACAAAACTTGGTTTTAATGTTTTAAAGAATTCCATAACTTGTTCTTAAGTTATGGAACATGAAAAGTTTCATCATAAAACAAGTATTTAACTCCATAAGTTATGGAATCCAAAAGTTTTCAAGAGTTACAAAACTTGCCCTCAAGTTTTGGAATTTGGAAAAAGTTTTTTATGATAAAAAAAAAGAATTGAATTCTAAAACTCTTGGGTTCATAACTTAAACAATTAATTAAATGGTTTTAATTTTGAATTTAATAATTGGAATTATGATGTTTTTATTAAATAATTCAATTAACTCTTATGGACTTTATTAATAGATAATTAAAGTGTTTAATTAAAAGAGAATTAATAATTACATAATGACATGGTTTAAATTTAATTAAATTAAGAGTATAGTTTAATTAATAGATTAAACCACCAAGTATTTTAAATGTCTAAAATACACCCTTATACTATTATAATATTAAAAGTTTAATATATTATATGTATAAGAGCAAGTCGTCTTACCATTAGTAGGCCTCATTCACGAAGCCGGTCTATAAGGGGGGTATAAGGTTACTGCCTATAAAATGGCAGTTTAATGAGTGTCCACTCTCACCCACCGCTTCCTTGACTGGTGGAGGGTCGTTAGCCGAACAGGTAGGACAAGGACTATAATTCTCCCTTCATTAAAAGTATTAATGATAAATACTAAGTAACTAAACTTTTTATAAATTCCCAATCTTAGTTACTTAGGAAAATGTGAATAAGGTGCTAATCCATGAAATTACACTTTGCACTTTGTTTAAGCTGTTAGTGGAGCGTGTGTGGTTAACCGGCACACTAACCTGGACTTAACAAGGTAGGCAAAGGGTAACTTAATGTTTATCATAGTATCGTTGGAGCGTGTGTGGTTAACCGGCACATCGATTGAGGGGTAAATATTAAGGGTACCAAGTATATTTGCATGGTTACTTCACACCTTGTTTTGTGATCCTCGGCATCTCAGTCACAAAACCTGAAGGGCACACTCGAGATTGAAACATGCAATTGAAAAGTTCAATGAATCTCAAAAGAATCTAGGAGTTTCAAAACCAATTAAAACCTAATAATACATTTCGTTTATCTTGGTGGAAATTGGTGAATCGTCATTCACCTACCTTCAAATATTTTATAGCTTGGATTACGGCATCCCTCTTCCAAGTTATAAAATAGTTTGTTGGGTCCTAGCCTTAATATATCATATTGGGTGTTATATTAAGGACTTAAATCAACTTTACGTGAATTTCTCCCATTGTTGATGTCTGGTTTAGACAACAATGATCTTCCCAAACCAAGCTTTCCTAATGAATATGACTTCCCGAGTTTGGCTCATGGAAGTCATACTTCTCTTCCTCCACCTCCTCCAATTATTCTCCCTAACCCACAAGTTCAAGGTCACTCAAGCCCTAATGGCAAGCAAGGTCTATGTGTGATAACATCTTAGAGATGAAGTCACATATTGACAAGCCGGGAGAGTTGGGTGTCAAAGTCTTGAGAAAGTTGGATGTTCAATCACTTTCTAAGTCACATAGTGAGTTCCTTTGGGACTACTATGAAACAGACTATCACATGAACCTTAATGATCATATCTATTTGCTTGGTGCTGCTGAATCAGCAATGATTTGGAACGATAGTAAAGCAAATTTGATTAGAAGGTCAACTTCCCAAAAACTTTATGGACAGTGACAATGGTGACACTGGAAATCCAGAAAAAGCATTCTCTTCCCAATGGAAAGGGATTGGCCATAGTCAACCCGGTTGACCAAATGGTAAAGAGAAAGGCTAAGTCTGAGATAGTCACATTACCAAAGGGTCCATATGTTTATTTTGCCAAAGGAAGGGGCGTTGATTGCAAAGCTGCCAAATTTACCTAAGGATGTTAAAGTCAATAAGTTTGACTCTACATCAGGTAGAGCCCATTATCTAACTCTGTTAAGTTCTATTCTGAGATCCTCATTACATGATGTGACTAGGTCACATGTTGATGTTTTAAGAATCAAAGAATAGAGAGAAATCTTAAAGGAAGTATATGCTGATTCTGATCGCGAAGGTGGATTTCGATCGCATCAGAATTTTGAGCAGTTGCTTAAGAAGTTATGATATATTGCTAAGGAATAGATAACAACAATTTTCCATGTGGATTGTAAGGATAAGTTTTTTCGCAAAGTTTTAAAATAAAAGAAAATTGTTTAATTTTATTTATTTGAAGTATCCTTACAATGGCATTTGTGGAAAATTGTTGCTTATATGATTCCACTGACAGCAATATTGGAAAATGGATTTGATTCTTTCATTTGTGGTAGTGTCTAAATTTACCAAATCAGGAAAGTTCCTCATCACCTAAGTT
Organism: Lactuca virosa; assembly: GCF_052849685.1. Taxonomy (NCBI): domain Eukaryota; kingdom Viridiplantae; phylum Streptophyta; class Magnoliopsida; order Asterales; family Asteraceae; genus Lactuca; species Lactuca virosa. The sequence goes on along the minus strand of NC_136426.1, from coordinate 21,140,888 downwards.
TCAATTGGACCGAAACTTGGAATCATGCAAGTTGAATAGTATGATGAATGAGAACTTTCAAGCATTGGAAAATCAAGACTAATTACTTGTTCACATGGATGTGTGAGTCAAGTGAAGGACTAAAGGGATCGAGTACACATTCTTGTGCACTGGTCATGTCCACCACAAAGCTCGTTAAGACTATTTGATTTACTAAAGTTTAGTAAATATGGTTATACTTACAAGTTTAAGTATAATTTTGAAACATTGGAAAAGTCTCAATGTATGGCAGAACGAATGGGAAGAATCAAATTAGGCAGAAAGATAAAAGTTTCTCAAATCTGAAAAGATGGGAGAGTACTTTAGTATCATGTTTGTGATCATCTTAATGATTTAGAAATCATATCACAATTAGTCCTCTAAAGGTCATCTTAGTGCATTCTTATGACTAAGAAGAGGAGTCATGAATTGTTGAAATGGTTAGATCAGGAAGATGAGTCATACTTCGTTCCAAAACAATTCTTAGAGTCATACTCCAAGATTGTAACTTGAGTGACATATTGTAACACCCAAATTTTCAAAACAATTTTTCACATTTTATAAAACACATTTTCATTCATAATCATTATAAAAACACCATTGTATCACATAGTCAATCATAACATCATATCCCAAGATCATAATAAAAATCTCCCCGTGTGTGTACTGATCAAGCCGGCGCCTTCCCGCGATCCTCGCTGGTACCTGAGACACATAACACAACACTGTAAGCATAAATGCTTAGTGAGTTCCCCAAAATACCACACACAACACATATTAGCCACTCGAGGCTATAACTCTGATGACCCTCTGGTCAAGGTGTCTCTGTGGGACCCTCCAGTCCCATAACTCTGTGGGCCCTCTGGCCCTAACTCTATGGACCTTCCGGTCCTAACTCTGAAAACTCTGTAACATACATAGCATATAACACATAGAAATCACATCATGCAAAAGCATACAGCATACTCTGTCTCATAGCTCTAATTACCACTCTAGGTAAAGTATAGTGAGAAGACTCACCTCGGGTAACTCGGTAAAGCTCGAACTCTGTAAAATCAGGTCTAGCCTCAGCCTAATCATGTAAAATAAATACTCTCAATCAATACATCTCTCAGGGCTAGACTATTCCTCCTCTTAGTACTCTCGGAAGGGTAAAAGACCATTTTACCCCTCTCATAACTCAAAGGCCCCACTATAGACCAAACCCTAAAAGTCAACCAAAAGTCAACCCTCCGGGTTACGCTGCGCGTACCAGATGTGTACGCTGGGCGTACCCGGCAGTCTCTCAGAATCGGGGAACGCCACCCCGTACGCCGCGCGTATTGGGATTACGCCCGACGTAAATCCCAGTTTCAGTCCCTTAGCTCTTGAGGTCTTAAACAGTTAAGACTCACGTCCAGCTTTTAGATCTGACCATTTTTAAGCCTCTTAATCCATAAAGTCGATGACTTTAAGCCTTTGCATGGCTGAACAAGTCACTAACACCCAAAATATACCATTTCCTAACACTAGAAAGCCCAATACTCAAGCATGATCTCATATCCACGACCAAGATGGGAACTTTATGGATCTATAACACAAATACCACTGAAATGGGACAGATCTAGGTCCATGGAGCACATTACGCTCATAAAGTCTCCACCTTTGGGACTTTTAACCCTAAAATGGTCCATGAAGCAACAAACCAAATGAAGAGGAAAGTTTTGAACTTTATACCTCCAAATGCCGCTCCTTCCTCTGTAGATCTCAGATCCAAACTTGCACTTCAAACTCTAGTCTCCACAAACTCCTCTCCTTCTTCTTCACTAGCACACCAAGGCACTTTTAGCTCCAAAATCACACACACTCACTAAGAACGATGAAAAGTTCTCTCTTAGGGTTTTACTCACTGCTATGGAGGCTGAGAAATGAGCCTTAGCATCCAATATATAGGGCACAAGTCAGAAATTAGGGTTTGCACCTGGACACATTACGCCCAGCGTAACCCTGAGTACGCCCAGCGTACTCAGGCGAGTCCGCGTCCAAAATAAGCGCATGAATACGCGCAGCGTACTCATTTGCTACCAATTCCTCTTAAGGGCTTAACTCGACACTTTGAATAAAAGAAGGGCTAAATAGTTGTACCTGAATTTCGGGATGTTACAATTCTCCCCCACTAGAACTAGACTTCGCCCTCGAAGTCTCACTCAACAAATAACTCTGGATACTGCTCGCGCATCTCTAACTCCGGCTCCCAGGTCATTTCAGAACCCTTCCGATGTTGCCACTGGACTTGAACCAATGTCACCTCCTTGTTTCTCAAAGTATTGATCCTTCGATCCACAATCGCAACCGGTCTCTCAACATAATTCAGGCTCGCATCCACCTGAATGTCCTCTAACGGAACCACTGCCGACTCATCAGCGATACACTTCCTCAACTGAGACACGTGGAAGGTATTGTGAATCTGGCTCAACTCCGTAGGTAGCTCCAAACGATACGCTACCCTGCCCACCTTGGCAGTCACCCTGAAAGGACCAATATACCGAGGTCCCAACTTACCCCTCTTCCTGAATCGGATCACCCCCTTCCAAGGAGATAACTTCAGGAGTACTAAATCACCAACCTGGAACTCAAGCCCCGAGCGACGTCTGTCCGCATAACTCTTCTGGCGGCTCTGAGCGGTCAACAACCTCTGTCTGACCTGCTGAATCTGCTCAGTCGTCTGAAGTACTATCTCTGTACTACCCATCACACGCTGCCCGACCTCACCCCAGCAAATAGGAGTCCGACACCTCCTCCCATACAACAGCTCAAAGGGTGGCATACCGATGCTCGAATGATGGCTGTTGTTATAGGAAAACTCAGCCAAGGGCAAGTATGTGTCCCAACTCCCTCCGAAATCCAACACACATGCCCGAAGCATGTCCTCGAGCGTCTGAATCGTCCGCTCACTCTGCCCATCTGTCTGGGGGTGGTATGCGGTACTAAAATGTAGCCTCGTACCCAACTCCTCATGAAACTTCTTCTAGAATCTGGAAGTGAAACGCACATCTCGATCTGAGACGATCGAGATCGGCACTCCATGCCGTGATACCACCTCCCTCACGTACAACTCTGCCAACCTCTCAGCGGAGGAGCTCTCACTGATAGCAAGGAAGTGAGCGCTCTTCGTCAACCTGTCCACAATCACCCAAATTGCATCGACGCCCCTCGCAGTCCTTGGCGATTTGGTGATAAAATCCATGGTAATCTGTTCCCACTTCCACTCAGGAACCTCCAACGGCTGCAACTTACCATGCGGCCTCTGGTGCTCGGCCTTAACCCTGCGACAGGTCAAGCACCTCTCAACAACCCATGCTACATCCCTCTTCATACAGGGCCACCAATAATCTCTTCTCAGGTCCAAATACATCTTAGTGGCCCCGGGATGGATCGAAACCTCGATCGGTGTGCCTCCTCCATCAATATGGTACGTGCCCCGCCCACAAATGGCACCCAGATCTGACCCTGGAAGGTCATAATCCCTCTGTTATCGGTAACAAACTCCGATACATATCCGATAACCCGCTCTCTCTTGCGGTTCTCCGGTCTCACGGCCTCAGCCTGGGCCCCTCGGATGGTGTCCAACACCGGAGTCATCACTGTCAATCTCATACAAACGTCCCGTATCGGGGCGCTCTCCGCCCTACGACTCAGGGCATCGGCTACAACGTTAGCCTTGACCGGGTGGTACATGATCTCACAATCGTAATCCTTTACCACGTCCAACCATCTCCTCTGGCGCATATTCAGGTTGGGTTGATCCATCAAGTACTTCAAGCTCTTGTGGTCCGTGTATATGGTACACCGAACCTCATACAGATAGTGACGTCAGATCTTGAGGGCGAACACTACAGCCCCCAACTCCAGATCGTGGGTGGGATACCTCGTCTCGTGAGGCTTCAGCTGCCTCGATGCGTATGCTATCACATGCCCTCTCTGCATCAGCACCGCTCCCAGCCCCGATATCGATGCGTCACAATACACCACAAAGTCCTCCATCCCCTCCGGAAGGGCTAACACTGGGGCTTCGCACAGTCTCTGGCGAAGTGTCTCGAAGGAGGCCTGCTGCTCTGGTCCCCATGAAAAAGCAACACCCTTCCGGGTCAACCTGGTGAGTGGCACGGCGATCTTGGAGAAATCCCTTATAAATCTCCGATAATAGCCAGCCAACCCTAAGAAACTCCTGATCTCGGTGGGGGATCTCGGCACCTCCCAACTCATAACTGCCTCAATCTTGGCCGGTTCGACCAATATCCCATTCTGGTTAACGAGGTGCCCTAGGAACTGGACCTCTCGTAACCAGAAATCACACTTGGAGAATTTGGCATAAAGCCTCTCCGATCTCAAAACTCCAAGTAACTCTCTCAAATGCTCCTCATGCTGCTCTCTGGATCTCGAATACACCAGTATATCATCGATGAACACGATCACCGAACGGTCCAACATCGGTCTGCATACTCTGTTCATGAGATCCATGAACGCCGCCGGTGCATTGGTGAGCCCGAAAGGCATCACCACGAACTCGTAATGCCTGTAACGAGTCCTGAACGCTGTCTTCTGGATATCCTCATCTCGTACTCTCATCTGATGATATCCAGACCTCAAGTCGATCTTGGAAAACCAAGACGCTCCATGCAACTGATCGAATAAATCGTCGATCCTCGGTAAGGGGTAACGGTTCTTGACCGTCAGTTTGTTCAGCTCCCGATAATCAATGCACATCCAGTGTGAACCATCCTTTTTCTTGACAAAAAGGATCGGCGCTCCCCACGGCGAGCTACTCGGCCGTATAAACCCCTTCCCCAGCAACTCCTGCAGCTGCGAGGATAACTCTTGCATCTCTGGTGGCGCAAGGCGATAGGGCGCCTTGGCGATAGGCGCTGCCCCCGGAACCAAATCAATACGGAACTCTACCTGCCTCTCGGGAGGCACACCCGGCAACTCCTCGGGGAAAACATCTGGGAACTCGCGCACTATCGGGACCTCATCGATCGACCTCGGTCTCTCTGCATCTACTCTCGTATCCACCACATAAGCCACAAACCCACTACAGCCCTGCTGTAAACTCTGCCTCGCTCTAGCGGCCGAACAAAATGTTGACCCAGAACGGGAACCCTCGCCGTACACCGTAAGTACTCCCCCACTGGGGTCTCGTATCGTCATCAACTGTCGCTCACAGTCAATCACAGCTCCGAAACGGCTCAACCAATCCATGCCCACTATGACACATACGTCCCCCATAGCAATCGGGACCAGATCTATTGGAAACTCGACACCGAAGATCTCGAGTACACATCCTCGAATCACATCAGTAGCATACACCGCTCGCTCGTCAGCTATGGAAACTAGTAGAGGTCGACTCAACGCCTCACGCTGGGTACTGATGTGCTGACTAAACGCTAGTGACACAAAAGACCGACTCGCACCCGAGTCAAATAACACCAAGGCAGGTACAGAACACACAAGAAATGTACCTACGCATATCACAATATAAGCATAACACTACAAACTCAAAATAAACAGAGGAAAGAATACATACCAGCTACCACATCGGGTGCTGCGCGGACCTCCTCCGTTGTCAACTGGAAGGCTCTCCCGCGAGCCTTCGGTGCCTCAGCCTTCGCCGTCCGACTCTCTGTAGCTCGAACAGCAGCAGGAGCAGATCCCTGAGAAGCTCCCTGAGCTGACCCTCGTAACTGTGGACACTCGGCCTTCCGGTGTCCGGTCTGGTTGCAGTGAAAACAGACTGTAAACCCCTTGGGGCAATCCTTGGCCATATGCCCCTCCTTGCCACATTTGTAGCAAGACCCTGCTCTGCACACTCCATCATGACTCTTGCCGCACTTGCCACAAGTGCGGCCCCTCTGGCTCCCTGATCTCGAATCGGCAGGCTTGGCCCGCTTGGCTGCCGGCTGAGACTGTGCCGGTCGCCGATCCCTCCCCTGAGACTCCGCCTCCTCCCTAGCCTGAGTCTCCAGCTCTATCTCCCTCTTCCGGGCATTTGCCTGAAGCTCGGCAAATGTCCGGTACGTTTAGTTCGCCACGAACTCTCGTATATCCCTCCTCAAAATGCTCAGATATCGGCTCATACGTGCCTGCTCGGAGGACACGTGCTCTGGGCAGAACATCGCCCGCTCATGGAACATCCTGGTGATCACTGTAACAGACTCTGTACCCTGCTTGAGGGTCAAAAACTCCTGGGCCAAACGCTCTCTCTCCACCTGGGGAACGTACTCTTCTCGGAACATAGCAGTGAACCTCTCCCAGGTCACTGCAACAAGCTCAGTAGGCGAATAGTGCGCCGTCACAAACTTCCACCAGTCCTTCGCTCCCAAGCGAAGCTGGTTCAACGCGAACCGGACTCTCAAATGCTCTGGAGATGAGCAAGTAAAGAAACACCCCTTAATGTCTGATATCCACCTCATCGCTGCAATCGGGTCCTGGGTCCCATCAAACTTCGGTGGTTTTGTGTTGCTGAACTCACGAAACAGCAATGCATCACCACCCTGCGGCCTAGTCGTAGCTATAGCTGCAGTGGCCGCAGCAACCGCAGCCTCAGAAAGAGCAGCGTATCTCTCGTCAAATGTCTCTATCAGTGTGGTCTTGATAGACCCGAACATCTCTGGTATCTCTGCCCTGATGGCCGCAGCCACCTCCTCATGAATGATCCTACGGATCTCCTCATCACTAGTACCGCTGCTCTCTGGTGTTTGGCGTGTCCCAACCATGATGTCTCTGAAATACAACATAATAAATATCAGGGACTCGCTCGAGTATACTCACACTCGATAACTCCACCCTTCTTGCTCCTTAGTACCCAATGGATTCTTACTTAGGGTGCGTACTGCTCCGGTGTCTTCAGTAGTACGGGCCCTATACTACCGTCCACACCGCATCAGCATCCACTCTAAGTCCTCCTCCTTGGATCCCAAGTCCCAAGTACTCTACTCTCTTTAACCATATGCTACTCACTAGTAGCTCTCTCATAAACTCCTCGCTGCTATCTAAACACTCTCAAGTATCCCTAGCAGCAAAACTCCTAGACTAAGGCATCACATATCAGGCCACTCTAGTCCTAATAAGAATACCTAGTCTACTCTAGCATGCATAGCATAACTCATCATATATCATAACATAATATATCTCATAACACTAATTACAAGGGTATTTTGGGAAATCACCGTTCGGGCGCTGGCTGATCGTACACACGGCTCTGCTCTGTTTGTCTCAAAACTCTTTTTAATCTTTTAAAAAGTTTTTAGTCATCAAAATTTCTCTCAAATCCTCAGTTTGAGTTCAGATACGCCCGAAGATGAATCTGAATCCCTCAAACAAAGGCTCTGATACCAACTTGTAACACCCAAATTTTCAAAACAATTTTTCACATTTTATAAAACACATTTTCATTCATAATCATTATAAAAACACCATTGTATCACATAGTCAATCATAACATCATATCCCAAGATCATAATAAAAATCTCCCCGTGTGTGTACTGATCAAGCCGGCGCCTTCCCGCGATCCTCGCTGGTACCTGAGACACATAACACAACACTGTAAGCATAAATGCTTAGTGAGTTCCCCAAAATACCACACACAACACATATTAGCCACTCGAGGCTATAACTCTGATGACCCTCTGGTCAAGGTGTCTCTGTGGGACCCTCCAGTCCCATAACTCTGTGGGCCCTCTGGCCCTAACTCTGTGGGCCCTCTGGCCCTAACTCTGTGGGCCCTCTGGCCCTAACTCTGTGGACCTTCCGGTCCTAACTCTGAAAACTCTGTAACATACATAGCATATAACACATAGAAATCACATCATGCAAAAGCATACAGCATACTCTGTCTCATAGCTCTAATTACCACTCTAGGTAAAGTATAGTGAGAAGACTCACTTCGGGTAACTCGGTAAAGCTCGAACTCTGTAAAATCAGGTCTAGCCTCCGCCTAATCATGTAAAATAAATACTCTCAATCAATACATCTCTCAAGGCTAGACTATTCCTCCTCTTAGTACTCTCAGAAGGGTAAAAGACCATTTTACCCCTCTCATAACTCAAAGGCCCCACTATAGACCAAACCCTAAAAGTCAACCAAAAGTCAACCCTCCGGGTTACGCTGCGCGTACCAGATGTGTACGCTGGGCGTACCCGGCAGTCTCTCAGAATCGGGGAACGCCACCCCGTACGCCGCGCGTATTGGGATTACGCCCGGCGTAAATCCCAGTTTCAGTCCCTTAGCTCTTGAGGTCTTAAACAGTTAAGACTCACGTCCAGCTTTTAGATCTGACCATTTTTAAGCCTCTTAATCCATAAAGTCGATGACTTTAAGCCTTTGCATGGCTGAACAAGTCACTAACACCCAAAATATACCATTTCCTAACACTAGAAAGCCCAATACTCAAGCATGATCTCATATCCACGACCAAGATGGGAACTTTATGGATCTATAACACAAATACCACTGAAATGGGACAGATCTAGGTCCATGGAGCACATTACGCTCATAAAGTCTCCACCTTTGGGACTTTTAACCCTAAAATGGTCCATGAAGCAACAAACCAAATGAAGAGGAAAGTTTTGAACTTTATACCTCCAAGTTGTGATGTCAAATGTAAGAGTAAAAGTGTCCTACTCTTATACATTTGAAATTGGTAAGTTGTGATGTTTTGGATAAAACAAAGACCAACTAAGGCCAATTGTGTGAAGTGTTTGTCTTGATAAAGAATCCGCACTATCTCTTGAATATTTGGCAAGATAGTCTTATATGTCAAGAGGATAGTCGGAGTCTTAAAGATCCTAAAAAGAATTTCAAGAACTAATCAAGAATAAAACCTGAGGTTCTTCACTAGCACACGACTTGAGGTTTATAACCTATCGTGTTGACATATTCTGTGCCCATTCCAGTTAAAGTTGGCTTTGCATAGGAGTTCTGAAAGTTCTCAATTGGTTGCATAACAACTTGGAAGCAATGGCAGGCCCTGTACTGCCAGGTGGCAAGAAGTTAAGATTGCATAAGTTCAGTCCATATGAGTTTGGATTTGTCATTATCCTTGTCTTATGACTATGGTTTTGACGATTCACACGGATAAGAACACATACACCATAAAATCTAAGGGTCATAAGGTTTCTCTCCGATTCATGAAAATGATGGTGAGGAAACACTTCCACCAAGTAGATTTGAAGCAGATGGCAAAAGGTCTAAATAATTGAGACTATGTTTACGACATCCCTTTTCATAGTTCTGAAATTGTTTAGACACACATGCATGCTATCTAAGGAAAGGTGTATGATTTTGATAAAGTTTTATCAAAGCATCTCGTATCAGAAATCTGAACTTTGGTAAGAAAGTCAATAAAGTATTGATTTCTAGAAGTTCAGCTGATTTCTGAGTACATGTCAAAGCTAGTGGGAGCATAAGTGTTATGCTAATAATCATCATGTTAGTGGGAGCATGATAATTATTGTTAGTGTTGCAAGTTAGCAATGTTAATTATAGAAAACAAAAGTTTCAATTCGTGAGGCTGCAGGGATTGAAAAAGTTGTTTTGCTATAATTAAGGGAGAGGATATACTTCATTTCAGTTCTAAAGGCTTAGATTGAGACCTTAATCATCTTTAGTCAAGAATATATATATGAATTTCATGTTGGATTGGTTCAACTTAAGGAAATTCTATATATTGCGTTCTCAAAATTCGATTATGATTACGGCATCCCTCTTCATAGTCAAATTTTGAAACATGGCAAATAAAAATATTGTAGCAAAAGACTGGTCTAGAATCATGTCTTTATGTGAGACATCATGAATCGTGTACCATTTGCTTTGGGTACAGGATCGATTGCATGTGCTATAATATTTGTCATTTCTAAATTTTTCCAAATGCCCAGAGGCATTAAGAAGGGAAAAGGTCTAGAATTGGATATGACTAAAATGATTAAGCAATTGTCGAGGACAATCTGAGGTTTACCAAAGATTGGTTGCTCAGGGACAGTTGGAAGTATAGTGCTAATTTTGGAAGGACAATATTGACATATTCTGAAAAGAGGCATCTCTTATTCAGAAGTGATAGTCAAAATGAGAATATGGAGTTGTCTCCATAGGTGGAAGTTATCTGTGTAAGATTAGAAAACTTAATGCAAGAAGCATGTCCAAAGCAATGTACTTTGAATATGAGACTTAGTTTCCATGGAGTTGATCTCCATTGGAATACCTTATAATGATTGTTGACAAGTCTTTGTGACTTTGTACATATTCATTACAGGAGGGTCAGTGCATATAAGTTTAAAATCTAAACAGATTTCGATAAATGATAGGAATTTGAAATTCTCACATTTTTCGATAAGGATTTGGGAGTGTGAAATTAGAATCATTGAAATTATGTTCAATTGGTTTATTTCACAAAGTAAGGATCATAGACAAACATAGAGTGCATACTTGGTGTATGGCAAAGCTATTGTTTAAGAAAAACATAGTGTACATGCTTAGAGCATGGGACAACTAGTGTTTTTAATTCAAGTATAAAGTTGATAAAACCGAAACAATGAATAATGAGTAATCAGTATGGTGATAAATAAAAGTGTTTATTTATATTCATAGGGTTTGATACCATATTTGATTCATTTATTCTTGTGTTTCACTTTGCATGTTTTGACTTCCAGAATAACTAAGTCGCTCTTCCTGAATGATTAAGTTATTCAAACCATCCACAGTCGGTCATATGTTGGAAGTAGATATGAATCAAGACTGTCATGGGTTGGTTTGTAGAGGTCCAAGTTGGTGGACAAAGTGGTGCTACAACACTCATGAGTGCTCATAAGTTCTGAGTATTGGATTCAACCCGCGCTCATTTGAATCACTTCATGGATTTTATCACGAGTGATCATGAGACGATAATATCTTATATTCTTCAAACCTAGAGATATGAGTTGTTACTATGAGCTGGTTATACATTGACTGCACGAAAACGCATTTGGTAACTCGATGTTATAAAACGTGCCTTTGTGTATGATTCAACAAGTAGTAGAACAAGCCATATGAGTCGAATTTTATCCATTCCTTTTACCTTCGGGATAAAAGCGATATCTGTGGGCCCCTCGATGATTTAGCGATGACACATGTGAGTGCTTGGCCAAGCTAAGACTGATTTGATTTGTTCAATCAGTCAGTCATCATAAATCGAAAATCGGGAAACAACAAATGGACAGAGAGAATGATTATAATCCATGTCTCAGTCCATATGATATCTAGAATGGAGGAATATATGATCCCTTATCTAATAGACAAGTCATTGACAAGGTCAGAGTTCGACAGCGGCTTTAAGAGCTACGATTGCCAGTTAGGTTTTGAAGTCATACTCAATAATAGTTTTAGACTTATCCAAGTGGGAGACTGTTGGATTAATGTCTAAGTCCATAACTATATTTGGTATGTACTTGACCCGACCCGGCATGGTCCATTTGGGTTGCACTTCACCGGCACAGTTTATATGGATAGTCTTTTGAGAATAGTATATTTATGATTTATATTAATATATTATAAGTTCTAATATATTAATATGGAATCATATTATTTAATTAGTATTGATCAAGAATTAATTTAGAATTAATTAAGTGATCAAAAAGAACTAATTAAATATGGACTCTTATATATGGAATGGGCCAAGTTCATTTAGGTTGGGCTAAGCTTTCATGGATGGTCCATGGAGCTTTTAACCCATAGATCCTATGTAAATGAAAGGTCATGGGTATTAGGGTTTACATGGATGTAACCCTAATCCTCCATAATATATAAAGGGGTCCTTGGCTCACAAAATTGGATAAGTGTGTGAAAATAAGAGTGGGCCGATTTTAGTGTGCATACATATTCTCTCAAGTTCTTCCAAGGTGTTTTGGTGATTTGTGATTCCATTTGAGGCTTCCACACTATTGGGGCTAAGCTCTTAAAGCTTGAAGACATCAAGCTACATCAAAAGGTATGTCATCTAACTAGAACTTTGTAGTATAGGTGCTTCATAATATGTTAGTTAGGATGAAACCTTGGAATAGTTAATATTTGTATGTATAATAGAGAAAACATAGATCCAAGGTTTATAGGGTTGCATGTACACCATAGGAGTGTTAGAATGCTCAAAACCCAAGAATATCCTCCCATTTCCACACGGGAATGTCTAACGGCTGCATCTTGCCGTGGGGTCTCTGGTGTTCCGCCTTGACCTTCCTGCAGGTCAGGCATCTCTCCACATACCAAGCTACGTCCTGCTTCATGCAGGGCCACCAATAATCGGGTCGAAGATCTCTGTACATCTTCGTCTCCCCTAGGTGGATGGAGAACTGAGACTTGTGAGCCTCGTCCATCAATACCTGTCGTACTCCACCCCAGTACGGTACCCAAACTCTCCCATGAAGGGTCAACAATCCCCGACTGTCGTAATCAAACGAAGCCACTCGACCCACTATCCTTTCGCACTTCTGGCGCTCCTCCTTCACACCCTTAACCTGCACCTCCCTAATCTTCTCCAGCAGTGGATTAATCACTGTCATCCTCAAGCAGATATCTACCGCTTTGCGGCTCAGGGAGTCGGCCACTATGTTGGCCTTGCCCGGGTGGTAGAGGATCTCATAATCGTAATCCTTTACCACGTCTAACCACCGACGCTGCCTCATGTTCAAATTCGGCTGATCCATGAGGTACCTCATACTCTTGTGGTCCGTGTAAATAGTACACCGGACCCCATAGAGGTAATGCCGCCAAATCTTGAGGGCGAACACTATAGCCCCCAACTCCAAATCATGCGTCGGGTAGTTAGCCTCGTGAGGCTTCAACTGTCTCGAGGCATAAGCTATCACATGCCCCTGCTGCATCAACACTGCTCCCATACCCGTGATCGAAGCGTCACAGTAGACTACAAAGTCATCTACTCCCTCTGGCAGGGTAAGAATCGGCGCCTCACACAGTCGTTGCCTGAGCGTCTCAAAGGCTGCCTGCTGCTCAGGACCCCAACGAAACACCACTGACTTCTTGTTCAGTCGGTTCAAGGGTACTGCTATCTTGGAGAAGTCCTGGATGAATCTCCTGTAGTACCCTGCCAATCCCAGGAAGCTCTGAATCTCATATGCAGACCTCGGGACCTCCCATTGCATCACGGCCTCTATCTTGGCCGGATCTACTAGTATACCCTTCTGCTTGACGAGGTGTCCAAGGAACTGCACCTCGCGCAACCAGAACTCGCACTTGGAGAACTTCGCGAAAAGTCTCTCCTTCCTCAGTGTCTCTAGCACCTCTCTCAGGTGCTCCTCATGCTGCTCCTGAGTCTTGGAATAAACCAAGATGTCATCAATAAACACTATCACTGACCGATCCAGCATCGGTCTGCATACGCGATAATTAAGATCCATGAATGCGGCTGGAGCGTTGGTGAGCCCGAACGGCATCACCACAAACTCATAATGACCATAGCGGGTCCTAAAAGCGGTCTTCTGCACATCCTCATCCCTGACCCGCATCTGGTGATATCCTGACCGTAGATCAATCTTGGAGAACCAAGATGCTCCCTGAAGCTGGTCAAACAAGTCGTCTATCCTCGGGAGTGGGTAACGGTTCTTCACCGTTACCTTGTTCAGCTCCCGGTAATCTATGCACATACAATGCGACCCATCCTTCTTCCTCACGAACAGGATCGGGGCTCCCCATGGTGAACTACTCGGCCTGATGAAACCCTTGTCTAGCAGCTCCTGCAGCTGTGTAGACAACTCATGCATCTCTGGAGGAGCCAGCCGATATGGTGTCTTGGCTATCGGAGCCGCACCCGGAACCAGGTCAATCCGAAACTCGACCTGTCCTTCCGGAGGTATCCCAGGTAAGTCCTCCGGGAATACGTCCGGATACTCTCGCACTACCGGTACATCGTCAACTGTCGCCTTACCCTTCTCCCGGGCATCTATAACATAGGCGACGTACCCTGCGCAACCCTGCTGCACGTAGCGTCTCGCTCTCGCTACTGAACAAAGAACTGGTCCGCGCTGTAGCCTCTCGCCCTGAATCACTAACTCTCCCCCACTGGGAGTGCGAACCCTCACTAACTGCAACTCACAATCAATCACTGCCCCACTGGGGCTCAGCCAATCCATACCCACTATAACCTTATTCCCTCTCAGGGGAATAGGAACCAAGTCCACTGAAAACTGCTCATCAAATAACTGCAGCGAACACCCCCTATGCACTCTCGCGACCCTGACGGTCCTATCATCAGCTATCTCAACCTCGAGTGGACATTCCAGCTCCCCCGGAGCTCTACTAAACCTCTTGCTAAGCGCAAGTGAAACAAATGATCGGGTAGCCCCCGAGTCAAACAATATTGTAGCTGAAATGCCGTTCACTAAGAACGACCCTATACGAAAACATATAACTATGAGAAACAATCAATATAAAATACAGAGATAAGAGGAAAATACATACCCGTCACCACATCAGGAGTCGCCCGCGCCTCCTCTGCTGTCATTTGGAAAGCTCTACTCTTCGCCACTGGCGCCTCAGCCCGACCCTGACGGCCGTCTGTAATCCTCAAAGTAGCAGGGGCAGGTGCTGCCACCTTCCCTGCTGCTGCTAAACTCGGACACTGGGACTTTTTATGTCCCCTTTGATTGCAATGGAAGCAAATCAGATCAGCTGCTGTGGTGGTGGTGGTGGCTGTACAATCTCTACTCATATGCCCGGTTCGACCGCACTTGTAGCAGCCGGAGATCCCTGCCTTGCACGCCCCATCGTGCAATCTCCCACACTTGCCACACCTACTGTGGCTCTGCTGTCCTCTGGATCTGTGATCCGCTACCTTGGGCTTTTTGCCCAAACTCCCTGTGCCAGACGCCGCCTCTGGCTTCCTCTTCTTCTCCATCTCCAAATCTATCTCTCTCTCACGAGCCCTAGCAATCATGTCATCCAGGGTTTTACAGCTGGACCGGCTCACAAACTGGCGGATATCACTCCGCAACATCTCATGATAACGGGCCTTCTTCATTTCCTCATCACCCGCGTACTGAGGAGCGAGAAGAGCCCTCTCCCTGAACTTGGCGGTAATCTCCACCACTGTCTCTGTAGTCTGATTGAGATCCTGAAACTCCCTGGCTAACTGTTGCACCTCAATAACCGGTGCAAACTCGGCTCTGAACCTGGTAGTAAAATCAGCCCAGGTCATCGCATCAAGAGCTGCGTCATCTCCGATAACATGCCCGATCTCCTCCCACCAATCTCGTGCGCTGTCCTTCAGAAGACAGGATGCTAGTCTGACCTTGTCCCCCTCTGGACATCTGCTGGTGCGGAACGCATTGGCGACATCCGCCAACCACGTGGTACTCGCAATGGGATCCCGTGCCCCATGGTAGTCTGGATCTCCACAAGCTCGGAACTCCCTGAAGGTGAGTGTGCGCGACCTCATCATGGCCGCCACCTCAGCACGGAATGTGCTCAACTTCTCGTCCATCAGCTCCAAAATACCCTCCTTGATTGAACCGAAGATCACAGGAATCTGATCGAGTATGATGCGAGTAACCTCTGAGGAGAGAAACTCCCTAGTTTGCTCATCCAAATGCTCGGCCCCCGAGCCTGATCCCGATCCCTCACCGGCACCTGAACTGCCGACTGCTGGTCTACGGCGTAAAACCACCATTCTGAAAACACATAATGACAATGTCAGGAATACATATATATCTCGAGGGATCGCTACTAATACAAGTTTCCTGGTCTCATCTCAGCCTTCCTTGATTCGAGTACGGATCCTCTGCTTTCAGTAGTACGGGCCCATACTACCTTCCACATCTATCCGTACTTTCCTCAAGAACTGTCTTGACTCCACCAAGTCCCTTTTACTACCACTGCTCTCTGCTACACTCATCCTAGGCTTGCCTTAGGGTAATCACCAACCCACTCTCCACTATCAGCTGCACAAGAAGTCCCGGCTACCTCCCCCTAACTAGCTCGTGAATACTATTACATATCACTAAGACTAGATAATTCTTCGAATGAGAGATCCTACCCTACAACGGTTGGACTCAGACAAGAGCTGCGCAATAGAGCTAGACCTAACCTTCTGAAATTATTTAATCCTCACAATATGTAACGTAACATATTCATTTACTAGTTAGTGAAAGATAACTAAGACTCCTAAAAGCACAAAGCAAGCAGCATTCGCGCATCGAGTACACATAATCAAGCATATACTACTCTGGCTATCATACTGACAATTCTGTACTAGCATGCAGTTTTCATAGAGCTGAAACACATATAACAGGCACATAAGGCATCCTTCCTAGATCCTTAGTCCTAATCTAGCATGTTGTTCTAATAAAGCTGATAATCATAACATATCATAAACTTGTATGGATAATTTGGGAGTACTTACTTGAGCTCGGCTGATTGCATGCACCACACCCTTTTTCTCTTTTCAAAGTTCTTTTCTTTCTAAAAATTCTTTTTGCTTTTCTAAAACTCTTTTCTTTTTAAGTTTCTCTTTTTTTTTTTTTTGCTTTTCTAAAACTCTTTTCTTTTGAAAACTTTATACCACTTCCTTAGTTTGAGTTCAGACACACTCGTGAGTGTGCCCGAATCCCTCAATTTTTTGTTTGAAAACATTACTAAAACCATAATATCAAATATCATATAATAAAACCATGAGTCGTGTATCTCAAATGTCATAATAAATGTATCAAATCAAAACCGATGTCAATATCATGTCAAAAATATCAGAGTCTAACTCCCATGCTAAAACTGTGGTGTGTGCCATGCCATCATCCCGAGCCCTTCCCCTTGTTAGCTGAAGTACCTGAAACCAAAACTGAAACTATAAGCACGAAGCTTAGTGAGCTCCCCCAACTACCACATACCATACAATAGCATATAAAGCAACTACTGGGCCTTGCCCACTGCATCGGACCGAAGTCCGGAAACTACATCGGACCGAAGTCCGGAACTAACCAGGGCCTTGCCCTCTGCATCGGACCGAAGTTCGGAAACTGCATCGGACCGAAGTCCGGAACTAACCAGGGCCTTGCCCTCTGCATCGGACCGAAGTCCGGAACTGACTGAACATAGCATAGCATAATCATAACTACTAGCATAAACACATATACTGCATACTGCATCAGACCTAAGTCCGGAACACATAACACAAAGACATGCTTGAATCACAAAGACATCAAGCATACTGAACTACTGCATCGAACCGAAGTCCGGAACTACTGCTAACTAAACGGGCCGGCATTGTGGCCGTAGACCCGTTCCTACTGGAAGGAAAACTCACCTTGAAACGCTGGCTGTTGAGATGCTAAATCTGAAATTTTCGACTGCTGCTCCGGAACTCCCCGGCTACAAATTCCATAAACACTAAATCAAATACTGATAACTACTCTCAGGGTAAAATGGCCATTTTACCTTTCTGATCAGAGTCAACGCTAAGGTCAAAGTCATCTCTCAGTCAACCCAACTCGCCGAGTCCCTCTACCGACTCGTCGAGTTCAAACGGTCATAACATCGGGACATCTCGATTCTACTCGTCGAGTCTCACCTTGGACTCGTCGAGCTCCTTTGTTTCCGAGTCTCACTCCTGCCCAACTCGCTGAGTTATCTCCTTAACTCAGTGGTATCACTCATAATCGAAGAAGGGTTTGGGGACATCGATCTGACTCGTCGAGTCCCAAGAACAACTCAGCGAGTCCATTGCATGTTCAGACTATACCGTTGTTCCTAGGTGATTCCACTGCCTCCAATTCATAGATCTGGACTCCTTAGGCTAGAATAACACGTAAAGTTGCTAACTTTACGTGCATGCATGATGCAATGAAGCTAAATCACTCAAAACAAGCTAGAAATGAGAGTCTAGGGCATAGAATGGGATCTTGGCTGAATAAAGGTGGTAACTTTGAGCTTCTGGAGCTCAAGAGTGCCTAGATCTAAAGTCCTTATAGACCCAAAAGCTCTCTACCCGAAATTATCTTGGAAAGGACCCCAAAAGTGGCAACAACAAGCTTTCAAGAAGATCTAAGTGAAAATAAGTCAAGGTACAAACTTTATACCTTCAAGAGCTCTGAAATGCAACTAAAACTCTGGATCTTCTGCCTCTTCTTGAATCACCAATGGATCTCTTCCTTCTCCTAACTTCAAATCACACAAAAATGGCAAGAAAGGCTTTAAGTCACTCAATGGTTGCTAGGGTTTTGAGAATGGACTGTGGAGGTGATGGAGGCTGGGGTGAGGACTCATAATGATGCTTAAATAGGGTGCAAACCCTAAGGATTAGGGTTTCCTCCTGATGGACCTACTCACCGAGTCCATTTCCTACTCGTCGAGTAGTACACTTAAACCCCGCGGTCCAGCTCGCACCTACTCGACGAGTTAGGGCTACCAACTAGTTGAGTAGCACTTATAAAATGAACATTTAGAGAATTACTTTCGTACCAGGAATGGGGCGTTACAATGTTAGTATGACATTTACATGGAAGACCCCCGGGGGGTTCCCGTGGCAGTAGACTGAGACCATGTGGGGGTTCCCATGACATTTGGTGTATGACCTTGGAAGGTTTCCATGACATCCTAGTATATTTGCATGTTTAGTTTGTATGATATTTGCTTGGTAGTGAAGACCATGTGGGGGTTCCCATGGCAGTTAGTGAAGACCATGTAGGGGTTCCCATGGCAGGAAGACCATGTGGGGATTCCCATGGCAGGTAGTTAAGACCACGTGGGGGTTCCAGTGGCACTAGGTGTAAGACCCTGGAGGGTTTCCATGGCTTCTTTATATGTTTGTATGCATGGCTTATGTGGTTTATGTAGCTTTTATAGCTAATATGGTTATGTGATTATGTGGATTGTGTGGGGTATGCTCTGGGGGACTCACTAAGCATTAGCTTACAGTTTGTGGATTTGTTTCAGGTACATCTGAGACTAAGGGCAAGGGCAAGGTCTGATGGCGCGACATGCACTCTCTCTCAGGCGCTTTTATGGGACACTTTGATGATTTGAAATAATATTGTTATTGTTATGAATTTGGAAACAATTGTATTTGCGATTTTATGGTTTATGGAAAGTGTTTTGGCTATTTAAAAATGAAAATTTTTCTTTGAAAATTGGGTCGTTACAAAGACTTAGGCCCAGACCTAATAATCCAAGAGGCCCAAATACCAAAAACCACTCAAGGCCCAATTCGTGGCCCAATTTTCCAAATTGGGCCCAAACCTATTGAAGGCCTTTCCAACATGATTATAAACCCAAAACATGATGGCCCAACAAGGCCCAAGACAATTAAGCCCAAAAGACGGCCCACACCGAATCCCATCTTGCCAAACCCCTCCTGACTGAGTATGCGGGGTGTACTCAGCTGTACGCTAAGCGTACATGCAATTTCGCTTGTACGCTACACGTACAGACTTGTACGCCCAACGTACTCCTCAATTAAGCTCATTATCGACATTAAGCACTTAATGCTCAAGATCAGGAGTCCAAATTTATAAATCTACTTCTTAAGGAACGTCTGGACCCATGAAGTCATTGACTAGATGACTTTGCATGCCTCAGAAGAACCCAACATCAGCTTAAGGCATTAAACTTTCATCAAATGGACACCAACTCATACATGGGGGATTCCAAACCCTAAAAGAGACAACTTTAAGCATCTAGAACCTCAGAAACACCAAGAGTGGCAACTCATAGCTCTTGGAGTGGTACCAAACCACTAGATCTCATTCTTGAGACCAAAATGAACCAAAAACTCATACATGATAGATTTACGACATCAATGATGAAGTTCATAGCTTTTTACCTCAAACAAGCTGGAAATAAAGCCCATAATCCAGATCCATAAGCTCTTCCTTGATCCCTATCCTTGCACGAAACTCCATCATCTTAGAAATGGACCAAACACACCAAAAATGGACACCATGAGCTCAAAATACCATAATGAAGGCTAAAGGACGATTTCTAGGGTTTTGGGGACTTAGAGGCTGGTAAAGAGGCCAACCCTAAGGACTTAATGTGCTTATATACGGTACAATCACTTAAAATTAGGGTTTCCTCTAACCCTCATACGCCCCGCATACACCTCGTACGCCCAGCGTACGAGGTTCCACACCCCCGATCCAACCGTCGATACCCTGAACTACGCCTCACATACCACCCTTCGCACCAGTACGCCCCGCATACTACGGCTTCCCCTTAAACCCTTAAGCACTCTGAAGACCATAACTTCTTCGTTACAAACCCGATTCCGACGATCCTTATATCCATGAAAAGGTAACGAGAAGCTCTACGCTTTAGTCAACCCATACCTGCCTTACCATATCCCGAAAAAACACCCATTTTCCATAGAAGCCCGAGATGACAAATTACCAAAATACCCTTTGACTCCTAAACACAAACCGAATACTCGGATCATCCAATTTACATTATCCACCTCCAAATGAGCGCTAAACTCAATTCTTCAAGGATCCTAAGCCTGCTAACACCCAATCCTTGATCACCACCCTGAAATGGAAACAATCTGAAACAGGGCGTTCCATCAAGTGTCGAACACAAGGGGAATGAATATGATTTATTTATATAATAAAACAAATAATTAAACTAGAAACATAAAAGTAAAAGGGTTGGGGGTTGTTTAATCGAAATTTAACTTGATTTATGATAACTAGAGTAAACAAAAAGCATAAAACTTCATTTAAATAGTCGATTTAAAGTACTTCCACTTAGATTCCAAATCCCCTTATTTTCTTATGGTTGATTTATTAGAGTGCAATGAATCTAACAAATTGATTACCAATTTTTATAACAGTTAGTTACATTGATCTGATAAACTAATAATAATAACTATAAAGCAACTAACACATTGATCATACAAGTAGCTAACTAAATAATCAATTGAATATACGAATTATGAACGATTTGGTCTAATGATTAATCTCAATGGTCGTGAAAATCAATCGAATCATAACATGAATATCGAGTACTCTTTTACACATTTAAGTTAACAATTATTATATCCTCTAACCCTAGGATTTGGTCAATCTCTAGTCCTAACAGTTTATTGTCATAAACTAATTAAGATGCAAGTCAATATAATCAGATTGGTCCTCTAAACTATATTAACCTCAAGAGAAATTAAATATCCTCCTACATTTTCTTCTTATCTATCTTTTACCCATATTAAAGGGTGGCAAGTAGATTCAAATATTATTAATTTCATTAAACATGACACATGTCAACATTTGACATAGGTAAAATGATGAATCATGAAGAAAATGTGGGAGGATATCTAATTTCTCTAAAACTCATGTTGTAAGTAATAAAATCAAAACCTTAATATATATATATATATATATATATATATATATATATATATATATATATATATATATATAATAAAGGATCAATCATACATAATAAATAATCAAACTTTATACATCCAACTAACAAATCAAACCATAATACTTACATTCATCTACATCTAAGCGGAACCAAAAGGGTATTAGCCCATTATGCATCTACATCTTTGAAAGAACCCCTTTCTAAACTTTCATACTAGACAATAAAGTTACTCCAAAACATGCTACATGCATATTTATAAAACATTATCTTACATTGATAAAGTGATTACAAAAGATTGAATACAAATCGACTATGTTTTAATATTTTACATAACTACCCAGGATATTGTAAATTTATACAAACATGATCCCTAAATACAAAAGTAATATTACAACTATTCTAAACCTTTCTACAGTATATGACTAGACTGGTTACTTATCTCCTGCAAAATTTGTTAAACATTGAGAGGGTAAGCGGTGACGCTTAGTGAGTTCAATAATAGATACAATATAACGTTATGCCATATATATATACTTCAATATGACAGAGGCAAAGAGGATCAAGGAACAACAAAGGAATAATGCTAAAAGCTTTCCATATCAATCAATGAGACATAACAATTTCCATACTTGATATAAAATCAATAAAGTTTCAGCACAAATGACACAGAAAATACTCAGGAATATTATTTTGCTAGAATATTTAGGCTTTCAGCCTTATCTTAGCATACTACCGAAGCCAAAGTGATGTCTATGGCATACACTTCATGGTCAACGGTTCATACCAATACCCAAGTGATGCCTATGTCATACACTTCAAGTCAGAGGTACATCCTTGCTAAAAAAATAGCGGAAATAACAACTCGAGATGATAACATAGAAAAGCACATAGCACATATAACACATAACATACAATTGTTCCTATATATTAAACTCACCGTGAAATAACCGGGGGTCAAAATAGTAATTTGGGCAGCACTTCGGCTCTAAATATGACTTTCTTCGTTGAAAACCGGGAGTTTTCTTGAAAATCGGGCTCTGCGAAAGTAGAGCTTCGAAACCGAAAAGATAAATTTTTCGGGCTTCTCGGGAATCTCGAGGCACGTTTCGGGCTTTGGAATAAGTACCGGGGTTTCGGGGGAAGTCGGAATAGTAAAAATATGGAATAATGGTTGAAAAATGGCAAAATTGTTAAAATACCCGGGTAATCTCGCAAGGCCACTATTTATAGGGGAGAGCTGCGAGGGTTCGGTCGAGAAGGAGGAGTCAGCGAGGCACGTGGCATCAGCAGCGAAGGCCAGGTGGTGACCGCGGAGCGAAGCAGCTGGCTCGGACACGCGGCAGCTTCTGCGAGGCCTCGGTTCGGACAGCTGGAGGCTTTTTAGCGGACCGAGCTTCGGTCCAATGGGGAGAAAGGGTGACGACTTCGGACCAATCAGAGGGTGACACGCGTACTGCGGTCCAATCAGCAGCGAGCACATGTCCGACACGTGTAAGCCTCGCATGCGAGGGTGACGTGTCCAAAGATGACTCATCCGAAATTTCTCGAAAATTGTGCCAAATCTTGTAAAATCCATAACTTTCTCATACGGGCTCCGTTTTTGACGTTCTTTATATGCACGCGTAGAGAAAATTATGCTCTACAACTTTCGTTTAGACTTCGTCGGAAAATTTTGACTTTATTTTTATATTATTATTTTTAACAGACCGGGACTGGTAAACCCGTTAAAAATTCATAACTTCTAATCTGACGTCCGTTTTCGTCAGACTTTTTACCGTTGTACTACTAATGAAGAGACCTTCGATTCTCGTTTAGGTTGTGTCGGCTAAAAATCACTCGATCTAAAATTCGAGTTTTTAGCTGTCTACTGCTAAACTGAAACTTAGAAAAATCATAACTTCCTCATACGAAGTCAGATTTTGGCGTTCTTTTTGTCGAACTTCTCGGTTTAACGAATACTACAACTTTCATTTAGATCGCTAAGGCTAAAAAGTAGTTTATCAAAAACTCACTTTTTACGTCATTCGGCACCGTGCCGGTTTTATCGCGGATCTTCAATTGGTCATAACTTCTTCGTTATAACTCGGATTTTGATGAGGTTTTCGCCTATATGTTTCTAAAGAGATTATATACAACTTTCAATAATAAAATTTTACTTATTTCAAATTTTATATTTTCGCTAAATTTCACTATTTGACTTTTAATTGGAATCTCATAAGATTTCCAATATTTTATGAGTGATTCTAAACATAATTTTACTTTATTTCTAGTAAAAACTATCTGTTAGAACTCAATACTCAATTTATCATAATATTTCATAATATTATTAACTTTTTAATTTACATAACACGATTTCAAAACGTGTATGTTACAATCTTGTAATTGTAGAAAATAAAAAGTAGTGTCTCTAAGCTTCAAATGTCGTGCCGCTATGCGTGATCAACTGATCATCCCCGATGGTTCCTGAATCTTTATGCCTCTTCGCGACGTCATCTTCATTATTCGCGACGTTAAACCTGTGTTCCATGGTAACTTTTATTTTGATCCATATCTATCTTTTCCCAATCTTTTCATTTATCATCTTAGTTCTGAATTTAACTATATTTATCCAATATAACATTCTAGAGCAATTTATTAAGGTAAGTATCCAAAATATATGACTAATTCACGCAATATTAAAATATTTCACATTTATGTTTTGCTTCCCCTCAAACAAATATAAAGTTACATTATATCCCAACCTCAATATATTTTAACTAAATTTCAAACAACTTAACATAAAAATGAAAACAGAAAAAGAAAATTCATAAAAACAATCAATGTTCTAATTGGATGCAATCTTTTGACCGAAACATCCTTTATATTTTTTATTTTTTCAAATTTTGAAAGCTCTTAGTTGACTCATCACGTCAAATTTTTTAATTTTTTTTTATAACTTTATAACTTTTTTTTTCCGATGCATACTTTCTTTCACTCTTATTTTTTATCATAGAACATATAACCAATCGAAATGAATAATAAATTTTATTGTAGCTCTATAAACTTGGTCTAAAAAGATTATTATATATTCAACACTAATTCCACACATACATTATCTATCATTTAAACATTTTACACACACAACAATTAAGGGAGAAGCAAAAAAGAAACTACCCGAAATTATGTGAATATATGTTGAATGTATGTATGATGTGAGAAGAATATCGTGATTGAATTATGTACAGAATAGACACATTCTTCTTATTTCTATTTACCATATGTGAAAATTGAATTATCGAAAATTTAAATTGTTTTGTGAATTTTCGGTATTATTTGAAGCGATCTTTATGTTTTTTGTTTTAACAAATAAACCCAAAATTTTAAATAACCAAATGTTTTTAAAATTTTTATTTCCATAGAATCAGAATGTTTTAAGGACTACATTTACTACATGACAAAGTTAAACCGTATATGCATGACAGGGTGCAGGGGTACAGAATTTGGTTTTCATGCTTATTTTCTTTTTTCATTTTCACTATCACTAAAATAACATCATTAACGTGGTTAAAAACGTTTTTTTAATGAAATGCGTGTTATGTGTTATATTAAATAAACGAAGTCTAATTTATCGTAATAATTATATGTAAGTGACCAAAATTAATTAATTACAACATTATAAGATTTAAATACCGAAGACAATTTAGTGTAAAATTCATAAAGAATGTAGTCAAATATTCATTCAATATCTGATGATACGGATTTGAAAAATTATAAACCATTTAATAAAGCAAGATTCACCGCCAAACCGCATGAACGTGTATCATTTTAAAAAGTAAAAACAAACTTCGTCCTAACAAAAAAGAAAACAAGAAACATATGAATCCAGAATCCGTACGATTCGACGACAGGGCGAGTCCTTTACACTCCATTGTTATCCTGCTGTGGTTGTTCGGCGGTGGCCTTTTCTTTCCCATTGACGAACCCCATTTCCATGGCGGAGCCGCCGCCTTCATTGGCCGCTGGTTTATCGTCCTTCTGTCCTCCCTTGTTCTTTCTATAAATGGCGTACAAAATCAATTGAAGTGCACCCAATACGCTTCCGAATCCGTTGCATACCTGCAATTTGATTTAGATTTCAACCAGTAAAACATATAATAGATAGAACAATTAATTCGAAGGTCTGTGAAAGATGAAGGGCTTACATAGACAAAAGGGTCGTTTCCGAGTAGTCCAAATACAAACCAGGAGGTACCACACAAGAAAACAAACAGTGACAGGAAAAAAGGCATGTACTCCACACTCTTCGTCCTGATCACTGTCATCTGCACATTTCATCGGAAATCGATGTAAAAAAAAACCGGTGAAGAAAGGGCTGGAATTAGATCGGAGAAATGGATACATACCATGATGGAGAGGGGCGAGCCGTACATGATGACGGAGAAAATGGCGGCGGCGAAACCGCAGAAATACCGGCGAGTCTTGCCGTGGAGTGCAAAAACGGAAACCAAGGCGACGGAAGAGAAGGCGGCGAGAACGAAGGTGACCAACCCAAGGACCTTCGCCTTCTCCTTCTTCGGTGCGTGTAGTATGAAAATCAACACATAGATAGACTCGATCACTGCTCCTGTTCCGTTGATAACTGTCACCAGTGTGTTGTTTTTCGAAATGAATGGTAGTCCATACCTGATAACACCAAAACTAGAACAGTAAATTCACGTATTCATCGGAATTGAAACTAGATTCTTCCATTGTGTATTCACTAATTCTACCGAACAAGTGAGAGATTCATGAACGGGATAAACCGTTTTGTTCACGGAATTTGAATAGATAAGATGAAAATGAGGAATTACCAGGCAGAGAGTAGGCAGTTGAGCAAGGTCATGGGGTAGGGAATCCCTGAGAACTGTTCGGTTGATTTGTTCTTCAGTATCCTCCTAAACGTAATCCTACACACACATCAACAATTAATCAATTTCTACGTAGAGAGAGATAGAGATCTGTGTGTTTATAAACTTTAATCGACAGAAAACTGATGAAATGGTTGGTGTTTTCACAGATTTGTGTTTATAAACAGAAGAAATTGTTCCCCGTTTTCACTGAAAATTGTTGAAATGCTTACGTTGGTGCGAGGAAGAGGAACAGACCAGTTGCATCTCCTGTTTTCCAAAATCACACAAACGGAAATCAATCAACAAAAATCTTGCACTGTATGTGAATGTTTAGCAAACCAGAAACAAATGAATTATCATGAATCAAGGAAGAACACTCACCGAAAATACCAAAAACTGTATGCAAAATAGAAACGGCGCCCATTGTTGTCTGGATTTGGATTCAAAGATAGTGAATGAAGTAGGAAGCGTGATTTATATAGAAAACCCAAATATATGGTAACCTCCTTTCAACTGCTGTGTAGAGAGAGAATTTAAAATGGAAGGAGAGTGTGTCCGTACACAGCAAATTATTGTGGGATGGAATTTGAGAGATCAGTTGATGATACATTCCAAAATTTGTTATTCATTTCAAAATTCGTCTTAAACTAAACATAAAATTATTATTATTATTATTATTATTTTTATTTTTTTTTATAAAAAATCATTCCGTGTTCCACGTAAACCATTCCATGTGAGTGAAATACATTCATTCCAAAATTTTGAGGACCAAAGAACCATTGATGCTTTTTAACATGTTTAAGTTACAACCCTACGATTATTGGTGTCGGACACATTTTCTGCCCTTCCATCTATATATTTCTCAAAGACATCCCTCTTGCCACAAAAGTTACTATATTAATCTACTCAGATGTACAATATTAACTTGCTACTTAGGGTTACAAAGACATCCCTCGTGCTGGTATTTCTGTGAATAAAGAAGCGTCAGTGAACTTTTTGACGGACCCGCAGGATGGTAGGTCCACACTTAGACCGACTGACATTTTGGTCTTTGGATGGATAGGAGGGAAGCATGCGTGTGAGGATCTTACTGGAGTCTCTCCTCTCGTTGGTTTGGGGAGCGGGGGTTTCACAGCAGGGCATGCCGCTTTGAAAGCCGCTGCGTGCAAAGTGGTAAAGCACGAAAATGCGTATATAGAAAATCAACATGTGTTTGTACCTTTTGCATTCGATACATTTGGGTTTCTCGCACCAGAGGCGGTGGAGCTCCTCAATAGAGTCCAACGGATCATGCATTCTAATGTCATATCTCCTAGATCCACAAATGTTGTTTTTAAAAAAATTGGTTTTGCCATCCAGAAAGGGCTAGCGGCGCAGCTTGTTTCCCGTTTGCCCCCATCGATATGTATTAAACTATCAAATTGATAATCTTTTGAACCAAAAAAAAAACTTAACAAGATAAAGATTCAAATAGGTATTTTATAAATTATTAACATCACATGTTTAAAGTCCCCTCCATGGTAGTTGTGGGTTTACCAATATGGTTTGAAGGACATTCGTATCAAGTAGAATTTGACGACATTATATTTTTAATGTAAGCTAATTTGTATATATACATCATTATTGTTTTTTTGGGGTTTTGTAGTCTCCTTGGTAAAAAAAAAGATCTGTGGTATTTATGAATCTTATAAACATATGTTTGTATAGATAGTAAGATATATAAAACTAAATAGAAATATTAAAAGTTTGAATAGTAAGCTAAACATATAAAACTAAATAGAAAAATTAAAAGTTTGAATAGTAAGCTAAACATAAGGGGGTGTAAATGAAATTGATCTGATTTCAAATGATGATGTTATCGGCATCTCACCGCTTTTCTTGGTTTGTGTGAAAATGACATTCAGTTTTATTTATTTTTTCTTATTTTACTTTCACATAATTTTACTACAACGGTAATTATTCGTTATGTAGTAAAAGTTGAAAATATACTTGGAACATGATTCTACTCACATAAATATTGGTTAGGATTACATATAGTTAAATTGATCTCGAAAATTTATTATGAGGATTAAGTTGGTATTCGAAGTTGAGAGATAAATAATTTGGTATAGTACAATGTAAAGAGTAGCATGAAAAATAATAAAAGTTGATGTTTAGGTATTTATAGGAATTGGCGCGAAGCTATTTAGGAAGAGAAGTGTTTTATACGTAACAATTTTTCTTTGTACATAATAATTTATTCTTTATAGGATTGTATCATACAACATTTTAAAGCATAAATTGTCATGTATGAAAAAAATAATTGTATACAAATCAACTCTCATTTAGGATTGTTGCGGTCATGCACGTCATTGCATCCGTAATAAACAAAATTGTTTTTGTATATATCAAATCATGGCATAAGATTTCGTACCGTTGTCTATTTTAGTTATACTGTAATTATTGAATATAAGCTAGTTATAAAAAGCTTCATGGTTCAAAAGGAGTTGATTTCATTCAATTGAGTTTCCTAATACATCTCAAAACACTAAAGAAACGGAACTAACATCTATCTGTACAATTCAAACTAAAGAGATAAACATTATCTAAAATACTTATCCAAACCAAAGTTTATCACGAGCTTTGACCCCCCCCCCCCCTTAAGTTGGAGCATATGGATCGAAAATGCCCAACTTAAGAACCAAACCATTAAAGGTTGCTTTGCCAAGAGCTTTAATAATGATGTCAACAAGTTGAAGTTTGGTATCAACGTAATTTGGGACAATTAAACCATAGATAATGGCATCTCGAACGAAGTGACAATCAACTTCAATATGCTTTGTGTGCTTATGAAAAATCGGGTTTTTAGCAAGATAAATTGCAGATTGACTATCATAGTGAAGAGTCACTGGTTGTTGATGTTGAATTCCCAAACATTCCAGCAAACCTTTTAGCTACTTGACCTCACAAGTTATTGTAGCCATATATCGATGTTGAATTCCCAAACATTCCAGTAGCGAACCACCCTCAATGAAGCATCCCAATGTTCTACACGAGGACAGTGCATGAATTGAGATAAAATATGGATTGAATATGCATGATCATGTAATAGCTAAATAAATTAATCTTCCAACTAATCGATGATAAGTTTCCGGATCAGATAACTTAGCACCAGTAGCAAGACCCAATTTGTGATTCTGTTGAATGGGGAAGGAAAATGGTTTAGCACCTAAACGACCAGTTTGTCACATATCCAAAGTGTATTTTCGCTGATACATAAAGATACCAGATCGGCTACGAGCAACTTCTATAATCTATACCAAGGAAGTACTTCAAAGCCCCTAGATCTTTCATTTTAAAGCACCAACTGAGATAGTTCTTAAACACCCTTATCGCCTCTGTATTATTTCCAAAAATTATCAAGTCATCGACATACATGAGCATATGGATCCAAACATCGCCACAAACATATGTAAACAAAGAATAGTCAAAATAAGATTGGCGAAATCCATATTTTTTTAGGGTTGTGACCAGTTTCGTAAACCAACATCTTGGTGCCTGTTTCAAGTCGTACAAGGATTTGCAAAGACGACAAACTAGGTTGGATTTGAACATTTAAAATCGGGGGGGGGGGGTGGCTTTATATACACTTCCTCTAGGAGATCCCCATGAAGAAAGGCATTGTACACATCCATTTGATGAAGTTCCTAATTTTTAGAAGTAATTACGACTAAGAAGACACGCAATGTAGTCATCTTGACGACAGGGGCAAAAATTTCTGTATAATCCACTCCCTCCGCTTGTTGATTTACCATAGACAACCAAGCGAGATTTGAGTCGTTCGATTTCTCCATTAGACATATACTTGATTTTGTAGACCCACTGACTTCCCAATGCTCGTTTTCCAGGAGGTAGTGGACCCAATGTCCAAGTACCACTTTCTTCCAATGCACAAATTTCATCTTGCATAGATGCTTTCCAACCATCATGTTTCATGGCTTTATTAAAGGTGTGTAGTTCTTTTCCCGAGGTGACAACTACAATAAAGTTTTGATAGCCACAAGAAAAACTTTCACAGTTTATACAGCGTGTTATAGGATAAGGATTGTGGAAGGCTATGGAGACGGTGTAGCATGGGACGAAATTTTACTAGCAGTAGTATGTGTGACAAAATCTTTTATAAGAGTCAAAGGGAACTTTTCTTGTTAGCCATGTCCCATTTGAACTGGTTGATCTGATTGCTCCATCGGAGGAGTCTCGTGAACAACATTTTGATCCTCCGGATATTGTGACATCCCCATTTTTACGGCCAGAAAAGACCGATTTTGTTTATTCTTTTATAATAAAATCAGAGTAATCTTTCAATTAAAAGTGTTGCGGAATTTGTCCCCAAAACAAAATATGTTAAAAAAAATTTTATCAACTGATTTATTCAAGAAATGTATTTTTTATTTCATTACAAAACTCGGGATGTCCACATCGATACATACCAAAAGCATAAACAATACGATATAGGCCTTACAACATTTATTTACATCTACTGGCCTATAATCCAAAATCTCTCGTCATCATCCAACTATGCTTTTGCCACTACCTGTAATATAGAAAACTGAGTAGGTCAGGCTTGGGAGCCTGGTGAGCATATTGGGTTTTCAACCCACAATAAATAAATTTATTATGTTTAAACATCAAACAATCAACCCAATTTCTCATCCCCATTATCTTCTTTATTCTTAAAGATCTTAAGAATCATCTGTCCTTCATTTATTCATTCCTAAGGATTATCCTAAGGAATAGGCACGAAGTCCATCGCTGCCCGAGATTTATACAACAAGCACTAAGTCCATAGCTGCCAAGGTACTAAATCCATAGCTACCAATGTTCATCTATACGGTACTAAATCCATAGCTACCAACGTACATATATAAGGCACTAAATCCATAGCTGCCAGGGTTGGCACGAAGTACATCGTCGTCAGGGTTTATACAACATGTGCTAAGTCCATAGCTCATTTATTGACGATATTATTTTCGGGAATCCACCCGAAATACATGTCAATGGGTTTTTAGAGTACACCGGTGAACATATCGTTCACAACACCTACAGGTTGCGAGCCTGCTAGTGTTCCACGGACCGTCTAGAATAGTCCATGGTTGTCATCCATAATCTGCTAGATGACGGGGACAACGTTTGGGTAAAGGCTTTTCTCACTTTTCACCTCTCACCCTCATCTCATGATCTATATCACCTTTCTTCTCATCTATCCAACTCATCTTTAGCACATACCAACTATTTCATCTACCCATGTTTTACCCAACATTTTTATAGATATAAAATACATATACAGTTTAAATCATTTAAAACCTGTATAAATCATTCATTCAACATCCATCTCAAATAAACAAACAATATATATTCACATAGCACGTATTTTATATAAAATACTTCATATCTATGTGTAAGATGAAAGTGACTATCACTTGATAAGATGGCGATTGGACAGCACTTCGTCCCTTAAAACTATCTTTTTCGATGAAACCGGGTGTTTTCTCAAAAACCGGGCTTCATGCGTGCAGAGTTCCGGCTCGAAAAACTCTTTTTCTTGGAGACTTCGGGGCTCCGAGCTTTCTTCGGGTGTTAGGGGCGTTCCCGAGGCTTCAGGGCGTTTAGGATAGGCTGAAAGTGGTATAGAGAGTGAGAGAGAATGAGAATTGTAAACCATTTCCGGAAAGTCTCGCATCCCATTTATAGGAGGCTGATGCCTCGCAATACGTTGGGCGTAATCTTCATGTACGCGGGGAGTACTGCCTTGCGAGACACTACGTTGGGCGTACGAAGGGATCATCTTGGACGCGTCAAGGCTATGAACACGTGTGCACCATGCGGAGGAGTAGGCGACGTGGCTGACTCCGGATCGAATACGTGCGAAGTACGTTGGGCGTAGTCTTTATGTACGTTGGGCGTACTCCTTCGGACCAGCCTCGAAGTTTGTGCCCAGAACTTCAAAAATCCGTATATTTCGCATACGAGCTCCGTTTTCGACGTTCTTTATATTCGCGCGTAGGTGAGATTATAATCTACAACTTTCGTTCAGACTCCGTCGGCTAATTTTGAATTTATTTTTAAAGTTATATTTTTAACAGGACGGGACACGAAAAGTCCGTTAAAAATTCATAACTTCTTCATCCGACGTCCGTTTTTGTCTGTCTTTTTACCGTTGAACTACTATTAACGAGATCTTCGATTCTCGTTTAGGTTGTGTCGGCTAAAAATTGTTCGATCTCTTATTCGAACTCCAGGTTGCATACTGCTAAACCGAAACTTAGAAGAATCATAACTTCCTCATACGAAGTCAGATTTGGACATTCTTTTTATGCACGCTCTCGGTTTAACATATACTACAACTTTCATTTAGATCACTAAGGCTAAAAAGCACTTTATCATAAATTCACTTTTTACGTAACACAGCTTTGTGTCGGTTCTGTTGCGAAACTTCGACAAGTCATAACTTCTTCGTTGTAACTCGGATTTCGGTATTCTTTATATCTCTGGATTCATTGTTTCGACCACTATAAATTTCTTCATAGATATCGGCTTTATTTAATATTTATTTCCGACGCTCATTTTTATCCTTAATTTATTAAATAATAATAATTAAGTATAAAGCACATAATACTCAAATAATTCATTTTTATTACTTTAAAACAAGTTACAAAGGTTGACCAAGACTATCACATCACCATTAATGTTTAGCCCAGAAACACGGGCGTTACAGATATGAATTAGGAGTAGTAGTATTTGGTTCATCTTCAATCACTAGATCATTATAATCAGCACATATCTCATCAACGGTAGCATCTTTGTTATTTGTTATATTACGCATGTGTGCGTAAGGAAAGATGTACTCAAAGAACTTGACATCATGATTGTAACAACGTAAATTTTCAAACCAAAATTTTCAATTTAAAAACATATTTTTCTCAATCCAAACATCTCAAAAGTGTCATAATATCACATCATCAAACACATATCCATAAACTATATATATATATATATATATATATATATATATATATATATATATATATATATATATATATATAACAACTCCAGGATCCTCTCAAAACATAACTCAATCTCTGATGTGTGCACAATCAAGCCGGCGCCTTCCCGTGATCCTAAGAAGTACCTAAAACACATAACACATAACACGGTAAGCACAAAGCTTAGTGAGTTCCCCAAATACCACACATATCTCATTAGCCTCTCATGGCTATACTCTGATAAGACCCTCCGGTCAATCTGTCTCAGTGGGACCCTCCGGTCAATCTGTCTCAGTGGGACCCTCTGGTCCCACAACTCAGCTGGACCCTCCGGTCCCTCTACTCGGCAACTCAGTATAATACACAACATATATATCACAAAGACAATAAGCAGGATATCTCAATACACAGTATATGCACATAAGACCCTCCGGCCACACATAGATTACCACTCAAGGTAAGTATAGTGAGAAGACTCACCTCGTAAGAACTCGGATAATCTCGAACTCGAATCACCGGTCTAGCCTCCGCCTAACAAAATGATAATTATCCCTAATTAATAAAGGCTCTCACTGAAGCTAAACTAACCCTTCTACAAACTCATAGAAGGGTAAAAGACCATTTTACCCCTCCATGGGCTTAATAGTCCACAAATTGACCAAACCCTAAAAGCCAACCAAAACGTCAACGGCAGGGAGTACGCTGCGCGTACCAGCTCTCTACGTTGGGCGTACTCGGCTGCCATGCAGGCATCGGAGATGCTCGACCCCTACGATGCGCGTACTGGGATTACGCCCAACGTACGTCCCAGTTTCACTCTTCTCACTCATTTGGTCTTAATCAGTTAAGACCTTGGCTCATATCACATATCTGGAATCCCTAATAGCTCTTACTCCATAAAGTTAGTGACTTTAAGCCTTTGCATGGCTGGTATGGTCACAAACACACAAAACACTCACTCTCTTAACTCAAAAAGCTCATATCTCATGCATGGCTTTATTCCAACGACCAAGATTGGATTTTTATGACATTACACCACTAATTACACTCAAAGGGGTTGATCATAGTCTCTGGAGCTCAATATCTCATAAAGTCTCCAACTTTTGGGACAAAAACCCTAAAATGCTCTACTATGATACACCAAACAAAAGAGTGAGAAAGCTTGAAGCTTTATACCTCTATGTGAAGCTCCCAACACAGATATGCTCAGATTCAAGGGCATGGACTCTCACTACTTCTTCTCCAAAGCTTATTCTTCACTTCAAGAACACACAAAGACTATGAAAGGCTCTCAAATGCACTCACAATCTCACAAGCTCTAAGAATGAAGGTTTAGGGCACAAGAGGGTTTGTTGTCTGAGAATGGTGGCCAGGAATGAGGCCATCATATCCTTTATATAGGGGACTCACCCTAAATTAGGGTTTTCACTCTGGGCCTAGTACGCCCAGCGTACCATCTGGTACGCCCATCGTACTAGGTGTCTTTCGTGTCAAATGCACGCATATGAGTACACTGAGCGTACACTCGCGTACGCCTCGCGTACTCATTCACCACTTTTTCTCAATAAAGGGATAAAATGGACAAGTACTCAAAAGGTCAAGGTTTACAAGGTATACCTGAACTTGGGATGTTACAACAAGACATAAAGAACTCCTTAGTATCCAAGTCAAACAATTTCCACCCTTTTTTCCAAATGGGTAACCCACAAAAAAGTCTTTCTACTTCGACTACTAAACTTGTTTTCTTTTACTCGTTGATTGTGTGCGAAACATAAACATCCAAAAGTTTTAAGTGTATCATAAGAAGGTAGTTTGTTAAAAAGTAGTTCGTAAGGTGTTTGATGATTCAAAAGAGATGAAGGAGTTCGGTTTATTAAATGAGATGTCGTAAGGATTGCTTTACCCCAAAAATAAGTGGGCGACTTTGCTAGAATCAACAGTGCTCTCCCAACGTTTAAAATGTGTCTATGTTTTCTTTCGACTCTACTATTTTTTTGGGGAGTACCAAGTCACGATGTTTGAAAAATGATCACATTGGTAGAAAAATACCCAGGTATACAATTGAATTTTGTTCCGATATCACTCTGAACAATTTTGATCTTTTGGGAAAACTGTCTTTCAAGCATTAGAAAAAATAAATATCTGAAAAACTTCGGTCTTATCAACTAGTAAATAAACCCAGATTGCACGAGAAAAATCATCTACTAATGTCAAGAAATAACGAGCACCACAAGACGAAACATGCTTGTAGGGACCCCACAAGTCACAATGTATTTTTTTTAAGTTCTAGTTGTTTTATTATCACTTAATGAAAAACTTTCTCTAGTTTGCTTGGCTCGAAAACACACTTCAGAAGCCATATTTAAACTACCCTTACTATTACTAACCGGAGAAAGCAACTTCACAATCTTCTCAATGGGATGTCCCATTATTTTTTGCTACCACTCCAGTGTAGAAACTGCACCATTTACCGACATATAAAGAATTGAGTCACCCTTTTAAAGTAGTAAAGTCCACCTTATCTAACATCTCGTTTCAATCAGCTTCCACGACTGGTCATATATAACACACATATATGAATCAAATGCATCAATACATTTCATATCATCATTTAATTGAGAGACATAGATAAGATTACAACTTAATTTATGAACTAAAAGTACATTTTAAGCATCATCTTGTTTGATAGACAAATAGATCCTTCATGAGTTCAAATAACCTTTTCACCATTTGGAAGACCCATGAGACGGCCTGAGATTTTTCTAATATCCCTCAACCATACTACATCACTAGTAACATGATGTGTTGCACCTGAGTCAATTATCTAAAGTCTTTAATAAAACTCACCATTCAGACGTTGGTCAGGTATTTTTGCATTATCCATTAAACTGTGGCATCCCCATTTTTACGGTCATTTTAAAACTTTTTATTTATGTTTATTTAAAACAGAGTTTATTTATAGATGCGTAATTTGGTCCCGTAAAAGTATTTCCGAAGAAATGTTTTTCATTGATTTATAAAAGCTGGGATGTCATAACTGATACAAAACATAAGCATAAACAGTCCTTACAGTATCTTAGACTAATATTGTATATCTCCTGGATTC
Organism: Lactuca virosa; assembly: GCF_052849685.1. NCBI lineage: Eukaryota > Viridiplantae > Streptophyta > Magnoliopsida > Asterales > Asteraceae > Lactuca > Lactuca virosa. Next base: position 21,104,508 of record NC_136426.1, on the reverse strand, counting down.
TCTCATCATGCATGTACCTTTGTACTGCTACCTATGATACAAAGAAGCTGAGAGGGCCAGATTGGGAAACCTGGTGAGTACATAGAGTTTTCAACCCACAATAATATAGTTAATATGATTAATTATCAAACAGTTAACCCAATTACCCATCCACGTTTTCTTTATATTTACTTCTAAAGATCATCGCCAACATCGTATTTTTGTATAATTTCATCGCTAAGGACTTCTCCTAATGACTGTCATGGAAAACTCAGATGAGAGACGAGTAATGACTGTCGTGATGAGAGATGGGTTGGAAGCTGTGAGGATGATATCATCTACATAGAGTAGGAGATAGTTGCAGTTTCATGGTGAAATGTGAAAAGAAAACTGTCCGAGCGACTGTTAGAGAAGCGAAAAGAAGAGATATAGATAACAAATCGTTGATACTAGGCACGTGAAGCTTGTTTAAGAACATATAAGGCTCTACGTAAGCGATAGACGTGATCAGGGTGATCTAGATAAACATAGTCAGTTGGTTGTTTCATATATACCTATTCTTTTAAGTCACCATGTAGAAAGACATTTTTGACATCGAGCTGATGAATAGGCCAGTAACAAGAGACAACAATACTGAGAACAGTGCGGATGGTAGCGGGTTTAACAACCAGAATGAAGGTGTCATTAAAATCTAGACCAGGTTGCTGAGAGAAACCCTGAACGACTAATCTGCCTTTGTAGCGATTGAGGTTACCATGAGAATCAAATTTATGACAGTAGAGCCATCGACAACCAACAATGTTGGTAGTGGGAGGACGAGGGACAATATCACATGTGTGATTTTCAGTGAGAGCTGACATTTCCACATCCATAGCTAACTTCTAATTCGGATCATACATAGCCTGAATGGTAGATCAAGGAATAGGTGAAATGTCGGAAGTAGTGGAGAAATTTTAACGCCCGTGTTTCGAGGCTAAGCATTAATTCGACGATGTAATAGTCAAGGTCAACCATTGTAACCTATTTTAAAGTAATAAAGATGAATTACTTGAATATTATGTGAATTATGTGATTTTATGTGATTATATACTTGTTTGTAAAGATATAATAAAAATAAGCGTCAAAAATAAAATATTAGATAAACCCGATATCTATGAAGAAAGTTTTAGTGGTCGTGGCAAGGATTCCGGACATATAAAGAACGCCGAAATCCGAGTTATAACGAAGAAGTTATGGCGCATCGAAGTTTCGCGACAAAACCAGGACAACACTGCGTGACGTAAAAAATGAGTTTACGGTATAGAGATTTTCATCCTTAGCGATCTAAAGGAAAGTCGTAGTATACATTAAACCGAGAGCGTGCATAAAAAAAACGTTCAAATCTGACTTCGTATGAGGAAGTTATGAATTTTCTAAGATTTAGCATAACAGTGCACAGCCCGGAATTCGAATTTTAGATCGATCGATTTTTAGCCGACACAACCTAAATGAGAATTGAAGATCTCATTAATAGGAACTCGACGATAAAAAGACAGTCGAAAACGGAATCCGTGTGTAGAAGATATGAATTTTACACGGTCGTTTAACAGTGTAATCTTCTCATACTGTTAAATTTAAAATCGGTCGAGAATTAGCCGATGGAGTCAAAAGGAAAGGATCTTTTCATTACATGCGCGTGGATATAAAGAACGTCAAAAACGGAGCTCGTATGCGAAAGTTATGAATTTTTTAAGATTGGTTGTTTTATCTAAGTCCAGCGCCACGTGTCAGCACCAGGCGAAGCCTTGGTGCCCACGCAAGGCCACGACGTGGAGTTAAGTTCCACGACGTGGAACTCCCCTAGACAACATATAAATAGAGGTGTAGATCACCCCCAAAACCCACACCATAACCATTCTTTCTCTCCCATTACCCCCAAAACCTCTCTTCCATTCCCTAGTACTTCCTAAGTGCTAGAAGGGAGTCCCGGAGCGCCCGAAGGCGCCAAGAAAAGAGTTTTTCAGCTTGGAACTCTGCCCCGCAGAGCCCGGTTTTCAAGCAAACCTCCCGGTTTCGTCGAAGCGAAGTGTTGTCCAAGTTGGAATCACCACATTATCAAGTGAGTGCATATTACTTTCATCATGCAACCTGCATTGTGTGATGAATGAGAAACTTCATATTTGAAAATTAGACTAATTCCTTGACAAAGTGTCAAGTGAAGGACTAAGAGATCGAGTACACTTGGTTGTGCGTCGATCAAATCCACCACAAGAGTAATAAAGATATTCGTCATGATTTACTAAAGTTTAGTAAATATGGTTATACTTATAAGATTGAGTATAATTTTGAGTTGATTGAAAGAGTTTCAATAAATAGCAGAACGAATAAAAAGAATCTAGTAGGCAGAAAGATAAAAGTTTCTCTATTCTAAGAAAAAGGGAGAGTAACTTTTATTGTGTTTTATGATAGGTCTTAATGATTAAGAGCCATGTCTCAATTGATCCTCTAAGTGAGTCTTAGTGCAATTGCATGTCTAAGAAGAGGAATCGAGAATTGTAGAAATGGTTAAATCAAGAAGTCAATCATACTTTGTTCCAATATCAAGTCTTGGAGTCAAGATTCTGACATGAGTGACAAGTCTTAAGTAGGTTTATAACACTCGACAAATGTGGAATTTGGAAAAGTTTTCTTATTCTTGCACATTTGAAATTGGTAAGTTGTGATGTCTTGGATAAGACAAAGACCAACCAGGACCAATTGTGTGAAGTGTTAAACTTGACAAAAAGGCTACACTAACTCTTGAATATTTGTTTGTCAAGAAATGTTTCTTGACAAGAGAATCTTATATGTCAAGGAGTCAGTGGGAGTCTTAATGGTCTTGAAAAGTTTCAAGAACAAATCAAGAGTAAACCTAGTTGATCATCACTAGCACACGACTTGAGGTTTAAAGCCTATCGTGGATGACATACTCTTTTTCTGTGTCATTCCAATTGAGTTAATTATGCGTGTGAGTTCTATGAGTTCTCATTTGAATGCATAAAGACAAAGCACCTTGATCAATGGAAAGTACATTAATATGAAAGGGTGAGTTGCTTGGAAGACATGGTGGGCATTCATGTTACCATGAGGCAAGAAATCAAGATTGAACAAGTTCAGTCCATATGGTTTTGGATTTGTCGCAAACTTTCGTTTTGACAAATTCACATGGATAGGAACACATACATCATAAAATCTAAGTGTCATAAGGTTTTCCTCCTTCATGAAAATGATTGTGAGGAAATGCTTTCACTAAGAGAGATTTTAAGAAGATAGCAATTGTGAAAATTGTATTCTCAAATTCGATTATGATTACGGCATCCCTTTTCATAGTTCGAATTGTGAGATTTGGCAATTGATCTGAACATTTGGGACTTAGTAACATAAATTCTGAATTGTTTAGACACACATGTGAGCTATCTAAGGCAAAGGTGTATGAGCTTAAAAAACTTAGATAAAGGCTTATCAAAGCATTAGGTATTAGAAATATGAACTTAAGGAATTCAATAAGCATTGTTTTCTAGAAGTTCAATTGTTTTCTGAATACATGTCAAAGCTAGTGGGAGCATAAGTGTTATGCTGGTAAGAAAATAATCATCATGTTAGTGGGAGCATGATTATTATGGTAAGTATTGCAAGTTAGCAATATTAATTATAGAAAACAAGGATTCATTTTGCAAAGTTGCAAGGGTTGAAAAGTTGTTTTGCTATAATTAAGGGAGAGAATATTATACTTCGTTTCAAAATTCTAAAGCTTAGATCGAAAAATGTTAATAAATTTAGTCAAGGATACATAGTGCATTCTCAAAATTCGATTATGATTACGACATCCCTCTTTATAGTTCGAATTGTGGGAACAGGGCACATAAAATATTATGGCAGAAGGATGATGAAGTATCATGTCTTTATGTGAGACATTATGCATCGTGTCCAATACGCTTCGGGTATAGGATCGATTGCATATGCTATAATATTTGACCATTCTAAAATTTTCCATATGCCTAGGGTATTAAGAGGGAAAAGGGACTAGAACTGGTTTTGACTAAAATAATTAAACAACTATCAAAGGACGATCTGAGGTTCACTGAGGATTTGTCGCTTGTGAGTAGTTGGAAGTATAGTACTGGATAGACTATATTGACATTATTATGAATAGATAAGATTCTATTAAGAATGTGTTGTCATATGGCAAATATGGAAATGTTTCCATTAATGGGAGTTGGATATTAAGAAATATGTCTAGATTAGAAACTTTTATGCGAGAAGGATGTTCAAAGGAATGTACTTTGAATGTGAGACTTCACGTCTATGGAATTGTCTTGTAACAATTTCCGATAGAATACCTTGTAATTTCATTAGCCGGGTCTTGGTGACTTTTGTGCTATGACATTACGAAAGAATCATTGCATAAAATGTTAGAATCTGACATATTCTAAAAGTGGCAAGAATTTGGTATTCTTATACTAATAATAAGGATTGGGGATTGTGAAATGAGTTTCATTGGAAAAGTTTTCAATTGATCTATTTCACAAAGTATGGACCATAGGAAACCAAAGTGTGTATGCTTAGAGCATGGGACAATTGTGGTTATAATTCGAGTAATAAGTTGATTTTTTGAAACAGTAAGCAATGAATAATGAGTAATCAATATGGTGTTTAAATAAAAGTGTTTTTATTTACGCTCAAAAGTTTTGGGACCATATAGGATTAATATTATTATTGCGTTTCATTTTGCATGTTTTGACTTCCAGAATAACTACGTTATTCGAACCTCCATAGTCGGTCATACGTTGGAAGTAGGTATGAAGGAAGACTGTCATGAATCTGTCTGTAGATTGTCTAAAGTGTTTAGACATAGCACAAGTTTGCTGCAGAGTTCATGAGTGCTTTGATAAGATTAAAGTATTGGATCAAACCCACGCTCACTAGAATCACTTCATGGTTTTATCACGAGTGATTGGTGAGACGATAACATTGTATATTCTTGAAACCGAGACGTGTGAGTTGTTATTTGCTGGTCGGTTGCACATTGATGATAAGTAAACGCACCAGTAACTAGGTGTTATAAAACTTATTGTTGTGTGTGATTCGATTAGTAGGTGCAAGCAAGCATTTGAGTCAAAGTTTATCCATTCCTTTTACCCAAGGTGGGATAAAAGCGATATCTGTGGGCCCCTCGATGATTTAGTGATGACAAAGGAAAGTGCTCGGCCGGGCCAGGACTGATTTGATTTGTTCAATTAGTCAGTCGTCATAAATCGGAAATCGGGAAACGACACATAGACTGAGAGAATGATTTCAATCCATGTCTCATGTCTATACGATATCTTGTAGAATGGAGGAATATATAATCCCTTATCTAAAGGACACGCGTATCTGATAAGATCAGAGTTGACAGCGGCTTTTGGAAGCTACGATTGCTGATCAGGTTCTGAAGTCATACGCAGAATAGTTATTAGACTTATCTAAGTGGGAGACTGTTGGATTAGTGTCTAAGTCCATAACTATTTTGGTATGTACTTGACCCGATTATGAGCATGGTCCTTTTGGGTTGCCTTCACCATAGCAATATGTAGGATGAATTAAGGAGAGAAAGGTTTAATTATGATTTATTAATATATTATAAGAATAATATATTAAAGGAGAAATCATATTGTTTAATTAATATTAGTCAAGAATTAATTAAGAGTTAATTTTGTGACTAAAAGAGATTAATTAAATTAAGGGGACTGATATAGTAATTATAAGATAGTTACAAAGTTGGGCTTAGGATCCATTAGATGGCAATGGACGAATTCTATATGGAGGACCATAAAGAAATCATCCAAGGGCCTTCTGGAATGGTCCATTGGACTGCTTAGGGCTTAAGCAGTCAGATTAGGGTTTCCTAGTTGTAAACCCTAATAGCCTACATGTATATAAAGGACCCTTAAGCCCCAAAAACGTGGACAAGTAATCCTTTAGGGTTTCCAGCCGTTTTTGGTTCATCCTCTCTCCTCCCTCTTCATCCAAGTTGCTTGGTGGTGTTTGTGACTCCATTAGAGGTGCAACACTTGAGGCACTAAGCTTTCTGAAGCCAATCAAAGCAAGGATTGATTGTTATTGTTATATAACAATCAAAGGTAATTACTAAACCCTTATTTCAGTTCTTATTTGATAGATCTAGGGTTTGTAAGTCTTGGATTCATTGCATGTACAATAGAAAAACCTAGATCCAAGCATTAGGGTTTGTATGAGTACATTGGATTGTTCTTATGCTTAAAATCCATTAGTGGTATCAGAGACTTGATTGGTTTCTATTGTATGTGATGCAATTGTCGTTTTTCTACTGAAAATCATTTTTCTTGCCTCTGCCCGACTCAACTCGGCGAGTCAGTATCTGGACTCGGCGAGTTGGCCCTACTCGGCGAGTTCAGGACTGACTCGGCGAGTCCGGGAGTCTGACAGAGTATATTTCGGGATTTACTTGCTGTTTTGTTGTAGGATTGATGCCAAAATCGTTTTTTGATAATAAAATCCGAATTTTATTGTATGTAAATGATTATCCTTACAAAAACAAAAGTTAATTTCAAATCTTTTGAATAATAGTTTCTTTATATGATAAATATAGAGTATTCAAATTATTTGGTAATTATCTTGTGACTAAAATTGGATTAGGTCAAATATTGATAATCACAAAATTAATTGTTTGATTTATATTATTTGTTATTTGATCCCTAGTAAGTTTGAATAGTTTCAAATTACTTCCTTTAGGTTTTATAGTTTAAATTTGAACTTAAAAGTTTTGTTTTTGAAATTTAAATTGTTAAACCCTAATGTTTTGAAAAGTTTCAAAACTTGCCCTCAAGTTTTGGAATTTAAAATTTTGATTAAAAGTTTAATGTTGAAATATTTAAATTCTAAAACCTAATGTTTTGAAATGTTTCAAAACTTGCCCTCAAGTTTTGGAATTTAAAATTTTGATTAATAGTTTAATTATGTAATATTTAAATTCTAAAACTCTAGTATTTTGAAAAGTTCAAATTACACCCTCATGGTTTTGTTAAGTTAATTAAAAGTTTAATTAAAAGAGAAAGTTAATAAAACCACCTAGTATTTTAAAAGTGTAAAATACACCCTATACTATATATATGTAACATTAAAAGTCTAATATTATATATATGAGTAAAGAGTCAGTCTTACCGTTAGTAGGCCTCATTCACGAAGCTGGTCTATAAGGGGTGTTTAAGGAAATTGCCTATAAAATGGCGATTGAATGGGTATCCACTCTTACCCACCGCACTCTTGACTAGTGGAGGGTCGTTAGCCGAACAGGTAGGATAGGACGAAACCTTCCATTATAAGTATAATGAAGTACAAAGTAACTAAATGCTTTTACAAATTCCCAATCTTAGTTACTTTAGGGCAAAATGTGAATTTGTATGCTAATCCATGGAATTACACTTCGTACCCTTGCCAAACGTTAGTGGAGCGTGTGTGGCTAACCGGCACACTAATTTGGGATTGACATTGGTGGCGAAGGGTGGCTTGATGTTTATCATAGATCAATGGAGCGTGTGTGGCTAACCGGCACATTGATTAGGTGATAGTAGCAATTGGGTGCACCACGTGATTCGTATGGTTATTCACACCTTGTTTGTGATCCTCGGCATCCCAGTCACAAATAGAAGGGCATAATCGAGATTAAACATGCCATTGAAAAGTTCAATGAATCTCAAAAGATCTAGGAGTTTCAATTCATTTAAAACTTAAATTTCTTTTTCGTTTTTCATGGTGGGAATTGGTAAATCGTCATTTACCTACCTTCAAATATTCTGCAACTAGATTACGACATCCCTCTTCTAGGTTGTAGAATGTTGTGTTGGATCCTAGCCTTGATGTTTCATTTGGGTGTTACATCAAGGATTCTTATCAACTAACTTGAATTTTCTCCCGTTTTGTAGATGTCTAAATCTTACAATGGTCTTCCCAAGTCCCTTGGAACAAGCTTTCCAAATGAAGATGACGTTCCACGATACGATCAAGGAAATGAGAGTCATGCTTCGCTTCCTCCACCTCCTCCAATTATTCTCCCTGACCCACAAGTTCAAAGGCTTGAAAAGTTCAAGCTCACTCAAGCCCTTTTGGCAAGTAAACACGAAGATGGGAAACCTGTATGTGCACACATCTTAGAGATGAAGTCACACATTGATAGGTTAAGGATGATGGGTGTCGATATCTCAGAAATATTGGCTGTTGACTGGGTTCTTCAGTCACTTCCTGAATCATATAGTGAGTTCGTTAGAGAGTACTATATGATGGACCATGAGGTGACCCTCATTGATTTGACCTATTTGCTTATAGCTTCTGAATCAGAAATGATTTGGCGTGCTGATCAAGCAAATTTGAATGGCAAATCAAACTCCCAAACTTCAATTGACATTGAAAATGGTGACATTGGAAATCCAGAAAAGGTAAATTCTGAGATAGTTCCTTGTACCATTCCAAAAGAGTCCATATGTTTCTACTGCCAAGAGAAGGGGCATTGGAGACGAAGCTGCCTTGTTTACCTGAGAGATCTAAGAGATGGGAGAGTCAAGACGTATGGCTCTACTTCAGGTAAAATCTATTAACTAACTCTATAAGTTCCTATTCTTTGATTCTTAATACATGATGTGATAAGATTACATTTTGATGTTTTGCAGGATCGAAGAAAAGAAAGGAAACTTAAGGAAGAAGCGTGCTGAATCTGATCACGAAGAAATGGATTTCGATCGCAAGGATTCAAAGATCGGAATTGTGAGCTGCTACTTTAGAGTTAGGGTAGATTTCTAAGAAATATGTAATAGCATAGTTTTTCAGCTGAATTGCATTGTAAGGACAAAGTTTTTTCCGCAATAAAATAAAATTTGTTTTTGTCTTATTTATTTATCCTTGCAATGGCATGTATGAAAAATTGATGTTTGAATGTTTCTTCTATTAGCAATAATGGATTTAATTCTTAATTGTGTTATTTGTGGAAATGTCGAGAATTTACCAAATAGGGAGAGTTTCTCATCACCCAAGTTTCAATTGGACAGAAACTTGGAATCATGCAACCTGCATTGTGTGATGAATGAGAAACTTCATATTTGAAAATTAGACTAATTCCTTGACAAAGTGTCATGTGAAGGACTAAGAGATCAAGTACACTTGGTTGTGCGTCGATCAAATCCACCACAAGAGTAATAAAGATATTCGTCATGATTTACTAAAGTTTAGTAAATATGGTTATACTTATAAGATTGAGTATAATTTTGAGTTGATTGAAAGAGTTTCAATAAATAGCAGAACGAATAAAAAGAATCTAGTAGGCAGAAAGATAAAAGTTTCTCTATTCTAAGAAAAAGGGAGAGTAACTTTTATTGTGTTTTATGATAGGTCTTAATGATTAAGAGCCATGTCTCAATTGATCCTCTAAGTGAGTCTTAGTGCAATTGCATGTCTAAGAAGAGGAATCGAGAATTGTAGAAATGGTTAAATCAAGAAGTCAATCATACTTTGTTCCAATATCAAGTCTTAGAGTCAAGATTCTGACATGAGTGACAAGTCTTAAGTAGGTTTATAACACTCGACAAATGTGGAATTTGGAAAAGTTTTCTTATTCTTGCACATTTGAAATTGGTAAGTTGTGATGTCTTGGATAAGACAAAGACCAACCAGGACCAATTGTGTGAAGTGTTAAACTTGACAAAAAGGCTACACTAACTCTTGAATATTTGTTTGTCAAGAAATGTTTCTTGACAAGAGAATCTTATATGTCAAGGAGTCAGTGGGAGTCTTAATGGTCTTGAAAAGTTTCAAGAACAAATCAAGAGTAAACCTAGTTGATCATCACTAGCACACGACTTGAGGTTTAAAGCCTATCGTGGATGACATACTCTTTTACTGTGTCATTCCAATTGAGTTAATTATGTGTGTGAGTTCTATGAGTTCTCATTTGAATGCATAAAGACAAAGCACCTTGATCAATGGAAAGTACATTGATATGAAAGGGTGAGTTGCTTGGAAGACATGGTGGGCATTCATGTTACCATGAGGCAAGAAATCAAGATTGAACAAGTTCAGTCCATATGGTTTTGGATTTGTCGCAAACTTTCGTTTTGACAAATTCACATGGATAGGAACACATACATCATAAAATCTAAGTGTCATAAGGGTTTCCTCCTTCATGAAAATGATTGTGAGGAAATGCTTTCACTAAGAGAGATTTTAAGAAGATAGCAATTGTGAAAATTGTATTCTCAAATTCGATTATGATTACGGCATCCCTTTTCATAGTTCGAATTGTGAAATTTGGCAATTGATCTGAACATTTGGGACTTAGTAACATAAATTCTGAATTGTTTAGACACACATGTGAGCTATCTAAGGCAAAGGTGTATGAGCTTAAAAAACTTAGATAAAGGCTTACAAAGCATTAGGTATTAGAAATATGAACTTAAGGAATTCAATAAGCATTGTTGTCTATAATTAAGGGAGAGAATATTATACTTCGTTTCAAAATTCTAAAGCTTAGATCGAGAAATGTTAATAAATTTAGTCAAGGATACATAGTGCATTCTCAAAATTCGATTATGATTACGACATCCCTCTTCATAGTTCGAATTGTGGGAACAGGGCACATAAAATATTATGGCAGAAGGATGATGAAGTATCATGTCTTTATGTGAGACATTATGCATCGTGTCCAATACGCTTCGGGTATAGGATCGATTGCATATGCTATAATATTTGACAATTCTAAAATTTGTCGCTTGTGAGTAGTTGGAAGTATAGTACTGGATGGACTATATTGACATTATTATGAATAGATAAGATTCTATTAAGAATGAGTTGTCATATGGCAAATATGGAAATGTTTCCATTAACGGGAGTTGGATATTAAGAAATATGTCTAGATTAGAAACTTTTATGCGAGAAGGATGTTCAAATGAATGTACTTTGAATGTGAGACTTCACGTCTATGGAATTGTCTTGTAACAATTTCCGATAGAATACCTTGTAATTTCATTAGCCAGGTCTTGGTGACTTTTGTGCTATGACATTACGAAAGAATCATTGCATAAAATGTTAGAATCTGACATATTCTAAAAGTGGCAAGAATTTGGTATTCTTATACTAATAATAAGGATTGGGGATTGTCAAATGAGTTTCATTGGAAAAGTTTTCAATTGATCTATTTCACAAAGTATGGACCATAGGAAACCAAAGTGTGTATGCTTAGAGCATGGGACAATTGTGGTTATAATTCGAGTAATAAGTTGATTTTCTGAAACAGTAAGCAATGAATAATGAGTAATCAATATGGTGTTTAAATAAAAGTGTTTTTATTTACGCTCAAAAGTTTTGGGACCATATAGGATTAATATTATTATTGCGTTTCATTTTGCATGTTTTGACTTCCAGAATAACTACGTTATTCGAACCTCCACAGTCGGTCATATGTTGGAAGTAGGTATGAAGGAAGACTGTCATGAATCTGTCTGTAGATTGTCTAAAGTGTTTAGACATAGCACAAGTTTGCTGCAGAGTTCATGAGTGCTTTGATAAGATTAAAGTATTGGATCAAACCCACGCTCACTAGAATCACTTCATGGTTTTATCACGAGTGATTGGTGAGACGATAACATTGTATATTCTTGAAACCGAGACGTGTGAGTTGTTATTTGCTGGTCGGTTGCACATTGATGATAAGTAAACGCACCAGTAACTAGGTGTTATAAAACTTATTGTTGTGTGTGATTTGATTAGTAGGTGCAAGCAAGCATTTGAGTCAAAGTTTATCCATTCCTTTTACCCAAGGTGGGATAAAAGCGATATATGTGGGCCCCTCGATGATTTAGTGATGACAAAGGAAAGTGCTCGGCCGGGCCAGGACTGATTTGATTTGTTCAATTAGTCAGTCGTTATAAATCGAAAATCGGGAAACGACACATAGACTGAGAGAATGATTTTAATCCATGTCTCATGTCTATACGATATCTTGTAGAATGGAGGAATATATAATCCCTTATCTAAAGGACACGCGTATCTGATAAGATCAGAGTTGACAGCGGCTTTTGGAAGCTACGATTGCTGATCAGGTTCTGAAGTCATACGCAGAATAGTTATTAGACTTATCCAAGTGGGAGACTGTTGGATTAGTGTCTAAGTCCATAACTATTTTGGTATGTACTTGAGCCGATTATGAGCATGGTCCTTTTGGGTTGCCTTCACCATAGCAATATGTAGGATGAATTAAGGAGAGAAAGGTTTAATTATGATTTATTAATATATTATAAGAATAATATATTAAAGGAGAAATCATATTGTTTAATTAATATTAGTCAAGAATTAATTAAGAGTTAATTTTGTGACTAAAAGAGATTAATTAAATTAAGGGGACTGATATAGTAATTATAAGATAGTTACAAAGTTGGGCTTAGGATCCATTAGATGGCAATGGACGAATTCTATATGGAGGACCATAAAGAAATCATCCAAGGGCCTTCTGGAATGGTCCATTGGACTGCTTAGGGCTTAAGCAGTCAGATTAGGGTTTCCTAGTTGTAAACCCTAATAGCCTACATGTATATAAAGGACCCTTAAGCCCCAAAAACGTGGACAAGTAATCCTTTAGGGTTTCCAACCGTTTTTGGTTCATCCTCTCTCCTCCCTCTTCATCCAAGTTGCTTAGTGGTGTTTGTGACTCCATTAGAGGTGCAACACTTGAGGCACTAAGCTTTCTGAAGCCAATCAAAGCAAGGATTGATTGTTATTGCTATATAACAATCAAAGGTAATTACTAAACCCTTATTTCAGTTCTTATTTGATAGATCTAGGGTTTGTAAGTCTTGGATTCATTTCATGTACAATAGAGAAACCTAGATCCAAGCATTAGGGTTTGTATGAGTACATAGGATTGTTCTTATGCTTAAAATCCATCAGTAGTGTCCATCCCAATGAAATTCCTTAGGATAAGTCCCTTATAATAGATGCTTTAGGGACGTAAAGTGAGGATAACGGGAACGGGTAATCGGGTTGAATGATTGTTGAAAATTAATAAACTTATTTATTGTGGGTTTTAAACCCTATGTGCTCACCAGGCTCCCTAGCCTGACCCACTCCGTTTCTTGTACTACAGGTAGCGACACAAGAGCATAGATGCGATGATCTGATGAGAGATTATGGATTATAGGCCAGTAGAAATAAATAGAAATATTGTAAGGCCTATGTTGTTTTTGGTTTATGCTTTTGATCTGTATTGACGATGACATCCTGAGTTTTGTAATGTAATGAAAATACATTTCTTAAGAAATGATTTTATCTATATTTTATGGGAACAAATTCTGCAACATTTTTCTTTAAAAGTATACTCTGATTTTCAAATAAAGCATACACAAATTGGTCTTTTCTGGCCGTGAAACTGGGGATGCCACAGAAATTTAGAATAGTGCGTGATTTGAGGGAATCGGTTCGAGAGTGAGTGTTCATGTGGTGACCAGGAAGAGGAGGAGAGGGTGGCGGGGTGACTACGTGCTCGGTTCGACGGGAAATCGAAGGAGAGGGAAGAGTAGGTGGGAAGTCATTATCAGGAGTAAACTAATCATAGTCAGATTCGGTAGGGGCGGGGTGAAAATCATAATAAGGGAAATGATATTCATCGAATATAACATGACGGGATATGATGACGCATTGTGTAAGAAGATCAAGACACTTATATCCCTTATGATCTAGGGCGTGACCAAGATAGACTCGCGTAATAGACCGAGGGGAGAGTTTATGAAGTGATGTGGAAGATGTGTTAGGGTAACACACATCCAAAGACACGAAGATGATCATACTTCGGAAAGAAACCAAAGAGAACTTCAAAGGGTGTCTTAAAGGAGATGGTGGTAGTAGGAAGAAGATTAAGAGTATGGACGGTTGTAAGAAGCGCTTCAGTCCAAAACTTGGGAGCTAAAGAATCTTGAAAGAGAAATGTGAAAACAATATTCTTAATAGTGCGAATAGAGCACTCAACTTTTCCATTTTGTTGAGACGTGTATGGACAAAAGAAGCGAATAGTGATACCCTTAGATTGAAGATACATAAGAAGAAGATGGTTATTAAATTCACGTCTGTTATCACACTGAAATGATTGAATGTCAGTTTTAAAATGATTTTTGACATACATTCTAAAAGTACAAAAAATAGAGTAAACCTCAGATTTAGTACGAAGAGGGAATACCCACAAAAAATATGAAAAATCATTAAGAAACAATATATAATATTTAAAACCACCCAAGCTAGTGACTAAGTTCAAACACACGAGTAGTTCATAAATCAGAATGAATAAGTTCAAACACACGAGTAGTTTTAGACATAGATAAACTAAATGATAAAAGACAATGTTTTCCAAGTTGAAAAGCATGACAAAATGGAACTTTAATAGTAATACTAGAAATAAATCGACGAGACTTCAAAAACTGGAGACCAGAAGAACCGGATGTCCTAGACGACGATGCCAAGTGGTAAGAGAGACCGCAATGAGAGCTCCATCTGAGGTTGGTGGAAAAGAGGAGGGAGTTCACTGGTAGAAATCACCAACACTATCGTATCGATGAAGAAGAGCATCAAAGTCAAGATCCTTTACAGAAAAGCCAAAAGGGTCAAATGAAACAGAAACCCAATTACGAGTAGCATTTTATTTACCATAATAAAAATACGGATGCTGATTTTGAGCATGTGCACTTGGATAAGGCCCCATAATTCTTGCAAATTGAGAGGCAAACTTGAATTTGTACATGCAACTTGGTTAGTAGTAGTAGCAAAACTAGAATTACCCCCTCCCCTTGGAAGTACCCCAATTATTATTATGATTTTTATACCATTTATTTTTCAATTTCCTATGTTGGGTAGACACAAAATAAAGAGTCGTAGTAGTAGTGGAATTTGGATCAAGCATTGTGTCATTATGTTCTTCTTGATTCTCATGTAGTAGCAACATGTTTTGGCTTCCATAAATAAGGGAAAAGGCTTAGTGTTAGTGATAACATGAACAATATTTGAATAAGAGGACATGCGGCCACGAAGATGCATCATGTTAATAGTAGCTAAATCTAAAACCAATGGTGTATCTAGAAAAAAGGAAAAAATTGAGGGGCTACACATTTTTTTTGAGTAATATATATATATATATATATATATATATATATATATATATATATATATATATATATATATATATATAGGCCTAGGTTATTCTATTCAAAGTAATTATTGTGTTATTGTATGCATAAATGTGGGCCAATCAAATTTACTTATTTTAAGAAAGTGATTAATATATATTATTGAATTAAATATAATTGAAAATATCATCTTAATTAATTACAAGGGTAATTTAGTCAATTAATATAGATTTAATAAAGGAAAATTGCATTTTTTAGGGATCATAGATTCTATTAATTTTAAAAATCCGATTTTACGAATTATAATTCTTTTAATTCGGACATTCTGACAGAATATGTTTATAGAATACATGTAATTGAAGATATTTCTTGTAGAATAACAAATTCTCGAACCAGCAATTGAAGAATTAAAACAAAAATTATATTAATTCTTATAAAATACACGTAACAATTGCTAAGAATTACATTTATTGTTAAAGAATAAAACTAAAAAACTTTCAAATCGGAAAAAAAACATCAAAATCTAGCAAATACACTAATTTATTCTAAAAGAATAATGTTGCTAAGAGGCGTCGTTCAAATTTCGTGGTCCGTTCTTCAAGCATCAGCTTCTGTGGAAACAAATCCAATGAATAAATTAGTGAAAAAATATCTATGTTCCATTCCAGCATAGTTGGAATTCGTGATTCCATTATAAAAAAACATTTTTTTCTGATAGAATGCTATAAACGAAGAAATACCATTCAGTTGAAGCATTTTAGCGAGCGCTTGGTGTGCATCAAAATAGATCCAATTTCGAGTTTAATATTGATATCTGCGATGTTTATAACATTAAACATCTTATATATTAATGAGGAATTGTAGATATCTATCAAATAAGAAGTGTGATCTAACATTAAGTGAATCTAACAAAATAGAAACACAAATCCACTAACACTATTACACTAACAAAACGAAATTGGATTTCAAGTTTCTTCAACAATGTGATATTGGAACCACAAGTCCATGAATCAGGTTAGAATACGTGAATCAGAAAATCAAAAGTGTCAAAGACAGACAAACAATCAACCAAGAAACCCCAAATGGGAGATCAATCCAAAGATTCAATCTTTATAGTAAAAATAAAAAAAGATGATCCTATTTCAATCAAAATGGTGGAAGAATTGATCACAAAATCACAAGACACTATGCTGCCATCAACTGACCGATGTGGAGAATTTAAAAAAATCACAGATTGCAGGATTACCTGTCCTTTCTGTGGGCTTGAACTGTGTCATTGGCTTTCTCGATTTAGGGTTTTGTGTTGATTATGTTTTCCGGTGATTGAAAATTAGGGAACACAGGAAAGCAAGAAAGACGAAATGGTTACAGAGAGCTCAAGATCGCCACTAATTGCTTCCATCCAAGTCACATCATCGGAAGTGGCTCATTCGGCACAGTTTACAAAGCGTTTATGCTATCGTCGGGAACCACCGCAGCTGTGAAAAGATCTACACGTTCCTGCGACGCCAAAACGGAACTCTTCGCTGAATTATCAGTAATCGCTTGCTTAAGACACAAAAATATTGTTCCTCTACAGGGATATTGCATCGATAATGTGTTGTATCAAGACATCCAGCACTTGGGTTTCTTAAAATGGCGGAGGCCGATTGTGAAAGAAAGTGAGGGTGATGATATGGTGAATTTGGTGGTTGGGTGTGGCAGATGTATACGAAAAACGAGATCTTGGAAGCCATTGATAAGCGGCTTATTGGCCAGTTTGATGAAGAAGAAGGTAGGAGGCTTTTGATGGTGGGGTTGAGCTCTGCGAATTAGGTTAAAATTGAATGGTATCGTGATTACAGGGACTATTCGTGGAAGCTATATATCAAATTACTAAAATACCCTTGTTTATTTATTTAATTAATTGAATTTTTATTTAATTTTGATTGGCCCACATTGATGCATACAATAACACAAGAGATACATTAAACACCTGAACCTAGCTCTATTATATATATATATATATATATATATATATATATATATATATATATATATATATATATATATATATATATATATATATACTTTGAAAATGTTATAACTAGATTGTTGCCCAAAAAAGAGCTAATACACAAAAAATTGACTTAGAAGAGTAACAAACTTTGCGGTTTCTTTATATATGTTTAACCATCAACCTTGTTAAACATGTTTAAATGTTACCATTGACACCGATTTTCTCGGTTGACAAAAAATATCATTTGAAGATATAAAATTTTTTTTTGATGGTCGATTATTTAAAAGAAACTTAAATTTGAACAAAAAAAAGCGTTACCTTAGTCATTTTTCCAAAAAACAACTTACTCCATCGAATGTAACAAACAAAACCAACCATCCACAGTTTTAAAACAAAACATCTTTTCGTTTGAAGATGCATTCGCTGGCAAGAGATCATTTGAAAAGACCTCTTGTAGAAATTATAAATTTCGTCCTTGAATTTTGAAATATTTAACTTTAAAGCCCTCGCTCTTTACTACTTTTCATATATTAACCCTAATCGTTTTCCTTTTAGGGATACTTGTTTGTTGTACACATCATGGTATTCTTGCCCTACCATCTAGCCTTATTAGTCGCTTTCACCTGCCCTATCCACCAGGAAAGCAGGAAGGAGTACAGATACGTTTTCAGCTCTTACTGTTAATTTAACGGATAACTTATATTCCTTTAGGCTATTGGGTGCATGTTAGTATCACATCCAAATGCACCTTCTGATCTTAGTCATATTTTTTGTGATATAAAATTCAATGTGGAAATAGACAACACTAAATAACATGTGATAACACCTATCATTTTCTATTTTAATTCTTTTTTATGCTTTTAATTTCTATTTTTTAATTCGTTTTATTTTTTTAATTTATGTCATAATATTAAAAAAAAAACATAAATTAATAAAACATAATTAAATTAAATACTTAATTAAACATACAATTTTAAAAATAAAAACGACATTACAAAGGAAGAAAAAACATTGACCGAAAACATACGATAGTCCTAATAATTTTAAAAACATAAAATCGATACACTATTCTTCGCCTAAATATTTCCGCTCGATCTTTGCCTTCATTTTTCGGAGCTCTTTCGCCCGTCTCGGTGACATATGCTCCTCGCTAGTTTGAAGAATTGTCAAATCCTTCGTAATGCGATATTCTTCGGCTTCTCGGCGAAGGAACTCCAAATGCTCACGTTGCAACTCATATCTTTTAAGTGCGATTTTGTTGTGGGCGTCAATTTTTGTTTCATTTCCGCTTGCTCTCGAAGTCTACTTTTGCTTTCCTCCGCATGTCGTTGAGTCCGCCTCGTTTCGTCGCCCCTATCGGTCGTCGAGGCAGGGAGATCTCTTCGATGTCGTTGAGGTCGTCCGGTAGCTCATCCATGTCCACATTGAGGTCGATGTTCGTGCGTACGTCCGAAACGTCGACCGAACCCGAGCCACGAGTCCTCTTGGATTGTTGTTCCGAAAATGTGTCCATTTTATTCCATTTTGGGTATTCCTTAACAATCTCCCAAATCTTTTCGTTCTCGAAAACGTGACCTGTCTCGACATGATATTGGTCCCTCGCCGCTTTATAACATCAAAATCGTTCGCACCATTTGCTTGTGTAATGAAAGTTTTTTGTAGATGGAATTGAACTTTGAAAAAATTTGCATTTTTTATTAAAAAATTTAATTTTTCAGTTTTTCATTTAAAATTTTCAAATTTTATTTTTTCTTTTTGCATTTTATATTTTGCATTGCATTTGCATATAAAACATTCGAAAATCCAAAAAAATATTTAATTTTCTTTTTTTATTTTTCTGCATTCATAAAAAAAACCAAAACGATTTTATTTCTAGTTTTTTTTCTGCATTTTAAAATTCTTGAAATTCTTTTAGAAAAATCCGAAAAAATTTCAAAAAATAAATAAATAAATATGATCAGACTTTACATTGAAGGAGTTCCAATCACTACTACCTAGACTCCATCATGCTACCTAACTAGATCTACCTAGTCGAAATTCTTAGTCTTTTAGGGTTTAATTTCTATAAACCCTAATTTGATCAAATTCAAGAATTATAGCAATTCAATTGAAAACAAATCAAACGCTCTAATATCACTGATGGGATTTAGGTAAAACAAATAAACTTAATATTCTTAAGTTCACATGCAACCTAAAGGATCTATGTTTTCACTATTGAACCTATAACTGTGAACAACAAATAAGAAACCCTAAGAACCGTAGGTAATTTTCGAAAATCATAAATTAGGGTTTAGGATTACATACATTAATTGTTATTGTAGTAAATAACAATGATTCTTTAGAAGTAGATCTCTTGAAAGCAAGCACCACAAGTGGCGTGCCTCTAATGGAATCACACCCAAGCTAGCAAGAAGATGACTTAAGAGAGATGAGAGGGGGAGCTTGAATTTTAGTCTATCCCTTATGGAATTACAGTGGCCGAAAGATGAAGGCCTTAAGGTCCTTTATATATTGGTACAAGGAAACCCTGGATAACCCTATTTGAAATATACTAATAATATTTCAAATCGGTAATTATCCAACTCCTTATTTATCCACATAGGATATTCTAGAAACCCTAGAATATCCTCCTAAAACGTCCACCACCTTTGTGGAAGGTTATGGAGCCTTTTGTTCAACTATTGAACAATTACACTTTAAACCCTGCACTTTTAATTAATTTTTTTAATCCCGAAATTAATTCCAATTAATTTCTGATTAGTTATTAATTAAATAATATATTTTCTAATTAATATATTATTCTTATAAAGTATTAATAAACTATGTATATTAATTTCGATTTTCATAATTTCACAACCTATGTTCTTAGCCACTTCATCCATCTCCAGATGGTGTCTAATCTCATAACTATAATTGGTATGTACTTGATTTGATAGTAACATGGTCCTTTTGTGTCACACCCCAAAACCGGAACGGCGGAAACGTTCGGGGGTGGAGGACGTCATGTTTAGTATCACAAGACATGTATCATAGTAAGCAAGCAATGAACAACCATTTCATTAGAAAGAAAGTGTTTACAATGTGTGTGTTCACAAAACATAGAATACATATGCAAATAACAAAACAAGACTTGAAGCTATACTGCTCCATCTTCTGATTTCCCAGAGCGAGTACATGTCTACTAGTTTCCTGAGAATACAAGTTATTTGAAAGAGTTGATTAGCAATTAAGCTGATGAGTTCATAAGATTTTAGTGATGTAAGTATGTTGTAGAAAGTTGTTGAAAAATGTAGTTGAAATGTAGTAAGTTATAAGTTCTGTTTTTAGAAAAGTTCGCCTGTTCCTCTAGAAAATCCTATATTTCCTACTTTGATGAAAGATGCGTAAAATGATTCTACAATCCTTTCTATGAGTACTAAATGGATACAAGTTATATAAAACTCAGAGTAAACAAACAATCGACTGTGCGCATCTGCCCTAAGCCCACAACCAAACAAGGAACATGAAGTAAGGCGGATAGCACACATCCCATTGTTTGTTAGATCATTGTTGTATATAACCCTGGCGTATTCACTTGTTACTCATGGAGTTAATTTTAATAGTTCCTTTATATTTAATGAAAAGATTCTTTAAGAAAACCCTTATTTCTTATAATAAAATGGTGACCACAGTGATTACTTCTATAATCACTTAGTTTATACTGGCTATATATGATCTAATATCGAATAGATAGTTAATTGGGTGAACCTGCCCTAAGCCCACAACCAAACAAGGAACAGGAAGTAAGGCGGAAAGCACACATCCAACTACTTGTTGGGTATTAATGATATATAACCATAATGTATAAACGAAGGTATTATAGAGTCAATCACCTAAAGTATTATAGATAGTTAATTGGGTGAATCCGTTCCAAGCCCACAACCAAACAAGGAACAGGAAGTGAAGCGGAGAACACACATCCTATTATCTGTCGGATCCTATTGTTATATATATATATATATATATATATATATATATATATATATCCTTTGATGTATACATTAAGGAATCATAAGGTTAGCATTATGGTCCCTTTCTACTGAATGTACTAGACTCAACTGTTCTGTTTGTCGTTTGTAAAATGTAAGTTTTCCCTAGTTTATAACTATCTTAACTCGAAAATAGTTTGCATTTGACTTTCAAGTGCTACCGTCACTTTATGAAAGTAATGGGAAATGTAAGTACACAGTTGTCGTTTGAAATGACATACAGATGTACTGATGACCTTAAAACATGTTTGTTTTATACTGGTCATAATGTGAAGGCTAGTACCCCTACTATACGCTCTCCTTGTCTAGAGATTAAGGGAACCAAACGCGACCTCTGCAATCAATTGCAAGCCGTGTAATTCACATTAAAGTTATATGATCATGTATACCCAATATAACTATCACCTTTTGTTTAGAACAATGAGTTAGTGATTCATTGGTATAATTAGATCCTGTAGTAGTTCCATGCTATAACAACTTAATATGTTTGTTATGTTTCTCATATAGTATGTTCGTTCTGTTATCGTGTATTGTATCTAGTATGAACTGAATCTCTAAACTATACCCATTATAGTTTACTAATGTTTTACTTGAACTGTTATTGAAAAGGCTCATTTATCTACTAAGTTATGCTTGTACTTTAAAAATGGAGTTTTGTTAAACTATGAAGTAACATAACTTTAAAAGAGTTTTTGAAATGTTTTGATCACTTATAGAAGACATAAGCAATGTATATATAACAAACATTTACACAATTATCATTGTGTTCAACCTGTATTCCCCCCCTTTAAAAGCATTTAAAACAGTTAAAAGATTCATTACGGGGTATGAACTCACCTGATGTGGGTGATTCAACGAATACGCGTGTAAGGATGAGAAGTTCCACGAATGAAGTCCCGAGACACAATAAGTCCTAAATGACATATATTGGCATGAATATAGTGTTTATAAGCAACTATATGAAAGGAAACACCTTCCGGGACTAGGAAACACTTTGACCAAGTGTTGGAATCACATGTGATTCATCAAAGGAAAGTGGAATGGTAATACCATGAGTTTACTACTATGGATTTACGGCCAAAGGGAGTTTACGGCCGTAAACTCATGGTCAAACATGCATAAGTGTTTGTTTGAAGGCTAGGGAAGCTTGAGGGACTTTTGCTCTACACATGGATGAGAAAGACCAACTCAATGGAGGCTTTTGATGAGTTTACGGCCCAAAGGAGTTTACAGCCGTAAACTCATGGTCATTATGCAATTGAGAGTAGTTTAAGGTCCTATTTCCATCAAGGAAGGGTTCTAGGTCACAAGCTTTGCATCTAGGAGGGTTTATGGCCAAAATGGCACCCTTAAAGGGGTTTACGGCCATGGGAGATGGCTTGGCCGTAAACTCCTTTTGTTCTTGTGTTTTTGATGTTTTCAAGGCTCTAAGAATGAGTCCTAACTAGATATCAAGTGTAGGGAAGAGTACTTACGATATAGAGGCTTGAAATGGTTGATTTTGGCCAAGAACACTAGTGTGTGTTTTTGGTGTTTCTTGAAGATCTAAGAAAAGATGATTTCTATGGATGAAATCAATGGATGAAGCTAGTTAAGAAGGTGTATCAACTAATCAAAGGATAGAATACTTACATAAATGAAGATCTATGATGAAAAGTTGGATGATACTTAAGAGGATTTGAAGAAAATCGGCCAAGGAAATAAAGAATGAGAAAAATGGCCAAGTTTTATATATGTAAAGGTGAGTTTACGGCCCCCTTGAGTTTACGGCCGTAAACTCTTGGTAACTTGGCCGTAAACTCCTCTTGATGGAGTTTAAGGCTTGCATGTTATACTGTGGTTCTAGCAGGTACTTCCTAACACTCATTCCTTGAGTGTATTAGGCTTAAAACTCCTTAGAATGACCTTTAACCAGGCTAGAACTCATTACCAATGAGTTTGATACTCAGTTGAGTTGACTGACTGAGCTTTCAAAACAAAAATTTTTCCGGGTTGTCACATTTTGAGTTGCATTCACCCTAGCAACTTGACAAGATGATTTTGGAGAGAGAGGTTAATAAATAATTTATTAATGTATTATGAGAATAATATATTAATTAGAAATAATGTTATTTAATTAGTATTTAATCGTAAATTAATTTGGAATTAATTTCGGGATTAAAGAAACTGATTAAAGGAACATGGGCTATTTTGCAAATCGTTGATAGTTGTGAAACTGGGCTGATGGACTCCTTTATTAGGAATGGACGAAATCCTATAGGGAGGCCCTATAGATTTCGTCGAAGGCTTCTTAGTAGGAAGTCCATGGGCTGCTTAAGCCCTAAGCAGGAATTAGGGTTTCCTTCAGAAACCCTAGCAGCCCACAGTTATATAAAGAACCCCTAGGAATGAGATTTTCGACTACTACACTTCTAAGAGAACCCTAGCCGAAATTCTAAGAGCTTCCTCCTCCCTCCTTCTCATTCTCTTGCTAGTGGTGTTTGTGAGCCATTAGAGGTGCAACATTTGAGGCAATACGCTTTCAAAAGTCAAGGATCTACAAGGAGTTCTAGTTATTACTACATAACGACAAAGGTAAACTCAAAACCCTTTTGTTATATAATTTTCGAAATTTGTATGCTAGATCTAGGGTTTATTGCTTTGGTATTCAATTGCATGTTCAACTAGTGAAAAACTTAGATCCAAAGCAATTAGGGTTGGATGATCACATAGGAAGTTGTTATGCTCGAAACCCATCAGTGGTATCAGAGCCTAGGATATTTTTCAGTTGTATTTGATGCATATATAAATTGTCCAAAGCAGAAGGGAACAAATTCGTCAATCTGTTCTTCAGACTCTACGAGTTCATAGAGGAACTCGACGAGTTCACTGCAAAAACTCGATGAGTCGGGCTGTCAGATCATGATTTTTCGATTTTTGATATCTTTGTTTGATTAGGATTATTGCCAAATTCGTTTTAACTATTTAAAATTGAATATTCTGGATAAATAAGTCTACATCCTTATCAAATTAAAGGATTTGGTCAAATTTTAAGATAATGACAAAATTATTTGATTAATTTAATTATTTAAAATTTGATATTGTATTTTTGAAAAGTTTTAAAAATACCCATTTGGTTTCGGAATTTAAAATTTAATTAAAAGTTTAATTTTGAAATCTTAAATTCTAGAACCCAAGTATTTTAAAAGTTTAATATATATATATATATATATATATATATATATATATATATATATATGTGTGTGTGTGTGTGTGTGTGTGTGTGTGTGTATAAGAAAAGTTTACCGTTAGTAGGCCTCATTCACGAAGCTGATCTATAAGGGGTATTTAAGGAAGCGACCTGTAAAATGACCGCCATTAGGTATCCATTCTTACCCACCGCACTCTTGACTAGTGGAGGGTCGTTAGCCGAACGGGTAGGATAGGACATTAATCTCTCATTAATAAGTATAATGATGAATATAAAGTAACTAAATGTTTTTATAAATTCCCAATCTTAGTTACTTTAGAAAAATGTGAATTTGATGCTAATCCATGAAATTGCACATTGCACTTTGTCAAGTCGTTAGTGGAGCGTGTGTGGTTAACCGGCACACTAACTTGGACTAACAAAGGGTGGCAATGGGTAGCTCGTAAATTATCATTGATCAATGGAGCGTGTGTGGTTAACCGACACATTGATTTGGTGGTAAATGATATTGAGAGTACCAAGATAATTTGCATGGTTATTCACACCTTGTTCATGATCCTCGGTATCCCAGTCACAAATTCGAAGGGCATAATCGAAATTAAACATGTCATTGAATAGTTCAATGAATCTCAAAGGATCTAGGAATTTAATTTCATTCAAAACCTAATTCATTTAAAAAAAATCGTTTTCATGGTGGAAATGGTAAATCGTCATTTACATACCTTCAAATAATTTACAATTAGATTACGTCATCCCTTTTCTGAATTATGAATTATTGTGTTGGGTCCTAGCCTTAATATTTCATTTGGGTGTTATATTAAGGATTTTCATATCTAATCAAAACTTTTCTTTCTTCTTTTTCAGATGTCTCCCTCAAACAACGCTTCTGGCTCCAACAACAACAACAACTCCTCCAACTCCTTCTCGCTCTTGAGCATTTGCGCCAAGCTGACATTCGATGGATCTAATTTTAATGATTGGATTCGCAACATCAGAATGGCATTGCGATTTGAGGACAAGGAATATGTCCTCGAAAAACAACCGAACGAGATAGATGAAACTAAAGCTACTCCTGCAGAAATAACTGAGTATAGGGCTCAATGAAAAGATGCTACTAAGGTGTCGTGCATTATGGTGGCAACTATGACTCATGAGCTACAACGGTTTTATGAAGACTATTGGCCTTATGAGATGTGCCACGACTTGATGGAGAAGTACCTGTTGGATTAGGTGTCTAAGCCCATAACTATAATTGGTATGTACTTGATTTGATAGTAGCATGGTCCTTTTCGGTTGCCTTCACCCTAACAACTTGACAAAATGACTTTTGGAGAGAGAGGTTGAATTTATTATTTGGAATAATAAATTGATTTATTAATGTATTATGAAAATAATATATTAATTAGAAATCATGTTATTTAATTAGTATTTAATCCGAAATTAATTTGGAATTAATTTTGGGATTAAAGGAATTGATTAAAGGAACAAGGATTGTTTTGCAAATCATTGATAGTTGTGAAACTTGGCTATTGGACTCCTTAGAATGGAGTGGACGAAATTTATAGGAGGCCCTATGAGATTTTCGTCCAAGGCCTCTTGATGAGGAGTCCATGGGCTGCTTAAGCCTTAAGCAGGAAATTAAGGTTTCCTCCAGAAAACCCTAGCAACCCACAGCTATATAAAGACCCCATCACCTTTGAATTTTTGGCCAATGCTTGTGTCTTAAGAATACTAGCCGAAATTCTTAGGGAATCCTTCCTCTCTCCTCTCATCCTTTTGCTAGTGGTGTTTGTGAACCATTAGAGGTGCAACATTTGAGGCACTAAGTTTTCAAGAGTCAAGGATCTACAAGAAGTTCTTGTTATTACTACATAACAAGTAAGGTAATCAGCAAAACCCTTTTGATTTGTAATTTTCGAAATTATATATGCTAGATCTAGGTTTTTGTTTTGGTATTTAAATTTGCATGTTAAACTAGTGAAAAACTTAGATCCAAAGCAATTAGGATTGCATGATCACATAGGTTATTGTTATGCTCAAAACCCCATCAGTGGTATCAGAGCCTAGGATGTTTTTCAGTTGAATTTGATGCATATGTGAATTGTCCCAAGGAGGAGGGAACAGATTCGTCACTCTGTTCATGGAACTCGACGATTTCCACATGGGACTCGACGAGTTGGTCCAACTCGACGAGTTCACTGCCCAGAACTCAACGAGTTGACTCGTCATATCCCTAATTTTTCGATTTCCCTATCTTGATTTATTAGGATAATTGCCTTAATTCATTTTTATTGCTTAAAATTGAATTTTCTGAAAAGGTAATGGTATATCCTTATGAAGATGATTGATTTGATCAAATTTTAAGATAATGAAAAAATTATTTGATTAATTTAATTATTTAAAATTTGATCTAGTATTTTTGAAAAGTTTTAAAAAAATACCCCTTTGGTTTCGGAATTTAAAATTTAATTAAAAGTTTAATTTTGAAATCTTAAATTCTAGAACCCTGGTATTTTAAAGGTTTAAATTTAATCAAATTAAAAGTTTAATTTATTAAAAGATTAAACCCCTAGTATTTTAAAAGTTTAAAATACACCCTTATACTATTATAGGATTAAAAGTTTAATATATATATATATATATATATATATATATATATATATATATATATATATATATATATATATATATATATATATAAGAAAAGTCAGTCTTACCGTTAGTAGGTCTCATTCACAAAACTGGTCTATAAGAGGTGTTTAAGGAAGCGGCCTATAAAATGACCGTCATTGGGTATCCATTTTTACCCACCGCACTCTTGACTAGCTGAGGGTCGTTAGCCGAACGGGTATGATAGGACACTAAACTCTCATTAAAAGTATAATGACATAAAGTAACTAAACCTTTTCTAAAATCTCATTCTTAGTTACTTTAGGAAAAATGTGAATTTGATGCTAACCCATGAAATTGCACATTGCACCTTCTTGGTCGTTAGTGGAGCGTGTGTGGTTAAACGACACACTAATATGGACCAATATTGTTGGCAATGGGTGTCTCGTAAATTATCATTGATCAATGGAGCGTGTGTGGTTAACCAAAACATTGATTAGGTGATAAATGACATCGAGAATACCAAGCTAATTTGCATGGTTATTCACATCTCGTTTGTGATCCTCGACATCCCAGTCACAAAGTTGGAGCATAATTGAGATTAAACATGCCATTGAATAGTTCAATGAATCTCAAAAGATCTAGGGGTTTCATTGAATTGAAACTGGTAAATGTTTACCTACCTAAAATAGATTCAAATTTGATTACGACACCCCTCTTCAGAATTCGAATTGAAAATATGGATCCTAACCTTAGTTTAAAATTTTGGGTTAATAATTAAGGATTATATAAATTAACTAACTTGAATCCTTTTGGAAATGGTTTTCCCTCTGAAGATGATATTCCACAAGTTGATCAAGGTGAAAGAATCTTCCCTTCTTCAAATGGTGGAACTGGAAATCATACTTCTTCAACTCTTCCTCCACCACCTCCAGTGATTCTCCCCGACCCACGTTTTCATCAAATTGAAAAGTTCAAGGTTACTTAAGCCCTGTTGGCATGCAAACACATAGATGGAAATTATGTGTGTGCACATGTTCTAAACATGAAGTCGCACATTGGCAGATTGGGAATGTTGGGTGTCGTTTTCCCAAAGGAGATGGCTGTTGACTTGGTTGTTCACTCGCTTCCTGAGTCATATAGTCAGTTTGTTAAGGACTACTATATGAATGATAACGACGTGACCCTTATTGATATGATATATTTGCTAATTGCTGCTGAAGCATAAATGCTAAAGTACAATGGTCAAGCAAATGTGTTTGAAGGATCAATCTCTCAAGCTTCCATGGAAAATGACGATGGGAACATTGGTAGTCCAGAAAAGGTTTCTCTTCCCAATGGAAAGGGATCGGCTAAGGTCAAACCGTTTGACTATATGGTAAAGAGAAAAGCCAAATCTGAGATAGTCTCATGTGCCATTCCCAAAGAATTCATATGTTTCTATTGCCAATTGCAGGGGCATTGGATGCGAAACTTCCCAGACTACCTGAAAGATCTTAGAGATAGTGAAGTCAAGTTGTATGAATCCACTTCAGGATCTATGAAGGATGCTTAAGAAGAGATAGCTAAATCTGATCGTGAGAGATGGATTTCGATCGCATGGTTCGAGGATCAGATTTTTGAGCTGCTGATTAGGAGTTATGATAGATTAATAGATTGTTTTAGAAATATGTGTAGATACATAGTTTTCATATGATTGCATTGTTAGGATCAATTTTTCCGCATTTTATCAATGAAGTAAATTTTTGGTTTTATCTTATTTACTTTACATTTCCTTGCAATGGCATTTATGAAAATTGGTGGTTATATTTTTATTATTAGCAATGTTAAGTATGTATTGATTTTTTATTATATCATTTGTGGTAATGTCATAATCAACCAAGTGAAAAGGAATTCTCATCACCCAAGTTTTAGTTGGATAGAAACTTGGAGTCATACAATTCAAATTGTGTGATGTATGAGAATCTTGATCTCTGGAATATTAAGACTAATTAGTTGATCACATATCTGTGCGAATCAAGTGAAGGACTAAAAGATCTAGTACACATTAATGTGGACTGGTTAGATCCACTACAAAGCACAATAAGTCTATTCGTCATGATTTACTGATGGTTCAGTAAATATAGTTATACTTATAAGATTAAATGTAATTCTGATTCTTTGAAAGGTTTCAAAGAATGACAGAACGAATAAGAAGAATCTATTAGGCAGAAAGATAAAGGTTTCTCCAATCTGAAAAGAAAGGATATTAGCTTAGTATCATGTTTTATGATCATCTCAAGGATTATAGAACTATGTCACAATTGATCCTCTTAGTACGTCTTAGTGAAATTGTTTTTGACTAAGAAGAGGAATTGATAATTGGTGAAATAGTTTAATCATGAGATGAATCATACTTCGTTTCCAAATCAAGCTTTAGAATCACACTCTAGTAACTTCAAATTGTACCTTGAAGCTCATCTCAAACTAAGTAGGTTTATAACACCTCATGAAATGTGGAGTAGAAATGTTTTTTTTACTCTAGCACATATGAAATTGGTAGTTGTGATGTTTTGGTTAAAACAAAGATAAACTAGTACCAATAAATGAAGTGTTGTCTTGATAAGAACCCACACTAACTTTTGAATATTTTTTTTGCTTGTCAAGGAATGTTCCTTAACAGAAAAACTTCTATAAGTCAGTGGGAGTCTTAATGATCTTGAATAGTTTCAAGAGTCAATCAAGATTAAACCTTTTAGTTATTCACTAGCACACGACCTGAGGTTGATTACCTATCATGTTAAGTTGACATATTCATGTTTCTGTGCACCTTCCAGTTAAGTTGACTATGCATGTGAGTTCTCTAGTTCTCATTTGACTGCAGAAGGCAGAGCACGTTGGTCAGTGATAGTACATTGATCAATATGGATGAGTTGCTTGGCAACTTGGAAGGGCTGGTAGGCCCTTGTGCTACCAGAAGGCAAGAAATTAAGAATAAGCAAAGTTCCGTCCATGAAAGGAAAACTGAATTTGATTTTGATTTGTCCTCAACCTTATCTTATGATTGTAGGTTGGAATTGACAAATTCACATGGATAGGAACACATACACCATAAAATCTAGGTGGAAAAAGTTTTCGCTCTAATTCATGAAAATGATTATTAGGAAACACTTTAGCTAGTAGATTTTAAATCTGAATTGATATCATTATGATTAACAGTTGTGATAATTGCGTTCTCAGATTCATATATGATTACGGCATCCCTTTTCATAGTTCGAATTGTGAGAAATGGCAAGAAATAGTTTGAACGTTTAGGAGTTATTGTCATAAGTTCTGAAAAAGGTTTAAACATATACGTATGCTATCTAATAAAAAGTGTATGAGCTTGAGAAGTCTAAATGAAGACTTATCAAAGCACCACGTATTAGAATTCTACACTTTAGTAAGAAAGTCAATCATATAGATTTCTGAATACATGTTAAAGCTAGTGGGAGCATAATTGTTATGCTAGTAAGAGTATAATTGTTATACTAGTGGGAGCATAGTTATTATGCTAAGTGTTGCAAGTTAGCCATACTCGTTGTAGGAAACAAACATTTCAAATTTGCAAAGTTTGGGAATCGTTTCGATAGAATAGGATTTTCGGGAGAAGGAACTTATACTTCGTTTCAAATCTAAAGGATTAGATTGAAGGATTTTAATGGAACTTAGTCATAAACATAATTGAATATCGTGTTCATAATTCAACATAGGAAATTCTATATATGGAAATATTATAGCAAAAGACTGATCAAGTGTCGAGTCTTTATGTAAGACATTATGTATCGAATCCCATATGCTTCAGATATAGGATTGATTGCATATGCTATAATATTTGCTTGTTCTAATTTTTCCAAATTCCCAGGGCATTAAGAAGGGAAAAAGGATTGGAACTGGATATGACTAGAGTTGTTGAACAACTGTTAAAGGAAAATCTGAAGTTCGCTGAAGATTAGTTGCTTGTGGATAGTTGGAAGTATAGCATTCGAATGGACCATACTGACATGTTTCAGATTAGGATAATTCTTGATCAGAATTGAGTGTCATATGGGAATATGGAAATGTTTCCATAATGGGAGTTGGTGATTGAAATCTCAATGTGAGTTAGAAACCTTAATGCAAAGAAGGTTTTCAAGGAGTTACCTTGAATCTGATACTTCATTACCATGAAATTGTTTTAAGTAACAAAGTTTCATTGGAGCATTTTGTGACATCGTCGGTGAAGTTTTTGTGACTTTCAAGCCACGTCATCACAAAAGGATATTACATGCAAGGTTAGACTCTCACACATTTGGTGGTAACGGGAATTTGGAATTCTTACACTTGCAATAAGGATTTGGAATTGTGATATGAGCATCATTGGAGTTATGTCTAATTGATTTATTCACAAAGGAAGGACCATAGAGAGACATAGTACGCATGCTTATAACATGGCATGACTAATGTTTAATTCAAGTGATTAGTTGATTACTCGAAACATTATACAATTAATAAAGTCTAATTAATATGGTGATTAAATAATAAGTGTTTTATTTATATTCAATAGTTTTGAGACCATAGTTAATTAGGTTATTATTGTGTTTCACTTCGCATGTTTTACTTCCTGAATAATTGGATTATTCAAAACATCCACAGTCGATCATACTTGGAAGTAAGTAGTGAATTAAGACTGTCATGAATTGGATTGTAGATTTTCTAAGTGTTTAGACATTGCAATGCTTTGTTGCAACATTCACGAGTGCTCTTGAAATGGGATTTGAGTATTGGATTAAACCCACGATCAATGAATTACTTCATGGATTTTATCACGAGTAATTTTAAGACGATAATATCTTATATTCTTGAAACGGATACATATGAGTTGTTGTTTACGAGTCAGTTGTGCATTGATAATACGTAAACGCATCAATAACTTGATGTTATAAAACGTATTGTTGTGTGTGATTTGATGAGTAAATAGTACAAGCGTATGAGTCAAAGTTTATCCGTTCCTTTTGCCCTAACGGGGAAAAGTGATATGTGTGGGCCCCTCGATGATTTGATGATGACAACAAAAGCGCTTGGCCAAGCCTGGACTGAATTGATATGTTCAATTATTAGTCTGTTATTAGTCGTCATAAATTAGAAATCAGGAAACAAACTTTGAACAGAGAGATTGATTATAATCCATGTCTCATGTTCATATGATATTTTGTAGAATGGAGGGATATTTTATCCTTTATCTAAAAGACACATAACTGACTAGGTCAGAGTTCGACAACGGCTTTTGAAAGCCATGATTGCTGGTCAAATTTTGAAGTCATACTTGCAATTATTGTTATTAGACTTATCCAAGTGGGAGACTGTTAGATTATGTGTCTAAGCCCATAACTATAATTGGTATGTACTTGATTTGATAGTAGCATGGTCCTTTTGGGTTGCATTCACCTTAGCAACTTGACAGGATGACTTTTGGAGATAGAGGTTGAATTTATTATTTGGAATAATAAATTGATTTATTAATGTATTATGAAAATAATATATTAATTAAAAATCATTTTATTTAATTAGTATTTAATCAGGACTTAATTTGGAATTAATTTCGGGAATAAAGGAACTGATTAAAGGAACAAGGGTTGTTTTGTAAATCATTGATAATTGTGAAACTAGGCTATTGGACTCCTTAGAATGGAGTGGACGAAAATTATATGAGGCCCTATGAGATTTTCGTTCAAGGCCTCTTGATGAGGTGTCCATGGGCTGCTTAAGCCTTAAGCAGGAAATTAGGGTTTCCTCCACAAAACCCTAGCAGCCCACGGCTATATAAAGTCCCTATCACCTTTGGATTTTCGGCCAATGCTTGTGTCTTGAGAACCCTAGCCGAAATTCTTAGGGCATCCCTCCTCTCTCCTCTCATCCGTTTGTTGGTGGTGTTTGTGAACCATTAGAGGTGCAACATTTGAGGCACTAAGCTTTCAAGAGTCAAGGATCTACAAGGAGTTCTTGTTATTACTAAATAACAAGTAAGGTAATCATCAAAACCCTTTTGATTTGTAATTTTCAAAATTATATATGCTAGATCTAGGGTTTTGTTTTGGTATTTAAATTTGCATGTTCAACTAGTGAAAAACTTAGATCCAAAGCAATTAGGGTTGCATGATCATATAGGTTGTTGTTATGCTCAAAACCCCATTAGTACCATCAAATAGCGCGTCAAGAAAGGTATGAGATAGTCAAGTCGTTCATAACTACCAAGATGAAGGATGGAGAGTCCATCACGACCCACCTACAACGCATGCAGAGATATGTGGATCGTTTGCTCAAGCTGAATGTGAACTTCGATGACGAGTTGGCTATTGACATAGTCCTGCACTCATTGCATCCATGCTATGATCAGTTCAAAATGACTTATCATCTGAGCACAGAGGAAGTCACGTTGAGCAAACTTCAAGGCTTGCTGAGAACTGATGAAAGTGGATTGAAAGGAAAAGCTGTTGAATCCACTCCTGCTGCTGCTACCCCAGTCCTGGATATTGGACAAGGGAAGGGAAAAAAGAGGAAAGCTCCCTCAAAGCAAAATTGGAAGGGAAAGTATCATGATGGGTCTTCTAGTAGTGGAAGAGCCAATTTTGCTCCCCCTGCCTCACATCCAAAGGATGCAACATGATTCTACTGCCAAGACAAGGGGCATTGGAAATGAAGTTGCCCCAAGTACCTGCAGGACATTAAGGATGGAAAGATCAAGTCTACCTCGGCTGGTATTTACACTATTATGTCTAAAAATTCATCGTATTCGAATTCTTGGGTCCTTGATACAAGATGTGGTTTTCACATTTGCTCTGACTTGTAGGGACTAAGAGAAAGTAGGGATGTTGAGCTTGGGAAGATGAACGTGATAATGGGAAATAGGAGATCGTCACATGTTACCAAGATCGGTGTTTATTCTTTAAAGCTTAGTAGTGGATTATGTTTAGATTTGAACAATTGTTGCTACTCGACAGAAATGACGAGGAATATCATTTCCTTTCATGGTTTGTACAGGAAAGGTTTCAGATATTCTTTTGATAATGAGAATGGATCTATTAATGCTTATTATAATGGTGTGTTTTATTTTAATGCATTTACTTGTGATGGTGTATATGAAACTGTGATGGTTGTAGACAATTTAGGAAATAGTGTGTTACAAATTGATGTGTCTAATGATTTAGACAAAGCATGCTTGTGGCATTGTCGTCTTCGATATGTCAACAAGAAGCGCATTGCCCAACTCCAAAAGGATGGAGTGTTGGAATCATTTGACCTAAGGTCGGATGATACATGCGAATCTTGTTTGCTTGGAAAGATAACTAAATCACCTTTCACAGGTTCTTGTGAAAGAGGTGAAGGATTGTTGGATCTCATACACACAGTTGTGTGTGGTCCTTTCAGATCCACCACAAGGGATGCAAATCGATTTTATGTGACTTTTACGGATGATTATAGCAGATATGGATATATTTACTTAATCAATCACAAGTCAAAAACCTTTGAAAAGTTCAAAGAGTTTAAACATGAAGTCGAAAATCAATTGGGCAGGAAGATCAAGATGCTCAGATCCGATAGGGGTGGTGAGTATCTTAGTATCGAGTTACATGACTATCTTAAGGAATGTGGAATTGTTTCATAATTGACACCTCCTAGGAAACCACAACTTAATGGTGTGGCTGAGCGGCGTAATCGAACCTTGTTGGACATGGTTCGTTCCATGATGAGTCGAGCTTCGCTACCAATCATTTTGGGGGTATGCCTTGGAGACTGCCGCCCATATCCTTAATCTGGTCCCAAATAAGAAGGTCGCCAAAACACCTCACGATATGTGGACAAGGAAGGTTCCCTCGTTGGCACATATCAAGGTTTGGGGTTGTGAAGAAATTCAAGAGTCAAGCGACGAAGGAACCTCTAACACTAGTGATCAACCTGAGGAAGAAATTCATGTTGAACCTATTGGCGAGTCATTACCTCTTAGACGTTCCAATCGAGTTCGAATGACACCTGAGTTTTATGGTTT
Organism: Lactuca virosa; assembly: GCF_052849685.1. NCBI lineage: Eukaryota > Viridiplantae > Streptophyta > Magnoliopsida > Asterales > Asteraceae > Lactuca > Lactuca virosa. The sequence goes on along the minus strand of NC_136426.1, from coordinate 21,069,473 downwards.
CCATATTACTACAGGCGGTGATACGTTTATCAGTGATAGTACACTGATAAATTTGGATGAGCCTTCTAACTACAAGGAAGCCATGGCAGGTCATGAGTCTGCTAAATGGAAAGAGGTAATGGACAGCGAGATCAGTCCATGTATGACAATCAAGTTTGGAACTTGGTTGACAATGTACCAAGTCGTAAGACAGTTGGGTGCAAATGGATCTTTAAGAAGAAGACCGATATGGATGGAAAGGTGCACACGTTCAAGGCACGGCTGTTTGCAAAGGGCTTTACTCAAACCCAAGGGGTTGACTATGATGAGACCTTCTCACCAGTGGCTAAGATCAAATCTATTAGGGTTATGTTAGCCATAGCTGCGTTTCATGATTATGAAATCTGGCAGATGGATGTCAAAACCACTTTCATTAATGAAAAGTTGGTTGAATATGTTTACATGTGTCAGCCAAAGGGTTTTGTGGATGCTAAATACGCCAATAGAGTGTGTAAGCTTGAGAAATCAATCTATGGATTGAAGCAAGCTTCTCGTAGATGGCATCTTTGCTTTGATGAGAAGGTCAAAGAGTTTGGCTTCTCTAGGAGTGAGGATGAGTCCTTTGTATATGTCAAAGCTAGTGGGAGTATAGTTAACTTTCTAGTATTATATGTTGATGACATACTACTTATAGGAAACGACGTTCCAACCCTGATGTGGCTTTTGCTTTGAGCATGGTCAGCCGATATCAAGGGAACCCGGGTAAAGCTAGTTGGATAGCAGTCAAGAACATTCTTAAGTATCTGCGAAGGACCAAGGACTGGGCCCTTGTACTTGGTGGCAGTGATGAATTGAGAGTTATTGGTTATAGTGACGCCAATTTTCAGACAGACCGAGACAACTTCCGTTCTCAGTCTGGTTGGGTGTTTACACTCAATGGAGGAGCAGTAACTTGGAAAAGTTCCAAGCAGGAGACCGTGGCTGATTCAACGTGCGAGTCAAATTATATATCCGCAAGTGAAGCGTCAAATGAGGCTATATGGTTGAAGAACTTCATTGGAGACCTTGGAGTTGTGCAAGCCATAAAGGAGCCTATGAAGATTTTTTGTGATAATGAAGGAGCGGTTTCCTTAACGAAGGAACCAAGGGATCATGGAAGATCCAGACATATCGACAGAAAATACCACCTCATCAGACATCGGGTAGAAGGACTCCTCGTCGTCAAGAGGGTATCATCAGAAGAGAATTCTGCAGATCCCCTCACAAAGGGTCTGGGTTGGATTAGGCACGTTCAGCATGCAAGGAGCATTGGTCTGAAGGATGATATTAGTTTTAGTGATTATATAGATATTTTAGAAACTTGTAATAGATAAATATAATTGACATTTGATGATTAAGTAATGGAGATTTATTTATGAGTATTGTTTACTATCTTTTGTCGATTGTTTATTCTTGTGTTTCAACTTTGCATGTTTTACTTCATGAATAATTGGATTGTTCAAATTATCCACATTCGATCGTACTTTGGAAGTAATTTGTGAATTAAGACTGTCATGAATTGGCTTGTAGATTGTCTATGTATTTAGACATAGCAATTGTTTGTTGCAACGTTCATGAGTACTCCTGAAATGGGGATTTGAGTATTGTATTAAACCCATGCTCATTTGAATTACTTCATGGAATTTATCATGAGTAATTATAAGACGATAATATCGTATAGTCTTTAAACCAAGATATATGAGTTGTTGTTTACGAGTTGGTTGTGCATTGATAATGCGTAAACGCATCAGTAACTTGATGTTATAAAACGTAGTGTTGTGTATGATATAATGAGTAAATAGTACAAGTATATAAGTCAAAGTTTATCTTTTCCTTTTATCCCAAGGGGTAAAAGCGTTATATTGGGCCCCTCAATGACTTTGTGTTGACTTATGTGCCGGACCCGGTCAGGACTGAATTGATGTGTTCAATTAAGTTCGTTGTCATACAAATCAGAAATCGGGAAACAAACTGTTGGACAATGAGAATGATTTTGTTCCATGTCTTTGTCCACATGATATCTTGCAGAACGGAGGATTATATGATCCCTTATCTAAGGACACTCAGCTGACTAGGTTAGAGTTCGATAGGGGCTTTTGAAAGCTACGATTGCTAATCAAATTTCGAATTCATACTTACAGTTATAGTTATTAGACTTATCCAAGTGGGAGGCTGTTGGATTAGGTGTCTAAGCCCATAACTATAATTGGTATGTACTTGATTTGGTAGTAGCATGGTCCTTTTGGGTTGCCTTCACCCTAGCAACTTGACAGGATGATTTTGGAAAGAGAGGTTGATAAATGATTTATTAATGTATTATGAGAATAATATATTAATTAGAAATCATGTTATTTAATTAGTATTTAATCAGAAATTAATTTGGAATTAATTTCGGGATTAAAGGAACTGATTAGAGGAACAAGGGCTGTTTTTCAAATCGTTGATAGTTTTGAAACTGGGCTGATGGACTCCTTAATTAGGAGTGGACAAAATCCTATAGGGAGGCCCTATAGATTTCATCCAAGGCTTCTTACTAGGAGGTCCATGGGCTGCTTAATCCCTAAGCAGGAATTAGGGTTTCCTCCAGAAACCCTAGCAGCCCACAACTATATAAAGAACCCCTAGTAATGTGATTTTCAACTACTACACTTCTAAGAGAACCCTAGCCGAAATTCTAAGAGCTTCCTATTCTCTCCTTCTCATTCTCTTGCTAGTGGTCTTTGTGAGCCATTAGAGGTGCAACATTTGAGGCACTAAGCTTTCAAAAGTCAACGATCTACAAGGAGTTCTAGTTATTACTGCATAACTAGTAAGGTAAACACAAAACCCTTTTGTTATATGATTTTCGAAAATTGTATGCTAGATCTAGGGTTTATTGCTTTGGTATTCAATTGCATGTTCAACTAGTGAAAAACTTAGATCCAAAGCAATTAGGGCTGCATGATCACATAGGAAGTTGTTATGCTCGAAACCCATCAGTATGATGGCCCTAAACATGGTTGTTCTTTTCAAATGGATTTGACGGTTCCACTTAAATCTGAACGCTTTTTGGTTTAGAGTGATTAAGGTAATTTATGGTTCAAAAGATCTTATTCGATACCATTTTCCTACTAATAAAAACTCTACCCTTATGGATATTTTGAAGGTTGCAGATCAACTTCAAAACAATAATATTATTATTTTACAGATGTATAAAAAGAGACTTTGTAATGGGTCGTCCACTTTCATTTAGGATGATATTTGGTCAGGGAAAAGACTTTTAACATATAGATTTCCCATAGGCTATGCCCATGGATAAATAGGGTATTGTCGAACATAAGATGGAGCAGAGATTGTTTTTGGATTCTTTTCGCAGGAACCTAGGGCTAGAGCCTCCAATGGAGGCCCATAGGGATAGTATTGGTTTAGTTATTCTTACCCCATCCTCGGACGGGTGGTTTTAGTCTTTATCGGGATCTAATGATTTTTCGGTAGCTTCGGTGTGTGATTTTATAGACAATCAATTACTCTCGTCCTCTTCTACCCCTACATGATGGATTCAACTAGTTCCTATAAATATTAAATTTTTTTGGCTTCTACCATTAGATAGGATTGCTACTCAAGTTTGATGAATCAAAGAATCGAGTACTGAATTAATCAGAGTATGAATTCAGATAAGAATGCGAGATTGAACACCGGATGTAAATATGATCTTGTTTCAGCTCGATTACGCTTTCGAATTTTACAGAGTACAATAGACAGGTCTGTAAAAACTCTTATCTAACTCTAGTAAATAACCCAATTTATAGGGAACCGAAAGCGTACAAAAAATATACTAAGGCCTAGCACTTAAGCTTCGAATAAAAGCGCCCTAGTAAAATACATTACAAAATATTCGAAGAGTTCAAAATACATTTCGACTAATTACAACAATTCGACCCTTACAATCTCCCCCTTTGTAATCATAGTCGAAGTACTCAATTAGTAAGAAGCTGGATGGAATACAACATCACTCTTCGAATCTCCGTGTACCAGGAGATAATCTTCTTCAGCTCTTTCTTATCTCCTTCATTGTTCTTCTTACAGTGATTCATACGAACAAGTAAGTTCGTATATTGAGATGTTGAATATCTCTCCACTTCGCATGCCTGGAATAAGAATCGTTTAGCTTTTCCAGCTTTGTGTTTTCCTGCGAAGACCATTCCAAAAGGCTTCAGGCAAATTTCACCATCAGCATACTTCTTCAATTCTGCCTGAGTCTTCGTAGGAGCCATCGGAACTTTAATTTCCATACCTTTAGCCGTAGCTAACTCCACATCTGTAAGAGCCAAGCACTCATAGTAATTTTCGATGAAAATCTTGATGTGAGAAACCCCAAGCTTGAATTCATCAGGTTCTGTGTTTTGAAGGTATGAAAATGATTTGTCTTTTAAGATTAATGCAACTTGTATAAGATCATACAAGTTCATCAATGGAAAATCTGCAACAGTAAACTCACAAATATTTCCATTTGCCCTCGCAACCACATACTTGAAATTTTGGACTGTGTTTTCGAATACCACATCCTTTTTCATACTGATCACTTTCTTGATTTTAATCAATGACCAAACTTCCTCAAGGGCTTTTGCAAGAACAACATGAAAACGAATTTTCATGTGTGTACCTTCATCCTTTCCTTTAAAATTTCCTTCAGCTTTGAACAGAGGCATGATGAACATCATTTCGTTTATTGGAAAATCCAGCTGGCTTGCATAAGTATTCGTGACCAAATAACTTTGTTTTGGTTTCTTCTCAAACGAATACATGTGATTATATGCTACCTTGGCCTCGATTGTTTCGTAATTGTAGTGTTTGGATAGATCACCTTTATCCATTCCCTTCGGATCACTAGCACGCTGAGCCATAATACTTTGAATCAACCTCAGTTTTTCGATTTCAGCTTCTGTTGCAGCCTTCTTTTCTTCTTTTGACAATTCCACTACAATCGATTTCCCTTTATCTTTCAAAGCTGGATTGTCAATTGCCTCTTTTGATTTCAAACCACTTTGACCAGTCTCCGTAGATTTACCAATTACAATTCCTTTCGAAATAGGTCTTGTAATAGGTAGCGTTGTAACGACTGTTGAAGTAACCATCCCAGCAGAAACTATAACTGGCTTTGTTGTTGGGATCTTCGAAGAAAAAACTTTTCCTACAACTTTCGCATCTTCACCACTAGTCTTCGACTCTCCAGTTTTTCTTTCTCCCCCTTGCACCCCTGTGAAAACAGGTGGGGCATTTGTTGTTGGAAGAAGGCTTGATATGCGAAAGAGAGGAGAAAGTTGCTTGTTGAGAATGGCTTCGAATTGGATAAACTTTTGTGATAAAAATTCAGGAGTAATCAGGGAAGAGGAAACTGGCCTGTCAGAAATTTCTTTTAACTCCTTGAGCAAAGTAATCACTTCCTCAAAGTTTGCACTTTCGGATGTTGAAAGTTGAGTAAGTTGAGGACTCAACCTTTCATATAATTTGACAAATTTGGTGTGTGACACCCAAATTTTTGCAAAAATTTTAAACTTTTAAACACGCATCTTAAATTAAATTAAAACAACTGAAATAGTCATAACATAATCCATCAACTTAATAATCATATAAAATAAGTGCGGAAGTAATAATAATAATAATAAGGTCCCAACAAAAATAACTAGTAGCGATGTCCCGGTGCTCCATGTCAAGCCTTAGCCTCTTTAATCTTAACACCTGTAAAGTTATAAGGGAAAACGTAAGCACAAAGCTTAGTGAATTCAAACACAGACATTGTACTAACATTCATATTTACTAACCCTAATCCATTTTCCATTTATAATTATATGATAAGGGCAAAGAACGAATCAATGCCTATAATACAAGAAGGACTTGTAGGTTTGAACCGCACCGGGAAGATCCCGTATCATTTGGCCCTAATCACCGCACCTCATGATGAGTATTACGTTGGTGATATTACCTACCCACCGCACCGGTAAATCCGTATCCTTTGGTGGTGTCCCCATATCCATAATTAGTTACATACAGTGCACATGTACGAATTAAAACAATGGTTATATAGCATGCCTTTATAATAAATTCAAATAATCACACACGAGCTAACTAGCAAACGCAAACATCAATACAACGGTGTGAGAGAACTCACCTTGAGTGAGTAGTAAGGATATCTAACAATCAAATAATGCTACCAAGCTTGAGTAAACTTCAAAACCTCACCTAAGAAGGACTAAAGGTTAGAAAGGAGAAGTAATGAAGCTATGAGTTGAGAAAAGAGTAATCACAGCAAGGTCTCTAAAACAGACCTGCTGTTCAAAACGGATTTACTCCAAAATATAAAACAGAAACATAGCGTTAACAAAATTTTATAGGAAAATATGATTGTTCAGGATTCCATAACTATAAATAACTCCTTCTAACTCCAAAAGATGAATTAAATATGAATTTTACAAAATGGTGTATCACTTCTGTCTCCAACAATACAGTCAAGTGATGTTGGCCAATTCTACCCAACTTGTGAGTAGAATTCGTCCAAACCAAAATTCAGAGAAGTAAAGGACATAAAAATGAAAGTCTCAGAGTTGGAATTGAATGAAAAGCATCTCCCAAACTCCAGATATAAAATTCACATTGTGGACAATCACAGCACTAGCAAAAGTTGGTGACTGCCCACTGATCTGGAGTGTGGATCCATTCTAACCAATTTATAATTGGAAATAACACTCCATCTGCTCCAGATCTTAAATTCATAAGATAAGGAACATATAGAAACTTGGAATCACTCTGGATCCTTTTCCAAGCCTTAGAAATGATGAAAACAAAATGACATATCAGAACAGACCCGGATCAGACCTAACAGCAAAGATGCCATTCTTTCCCATAGATAAAGTCCTTATCAGTGAGGTTAGCCTGCTTAAGAAAGTTAGCCAACTCAATTTGTGAACTTTTGGAACTGATTTGGGGTCGGTTTGAGTTCTAGAGCTCAAGATATGAATTTTACAAAATGACTACAGATCTGATGGAAAACAGAATCGTAGCCACCCGTGATTCCTTTTTGGCTTATCCATCCTTCTCCCTTTGAAACACATTTTAAGATGTGTTCATCATCCCAATTTAGTCCCCATGATCATGGTGGTACTAAAAAGGGTTAGGTATCATTAGGATTTCATTTTGCCACAAGATTGTAATAATCAACATGAAAATGAACATAAAGCACATAAAATCACCATTCTCCCTTTTAGGGTTTCCATGATCTTTTGCCACATGTAATCCCCTAGATCCATCATCCACCATATATGGGGTGAAGATAGGATCTTGAGATGATGTATAACATACAATTACAAATCAAATAGGAAGGAGAAGAAGTGAAGATGAAATCATAAAACTAGAACAAGGTTATGAATCAAGTTGTAAGAAATGATAAGGAGGTTCATACCAATACGAATCAAGGCTGGAAATGAACAAGAATTAAGCTCCAAACAACAGGCCCTTGGCTGCTCTTGATCCCAAAGAGAGAGAGGACGATTTGAGAGAGAGATGGAGGGTTTAGAGTGTTTTTCTTGTGTGTGTTCCAAATGACTCAATTAACACATTAAGTACTATTTACTAGATGGACTTGCAAATAGGCCCATAGCCCATGGACTTCAATAAAAGGAGTTTACAAGATGATCAAAAGAGTCCAATAAGATACGAAAATCAGACATTGGTTAAATAAATTAACCCAAGGTTACAAGAATAATTAAATTAAAATAACTAAACGTACCGAGAAAAACCGGGGCGTTACAACTCTCCCCCACTAAGAACGGACTTCGTCCTCGAAGTCAACACCTAAAAACAGATCCAGATAGTGATCCCTCATCTCGCCTTCCGGTTCCCAAGTCCATTCCGAACCCTTCTTATGTTGCCACTGCACCTTAACCAGGTTTATAGTCTTGTTGCGGAGAGCTTTCGTCTTTCGTTCTAAAATAGCGATTGGTTTCTCAACATAATTGAGACGCTCGTCAACCTGTATGTCCTCCAGTGGTATCACAGTGGTCTCATCAAGAAGGCATTTTCGTAACTGATACACGTGAAACGTATTATGAATTAGACTAAGCTCTTCAGGCAGCTCTAAACGGTAAGCCACCTTTCCCACACGGGCTATGACCTTGTAGGGTCCAATGAATCGGGGTCCGAGCTTTCCCCGTTTTCGAAATCGAATCACACCTTTCCAGGGGGAGACTTTGAGCAACACATAATCTCCCACCTGGAACTCAAGATCGGAGCATCTTTTGTCGGCATAATTTTTCTGACGACTCCTCGCTGTAACCAAATGATCCCGAATCACGTGGATTTTCTCTGTAGTCCGAAGCACGATATCGGTACTCCCAAGTACCCTCTGCCAAACCTCACCCCAACAAACGGGCGCCACGAATCATATCTAACAAAGACGACACCATCGTCATCCGGAGACACTTAGATCGAATCGGTTCGGCAGATTGTTTACGACTGAGAGCATCAGCTACAACATTAGATTTACCGGGGTGGTAGTGAATTTCACAATCATAATCTTTTACCACATCCAACCGTCTGATCTGCCTCATGTTCAAATCCCGCTACTCAAACAAGTATTTCAGACTCTTATGGTCAGTGTATATGATACACTTCACTCCATAGAGACAGTGTCTCCAAATCTTAAGAGCGAAAACAACAGCCCCAAGCTCCAAATCATGAGTGGGGTAGTTTCGTTCGTGGGGTTTCAGCTGTCGGGAGGCATATGCTATCACCCTGTCCCGTTGCATTAACACGACACCAAGACCCTGAAGCGATGCATCACAGTAAACCACCATATCCTCAACCCTATCAGGTAAGGCCAAAATCGGAGCATCACACAATCGCTTCCTCAGCTCATCAAACGCAAATTGTTGCTCCGGGCCCCAAACGAATTTCACTGATTTCTTGGTCAATCGGGTGAGTGGCAAGGCGATTTTAGAGAAATTTTCAATGAACCTACGGTAATAACCGGCTAAACCCAAGAAACTGCGAATTTCAGAAGGTGTTTTTGGAATCTCCCATTGTTTAACCGCATCAACCTTTGCTTGATCGACCTTAATACCATGTTTGTTTACCACATGCCCCAAGAACTGAACTTCTTCTAACCAAAATTCACATTTTGAGAATTTAGCATAAAGCCTTTCTCTTTCCAGAGTTTCCAGAATCTCCCGAAGGTGTTGCTCATGCTCCTCTTTGGTCTTAGAATAGACCAAGATGTCATCAATGAACACTATGACCGAATGGTTAAGCATCGGGCTACACACCCGGTTCATGAGATCCATAAACGCTGCAGGTGCATTGGTGAGCCCAAAAGGCATCACCACGAACTCAAAATGCCCATAACGAGTACGGAATGCTGTTTTCTCAATGTCTTCTTCACGAACCCGCATCTGATGGTAACCGCAACGTAAATCAATCTTGGAGAACCAAGACGCTCCCTGAAGCTGATCGAAAAGATCGTCAATACGTGGAAATGGGTACCTATTCTTTATCGTGCGCTTGTTTAGCTCCCTATAATCAATACACATTCGCTGGGATCCATTTCTCTTCTTCACAAAGAGAATAGGAGCACCCCATGGCGAGCAGCTTGGCCGTATAAACCCTTTATCACTTAGTTCCTGAAGTTGATCTTGGAGCTCTTTCATCTCAGGTGGTGCCAAGCGGTAAGGAGATTTAGCTACCGGAGTCACACCCAACACCAAATCAATGCGAAACTCCACTTGCTGAATAGGTGGCAAACCAGGGAGTTCCTCCGGAAAGACATCACTAAAGTCGGAAACGATAGGAACGTCGTCTAGTGCTATAGCAGAAGAGCAAGAAGCGATGGCCACACGGGGAATGTCCCCCTGAATGATAAGTTCTCCACCTCTAGGGTTTTGAACACGAACTTGCTTCTTACGACAGTGGATTTCCACATCACACGCATCAAGCCAATCCATGCCTACGATAACGTAGAGCTCTCGCATCGCAATAGGAATAAGATCAATGGGGAATTCAACTCCAGAAAACTCGAGAGTGCAACCCCGATAAACATCGGTGACATAAATAGTGCGGTTGTCGGCAACTTCGACAACCATTGGGTGAGCCAATTTTCCGATACTACGCCCCAAACGATTAATAAACATGCGAGATACAAAAGAATGGGTAGCACCGCTATCAAATATAACAACATCGGGCTCGGAATCTAGCAAATAAGTGGCTGCCACTGTCGCTGTAATCACCGACTCCTCCGCAGTCATTTGGTGAGCACGACCTCGTGTCACCATAGTGGGTCCCTTAGAGGACGATGCAATTGCAGGATTTGTACCCCCGTCTCCTTTACCAGTCTTCAACTTCGGGCATTCAGGCTTCTTGTGTCCCGTCTCGTTGCAGTGATAGCAGACGGGAACTGCAGAAGTAATATGAGGTGCTGCACTTGCAGGGGGATCCCTACAATTCTTCCAATGATGCCCTGGCTTTTTGCAGTTGTAGCATATCAACGGATTTTTCTCGCCCTGAAGACGTCCTATACTCATACCTTGACTTACTACCCTGCTTTCGCTTTTTCTGGGCATCTCTGGATGTCTTGGAAGAGGTGTCATTGGCCTTCCTCTTGGACTGGGTCTGCAACTCGATTTCCCTCCTCCTCGCTGCATTCATGATCGCGGATAAGGTCGAGAACTCCTGCATGCTAACGAATTCCCGAATCTCGGTACGTAGGATGGCCATGTACCGGCTGACCAACCAGGCCTCGTTCCCAGCAAACGAGGGGCAAAAAGATAGCATCTCCAAGAACTTGGCGTTCAGGTCGCTAACGGACTCGGTAGTCTGCTGTAAGGCCATGAACTCTTGCTGTATCCGCTGCTGCTCCACCTTAGGCACATATTGTGCCTCGAACCTCTCCACAAATTGGGCCCAAGACATGGCCTTCACTTCTTCTTCGCTTAATAGAGCGGTGATGGTGTTCCACCATGTCTTTCCCCTTTTCCGCAGCTGATTCATGGCGATCACAACTTTGTACTGGTCCGGACACCCAACAGTCATGAAGGCGCCCTCAACATCTGACACCCAGTGCTTAGCAGCAACTGGGTCGGATTCACCGTTCCAAAGAGGAGGGCTACCCTTGCTGAACTTCTCAAAGTAGTATGTCGAATCCCGAAGGGGCGGAGCCGGTAACGCTCCCCCGGGAATAGCTGTGAGGCGCTCATCCAGAAGAGCACCGACTTGGTTGATTATGTCATTGGTCACACCCGGGATTAGTTCGTGGAAGGCATTATTGAATTCCTCAGCGACAATATCCCTAACTTGCTCCATTTGGAGCTGATTAAGTCAAGCAGGCGGAGCCATTGGTATCCGCAGAAGAAGGAAAATCTTAGAAACAATTCAGCCTAGATATTTCTAGGAAGACAAAACACTCAGCTTCTACTACCTTCCACACAAGTTCCAATTTCGCATTCGCGTCTAGTTTCAAAATTTCCAGTTCACTCTAGCCGTTAATTTTACAACTCTCTCACATGTTAACACTAAATAAGTGTGTAATCTAACATTTTAAGACTAGTAGAATCCAATTCATAGTCAACAATTTAACATAAGAAATAAGGCTTACTTGGCTGGCTGACTGGCACACCGCGACATCTTCCACTACTAGTCTTCAGAAGCTTTGAAAAATATTTTAAAAAGAAAATAAACTCTTATAGAGCCTCAAATTTGAGTCTAGAACATCCACAAGAATGCCTAGTTCCCTCAAACTGTGGCTCTGATACCAACTTGTGACACCCAAATTTTTGCAAAAATTTTAAACTTTTAAACACGCATCTTAAATTAAATTAAAACAACTGAAATAGTCATAACATAATCCATCAACTTAATAATCATATAAAATAAGTGCGGAAGTAATAATAATAATAATAAGGTCCCAACAAAAATAACTAGTAGCGATGTCCCGGTGCTCCATGTCAAGCCTTAGCCTCTTTAATCTTAACACCTGTAAAGTTATAAGGGAAAACGTAAGCACAAAGCTTAGTGAATTCAAACACAGACATTGTACTAACATTCATATTTACTAACCCTAATCCATTTTCCATTTATAATTATATGATAAGGGCAAAGAACGAATCAATGCCTATAATACAAGAAGGACTTGTAGGTTTGAACCGCACCGGGAAGATCCCGTATCATTTGGCCCTAATCACCGCACCTCATGATGAGTATTACGTTGGTGATATTATCTACCCGCCACACCGGTAAATCCGTATCCTTTGGTGGTGTCCCCATATCCATAATTAGTTACATACAGTGCACATGTACGAATTAAAACAATGGTTATATAGCATGCCTTTATAATAAATTCAAATAATCACACACGAGCTAACTAGCAAACGCAAACATCAATACAACGGTGTGAGAGAACTCACCTTGAGTGAGTAGTAAGGATAGCTAACAATCAAATAATGCTACCAAGCTTGAGCAAACTTCAAAACCTCACCTAAGAAGGACTAAAGGTTAGAAAGGAGAAGTAATGAAGCTATGAGTTGAGAAAAGAGTAATCACAGCAAGGTCTCTAAAACAGACCTGCTGTTCAAAACGGATTTACTCCAAAATATAAAACAAAAACATAGCATTAACAAAATTTTATAGGAAAATATGATTGTTCAGGATTCCATAACTATAAATAACTCCTTCTAACTCCAAAAGATGAATTAAATATGAATTTTACAAAATGGTGTATCACTTCTGTCTCCAACAATACAGTCAAGTGATGTTGGCCAATTCTACCCAACTTGTGAGTAGAATTCGTCCAAACCAAAATTCAGAGAAGTAAAGGACATAAAAATGAAAGTCTCAGAGTTGGAATTGAATGAAAAGCATCTCCCAAACTCCAGATATAAAATTCACATTGTGGACAATCACAGCACTAGCAAAAGCTGGTGACTGCCCACTGATCTGGAGTGTGGATCCATTCTAACCAATTTATAATTGGAAATAACACTCCATCTGCTCCAGATCTTAAATTCATAAGATAAGGAACATATAGAAACTTGGAATCACTCTGGATCCTTTTCCAAGCCTTAGAAATGATGAAAACAAAATGACATATCAGAACAGACCCGGATCAGACCTAACAGCAAAGATGCCATTCTTTCCCATAGATAAAGTCCTTATCAGTGAGGTTGGCCTGCTTAAGAAAGTTAGCCAACTCAATTTGTGAACTTTTGGAACTGATTTGGGGTCGGTTTGAGTTCTATAGCTCAAGATATGAATTTTACAAAATGACTACAGATCTGATGGAAAACAGAATCGTAGCCACCCGTGATTCCTTTTTGGCTTATCCATCCTTCTCCCTTTGAAACACATTTTAAGATGTGTTCATCATCCCAATTTAGTCCCCATGATCATGGTGGTACTAAAAAGGGTTAGGTATCATTAGGATTTCATTTTGCCACAAGATTGTAATAATAATCAACATGAAAATGAACATAAAGCACATAAAATCACCATTCTCCCTTTTAGGGTTTCCATGATCTTTTGCCACATGTAATCCCCTAGATCCATCATCCACCATATATGGGGTGAAGATAGGATCTTGAGATGATGTATAACATACAATTACAAATCAAATAGGAAGGAGAAGAAGTGAAGATGAAATCATAAAACTAGAACAAGGTTATGAATCAAGTTGTAAGAAATGATAAGGAGGTTCATACCAATACGAATCAAGGCTGGAAATGAACAAGAATTAAGCTCCAAACAACAGGCCCTTGGCTGCTCTTGATCCCAAAGAGAGAGAGGACGATTTGAGAGAGAGATGGAGGGTTTAGAGTGTTTTTCTTGTGTGTGTTCCAAATGACTCAATTAACACATTAAGTACTATTTACTAGATGGACTTGCAAATAGGCCCATAGCCCATGGACTTCAATAAAAGGAGTTTACAAGATGATCAAAAGAGTCCAATAAGATAAGAAAATCAGACATTGGTTAAATAAATTAACCCAAGGTTACAAGAATAATTAAATTAAAATAACTAAACGTACCGAGAAAAACTGGGGCGTTACATGGTGACAGCGTCACAAATTATATCAACCTTTTGATTCAAGGATGCATAATCTTGTTGAACAGAAGCAACTTCTTTTTGCATGTCTTCACGAAGTTCACGAATTTGCAAATTAACATCCTCCCTTACTTTCTTCACTCCCTGAACAAAAATAACATGCCTTTCCTTTGTGACATTCTTCAACTCTTTCACATCAGTTGTAAACGTTGAATTTTGAGAATTGATCCGAAGTTCATTATTTTGATCATTATGATCAACTTTCTCCAAAATTCTTGATTCAGAGTCAGTAAGCATTCCAGATACTTTCCTCACAACTCTGGCTTCGAACATCTTCAACATAGTATCAACCTACAAACTTGAAATAGATGAGCCACCCCCCAAATCTGCTTGAGATTGAATTATCGAATTCAACTTCTGATTCAGAATTTTAAATTGCTTCATGGTCATTAGCATATGATCCGGAAACTGCTCTTCTTCATCATGAAATTCCAATTCCTCAAACGTGCCTCCAAACCCCTCTGTATCAGTTTCTGTCTCCATAAAAATGGTTTCTTGAACATTCGAAGTCGTTTTGGGTGTGTCAGTAGATTGAGAAGAAAAAATAGAAGTGAATGGTTGATTGATAATGTGTTCGAATGTAGGAGAATCAGTGGTTGAAGTAGTGGGAATAATGAATGGTGGTAAAGAAACAAGATTTTCGAAGGAAACAGAAGTAGATTGGCCTGGATCTTCATTCTTCGCATCTCCATCACCCATATTGACATTTGCATCTGTATCAGATACGTTTGCAGGGATGCCTGAAGTTCGTACCTCCTCAGAAACTCATTTGGCAACCGAATCTTCGGGTGGTATGACAACTGTCTGCTCAGGAGTGGAACTTTCTTCGTGAGGAGTAAACTCTGGGGTTTCTGGAATTCTTTCCTCATCATCTTCTGTTGAATCAGTAGAAATCACGAGTTTTCGAGTCTTCTTCTTCTTCTTCTTGGACAAATGTTTTGCCATATCCTCAGCCCTTCGTTTCTTGGACACCGGAGAAACAGGTACTGGCACTTCTCTAATTAAAACACCTTGATGAGTGATTTGAGGTTTTTGAATCACTTTATGTATAGGAGACTTGCTTTTATGGGTGGACTTCATTTTTATTCTTCGAAACATACCAGTCTTCGAAGGAATAACTACATTATCTTGTGTTTCTTCAATAACAGGCTCAATCACTTGAGTTGCAACAACAGACACTTCAACTGTTTCAGACTTCTTCTTTGGAGATGTCGAAGATTTTATCTCTGTTTCTGTCTTCTTCGTCTTATTGGATTTGTTATCATCTCTTCCCAATAGAATGCCAGTTTTGATTGTAGAATCAAAGGTCTTCAAATATGCCACCAAGACAGAATTCGAAGGATCAACTCGTTTAAGCATAGCATCAGGAATACGAGCAACTGATGGAAAAACTTCAGCACTATCTGTGACATCCTTCGGATAATGATACGATTGAAAAACGGCTATTTCTTCATCATTGGGTACCAAAATCCCTTCCTTGCTGTAAAAGTATTGCAAAATTAAGCTCCAGTATCTGGCACACGAAATACCATGAATGGCATTCGTGTGTTCTACACCCTTTTGGAATTCCTTCCATAATTGTGTAGAATAATCCACTTGAAGATCATAATAAATTCCAGCAACCATTGCATAAACTTCCATTCTTCCTTTATCAAGACCAACTGTTCTCCCAGTTAAACATCTTAGAAAGATTCCAAATAAGAAATTCCATAGTCGTGGAAGACCAGATTTCTTAAAATCACTGATCTTGGACAATGGAGGCTGATATCCCATCTCATTAAACATGTTAACGATTTGAGGGAATGTGAAAGCAACATATGGAGGTGAATTCGGAATTTCAAGAATTTGACAAAATAGTTTCTTGGATAGTCTGACATTTTTGTCGTTCACCAGATGAAAAGTAATCGTATCAGAAGCTTTGTTGTAAGTAGCAGTTGATCCTGCTTGAGAAAGCCAGGACATTGGAACAGAGAATGAACTGAACATCGCCTTAGACAAAACAGAGTTCTTCAAAGCAACGATTAGCATCTTCAATTCTTCCGGGTATTGAGAAACATCACCCTCCAAGTGATAGTTTGATGCTTGAATCTTCATTATTGGTAATGAAGAGGCATCTTTAGTGGTATGAGAATCAATATGAGCAGAAGTCGCCATTGTTAGGTTTTGAAGATTTTGAAGATCAGAGAATTTGGGAATTGTTCTTTTTGATTACGTAAACTAATAATGAACCCTTGAATGCCCTTTTATATGTAACCGTGAAGTTTGAATTTGAAGCGGGATAGGTATTTAATGATATCCGACGTGGCACCTTGAAAATTGGACCATTACTACGTAAAAGTAGCCATGCGTCAAAAAGTAGCTGTCACATCGCCTTGAAAAACGGACAGAATACCATACGTCATTTATAAACAGCCTGTCTTGTTAACCCCATGATGATTGTAACCGTCAGAACCCTTCGTATGGAAGCAAGGCTCTTTCACTTTTGGGATGAAAAGCGAAGTCATATGCCAGATGTTTGAAATCATCAGCCTGAGTTGGTATTACTCAGAACCTTTAGGATTTCGTGAGTGCAGTATTCCAAAGAATGTAGACGAGAAACAAAGATAAGAAAAATTTGGGATATTGTGATGTCAAACAATTGACACAAAAGCAGATGAAATCCCGGGCAAAGATTACTTCATTAATCATTAAGAGAAATGATCAATAGCTTGTGTGGGCTCCCGTGAATTACAATCGAATACTTGTTGATAAGTATCGAAGGGTTTCTTTAATAATTCTTCGTGGGTAGGAAAAAATTTCGTTACAAATCATCCTAAACATAAGGTGAGAAATTGTAACAAAAATTACTTGTTTAACCAGTGTAGTCATTGACAAGTGTGTTTTGGAAAATTTTAAGTGACATGGATTTTCGAATGAAACTCACATGGAAATCATATTCAAGAAAAAAATTTGTGCTGGATCTTGTTGGGTAACAAAGATCATGGTTTTCGAATGTTTGATCAAGACCACTCATTTGAAATGAATATGATTTGGAGTTTCGAATTTTGATACTGAAACAAATGTTTCGTGAAAATCTGGAACATTGTTCCCCGTTAATTCCTTAAAAGTATATTGAAAATTGGGTTTCACTTTCATCACGGTCTCATGATGTCAGATCATAAACACAGATTTTTGATATGTCTAAGTCTCGATGGGTTTGATCAGAGACCTCTCGGCCACATGTCTTCGTGTGTGATCGTGTAAGAACTTTATAGGTAAAAAAGATTGATGTAAGACACGAAAAGTACCTCTGTTATTTTTGGACCAAACAGTAAACTCTTAACTCATTTTGAGAAGAGTCAGGTAGCTAAGAGACTAATGTGAATATAAGCCTGATTGGGAAGAAATTTTCGTATGAAAAATTTCATTAAGGCTTTCGTACACACACATTGAGTCATTGGAGGCTTTTGGACAACATGAAGGAGCATGCTTCTAGGGACAACTTAACTAGTTCAAATGATGAAAAATTTATCGATTCATACGAAAAATGTACATGACCCTAGAACTGCAAGCATAATCCACTCTGTATCTTCATGATTATCTGCAACAAAATACTAAAAAGAAATAAGAAACAAAATATTTTTGTTGTTTTGAATTTTTGAAAGTAAAGAGATAACAAATGAAAATCTTTTTGGATTTTTGAATTTTCGAAAATTAAATGAGAAAACAAACGAAAATCTTTTTGGATTTTTGAATTTTCGAAAATGAAATTACAAAACAAAAGAAAATATTTTTGGATTTTTGAATTTTCGAAAATGAAATGACAAAACAAAAGAAAATCTTTTTGGATTTTTGAATTTTTGAAAATGAAATGACAAAACAAAAGAAAATCTTTTTGGATTTTAAATTTTTCGAAAATGAAAATATTCTGTACTTGTTGCAAAAACACGAAATTTTATCATTCTCTGATAAGTGACAAATGTACGAATTCGAAGGGGTCGAAGCGTTGACTATGAACAGTAACCTCTGAATCAACCCTTAAATTTAGTGACAAATTTACGAATTCGAAGGGGTCGAAGCGTTGACTATGAACAGTAACCTCTGAATGCTGACGGATTCATCATTCTCCTTTTTCGCATGGAACAGAATTTTCATTGATCATTCCAGGTCATTCTATTATTCTCACAAGGGATTTTTCATCTAAAGGTTTCGTGAAAATATTAGCTAACTGATCAGTTGTTTTCACGAAATGTACTTCAATATTCCCATCCTCCACGTGATCCTTGATGAAATGATAACGAAGTGCAATATGTTTAGTCTTCGAATGCTGCACAGGATTATGACAAATTCTTATTGCACTTTGAGAATCACAATATAATGGAATCTTTTTCATATTAATTGCATAATCACGCAATTGACTTTGAATCCATATAATTTGTGAAGTGCAAGCAGCAGCAGCCACATATTCTGCTTCAGTTGTTGAAATGGAGACACATGTTTGCTTTTTCAATTGCCAGCTCACCAATTTGCCATCTAAAAATTGACATCCACCACTTGTGCTTTTTCGATCAAGATTACAACCACCCAAGTCTGCATCCGAATATGCTTGTACAAAGAACCCAGTTTTCGAAGGATACCACAATCCTAACGAAATTGTTCCTTTAAGATAACAAAATATATTCTTCACAGCAGTGAGATGTGGTTCTCGTGGATTAGACTGATACCTTGCACAATTACACACATAAAACATGATATCAGGTCTACTTGCTGTAAGATAAAGTAATGAACCAATCATGCTCCTATAAAGAGTTATGTCAACTGCAGGTTTATCTAACGAATGTGTCAACTTTATGCCAGTTGCCATTGGAACTCGTAACTTTGTGCTATTCGTCAATCCAAACTTTTATAGCAGATTCTTCGTATATTTTTCTTGATTAATAAAAATTCCTTCTTTGCTTTGACGACTATTCAAACCAAGAAAATTATTGATTTTTCCCATCATGCTCATTTCGAACTTACTTTTCATCAAATCTTCGAATTCTCTAGATAAAGCAGGGTCAGTTGAGCCAAAAATAATATCATCAACATAAATTTGAACAAGCATTAGATGATCCCCAACATTCTTTCGAAATAATGTGGGATCAACTGATCCTTGTTTAAATTTAGATTGTTTCAAAAATGAAGTAAGAGTTGCATACCATGCTCGTGGTGCTTGTTTCAAACCATAAACTGCCTTATATAAAATGTAAACATGATTTGGAAATTCTTCGTTAATAAAACCTGGGGGTTGTTCCACATAAACAGTTTCTTCAAGCTCTCCATTTAAAAATGCACACTTCACGTCCATTTGATAAACATCAAAATCTTTGTGAGCTGCATAAGCCAGAAATATACGAACCGCCTCGAGTCTTGCGACAGGGGCAAAAGTTTCTTCATAGTCGATTCCTTCTTGTTGAGAATATCCTTTAACAACAAGTCTGGCTTTGTTTCGAACAATATTTCCATCTTTGTCGGTTTTATTTTTATAAATCCATTTTAACCCGACAATCGAAACATTTTCAGGTTTAGGAATTAATCTCCAAACCTTGTTTCGTTCAAATTCAGACAATTCAGATTGCATTGCAACAACCCAATCTGAGTGTTCCATTGCAACCTTAACTATTTTTGGTTCAATTTTAGAGATGAAAACATTGAACATGCAAAATTCTTGATGAGTATTCAATACCTCATTCTTTGCACGAATTTGAGCTCTTGTTAAAACACCCTCTTGTGGATTCCCAATCACTTGATTCTTCGGATGATCTCTTGTCCATTTTTCCATTGGCGGATATGCTGGATCAAATTCCAAAGGTGCATCTTCGTATATATCATCATTCTCTGAACCTGCAATCGAACAAACATCATCAAAATCATTATTATTCTCAATATTCTTTAAATGTTCCCCCTCAACATTATGCTCCCTCTCAACATCATGCTCCCCCTCAACATTAGCATTCACTTTTCCATTCTCCCTTTCAAAAGAATGCTCTTCCTCAACTAGAGTATTCGAATCCAATTGCTCCCCCTCCACAGGATTGTTTTGCATGCTTTCACCTTTCTCTGGAGAAGTTGATGTTGAATCATCAGTAAGCTTCGTTAGTTCTGAGAGATGATTATCATTTGCATTTATTTCAGCATCAACAGCATGATCTGAAATTCCAAAAATTAAATCATAATCAATATCTAATGTTTGTGAGGATTCAGATTCATCTTGTATGTTTTTCAGAATAGGATGATTTTCAAACTGCAATGTAGTTTGTTTAATGTAATAATCATCAAATGTAAGATTAAAAGTTTCTTCAACTTTTCGTGTTCTTTTGTTCAACACTCGATATGCGACTGAATTATGCGAATATCCCAAGAAAATCCCTTCATCTGCTTTAGCTTGAAATTTCGTAAGATTATCCTTGAGATTCATAATGAAGCACCTGCATCCGAAAACATGAAAAAATTTGACGTTAGGTTTTCGATTATGGAGAATTTCATATGGAGTAATGTTAAAACAACGATGAATGAAAGATTTGTTTTGAGTGAAACATGCGGTGGATACTGCTTCAGCCCAAAGGTATTGTGGAAGATTCGCATATGCCAACATAGTCCTTGCCGCTTCGCATAGAGACCTATTTCTTCGTTCAGCAACACCATTTTGTTGTGGTGTGTATGGAGATGAAAAGTTATGCGAAATTCCTTTGTCCACCAAAAATGAATCAAGAACCTTGTTCTTAAATTCCGTTCCATGATCACTCTTAATTTTCGAACAATCTTCTTCAATGTTGTTTCCATCTTTTTGATAAAGTCAATCATGATTTGTGCAACTTCGGATTTAAGCCTGAGAAAATAAACCCACATAAATCTGGAAAAGTCATCAACAATAACTAAAATGTACCTTTTCTTGTTGAGAGTTGAAACTGTCGAAGGACCACACAAATCAATATGTAAGAGCTCCAAAGGTGCAATAATTTTCGAATCAATCGTAATTGGATGACCTTGTTTATGTTGCTTTCAAACTTCACAAGCTGCACATAAAGAATCATTGTCAAATTTAAGTACAGGTAAACCTCTTACCAAATCTTGTACCACTAGTTTATTGATGTTTCGAAAATTGAGATGAGAAAGTCTTTGATGCCAAAGCCAACTTAAGTCTGATGTTGCTTTCGAAAGAAGACATATAGCAGGTTTCCCTACTATCGGATTGATGTCCAAAGTGAACATGTCACCTTTCCTTTTGGATTTAAGTAACACTTCTTTTGTGTTGACATTCGAAATAACACTTCCTTCTTCGTTAAAAAGAACTTGATTGCCAGTGCCCACAACAAGTTGGGAAACACTTATCAAGTTATGTTGAAGACCTTCAACATACGCCACACGATTCACTGTGAATTGTCCGTTCGTGATCTTCCCATATCCTTTGACTTGACATTTTTGATTGTTCCCAAACTTCACAACTCCAGCATTTTTTAGACTTCGAAAATCACGTAAATTCTCCTTCTTCCCAGTCATGTGACGAGAGCAACCACTATCGATGTACCATTTATTATCATATTGCTCGTCACATAGTACTTACAATCAATGGAAAAATTTAGGTACCCAAGGCTTTTTGGGTCCTTGGAAATTAGATTTCAATTTCGAATGAAATGAAGAACCGAAACATAAGTTTACATCTTCATTTAAAGGAACCGAAACATAAGTTTTTGATGGTTTCGAATGTTCACTGATATTACCCTTCGAATTCTGAGTTTGTGAATGAACATTCTTTGCTCTTATTACTGGTTTCCAAGCTTTGACTGAAATGTTCGAATCCTTAGAAGATGAACTGCCGTTTGATGAAGTATTCACATACTTCTCATAAGCTTCGTGAATTTGTTCCTTTGAAAATGTATTCGACTGATACATCTTTCCTTTGCCTTCAAGCCAATGATCAATGTTCTTCCTTGAAGTCATTCCTTTTTCTCGTGAAATTTTCATAGTTTCTTTCTTCGTTTGATTTGGAAAATTTGGCTTTTGAGGAACAAAATTAACTTTTGGTTTTGTTATAAAAGATTGAGCATATGATTTATCAACTGTTGAATTAAAATGTTGACTTTGAAGAAATATTTTATTTGGATTTGAGTTATTTGAAAATTTTCTTGAAATATTAGTTTCTGAAACTTTCGAAAACCTTGGTTGTTTATTCACTTCAGACTTTGAATGATTTGATTGAGATGAATGTTGAGGTTTTGTTGAAAAATATGAATTTTTAGCTTTGAAAACATTTTTGAGTGATTGTGATTCAGACACATTTTGAGACTCAACATTTTGCCAAAATATTTTCTTTCTTTCTTGTCTTTTTGAAATGTTGTTTTACTTCGAAAATTTGTCAATTTGATCTTTGAATTCCTTGGAGTTTAGTTTGACAGCTTTTTCACTTTCCTTTACAACTTGTTTTGAATTCTCTTTTTCAATTTTTGATTTTTCAACCCATTTTCTTTGTGGTTGTTGACGTTGGAACTCATACGAATTCTTTGTTAAGTTGTTTTCAACTGTGCTTTGATTTGCGAAAAAACCTTCATCAGTTGTTTTTGAATTATCCTCTTCAACCAACTTCTTTAATTCTGGTTTGATTTTCTCAATATTTCCAGTAGTTACGAAAACTTGATTTGGAAAAATGACATCATCTGTACACTTGAAATTTGGATAAACCACTGTATTCGTTTCAAGATAGTGTTCACCTTTTTCATTCATTACTTTTTCGTACTTTTGTGTATCACCATACACTTGATCAACCACTATTCGAGGAGTTTCTTCTTCCTTTGAAGATTTCTTTTCCTTCGAAATTTTCTCTTCATCTTCATCATCACTATCATCAGTTTGACTGTCTTTGAGATCCACGAAGTTCATATCATAAACTTTCGAAGTTGAGGGTATATCAGTTTTATTTTCAACCATCAAATCCTTAATTTTTTCTTTCCCTTTAGATGTTGATGCAACATTAACAACAAACAACTGAGAACAATCAACATCTTCAAGTTCACTAATTTCACTAATATTGTCAGAATTATCTTCAATATCAGCAAAATTAGATTGAGAATCAGATGTTGAATTCTCAGTCTTTTTCAAAATTTGAATTTGTTCAGATTTAGTCAAAGTATCATTCACGATGTTAACTAATTCATTCGCATCAAGACATTCATCAATTTTGACAATTCCATATTTATATCTATCATCAGGAACTTTGTCAAAATCAGCTATTATTTGCTCACAATCATACGAAATATTATCTACCTTAGCTCTTTCGAATGCTAGAAAAGGAAGTAATTTTCTATGTTGCTCTTTACTTATGTCACATGAATGATGTAAATTAGTTAATTTGCCATAGTCTTTTTGCAGAATTACAATAAATGTTTCTTTGTGCTAGCAAAAGTTTGACTTCATTCAATAAAGTATCCCTATCACACATAATATTTGTTATTTGTAATTCCAAACATTCAATTTTGCTTATTTTCAAGTCTAATCTCTTTTTGGTCTCTAATAACTCTATGGACAATTTGTTGGCCTCATTGCTAGCAGACACAACAATTGAATCAAAATAAGTAACCGTCTCATCAAAAGATATTAGTTCAGAACCATAAGCATGTGTAGGAATATTAAAAGATTCGAGAATTTTACGTACCTTTGTTGTCATTGGAGATTTGTCTGCCGTTTTGGATACGAAGCATCGTCCTTTCACTTCGAATTCCTCATCATCTGAATCCTCCTCCATTTTCACATACATCGCTCCATGTGTTGGATTTTGCATTTCTTCATCGTCTGATCCGGATGACCAGATTTGATAAGTTCCATCTTCATCCTCATTTTTACCCTTTGCAACCAGTGACAAATTCTTGGCTTTCGCACGAACCTCCTCAAGCCTCTCTGCATAATACGCCTCATCCTTGACTTTATTCTTTCTTTCATCCTTCTTTCGAAGCATACAGTCATTCGCAAGATGATTCGCACCGTTGCAATAATGACAATCTATTCCAGCATCACCTTTCAGCTTTTTCTCAATCTTTCCTTCAGACATTTTCGAATCTTTGTTCTCAACTTTCTTTTTCTCCTCATCAGCAGTTTTACTCACAGCATTTCGTTTTACCTCAGCATGCTTAGTTTTCGGATTGAACGGATTTTTGAAAAACTTCTTAACACGATTATTCGAGTAAAAAGCTATTGCCTCATCATCCGAATTCATGATGAATCCTTCTTCTTCCTCAGAATCACCATTTTCAGCTTCTTTCTCAGATATCTTTGATACAAGTGCCATTGGACCTCCCAAATTCAGCTTCGTTTCCTCAACAATTTCATTTACCTCAGTTTCGTGTGTTTTCAACTGATTGTACAAATCATTGAGAGTTGATGTATCAAAACTTTGCTGATTCTTCACCATCATACTTACACTTCTCCATTCTTTTCGAAGACCCATCACAAAAATGAGATTGAATTCCATTGAAGTCCTGGTAATCCCATAGCGATTACAACGATAGATTAATTCGTTCGTCGATCATAGTAGACTTCGATTGTTTCACCTTCTTTTTGTCTGAAATCTTTCAGCTCAACCAAACACTGTTTGACTGAATTGATTTTTTTCTTCTCACTTCCTTGAAACTTATCTTTTAGATTGTTCCAGATCTCCTTTGCAGTTGTACAACTCCTAACGTAATTGTACACAACTGGAGGTAAAGCACCTCGCAGTTCCCTCATACACCTTTTCTCCAGTTTCTTCAAACGATCAGATTGATTATCAACACCAGAACTTGTGGAAGAAGATCCGATTGGTTGAACATTCACTGGAACATTGACATTTCCAATGATACATTACCATAATTCTTCATCAAGACCATTAAGATAATCCTGCATACGATCAGCCCACTGATCATAGTATTTAGGGATTAGCATTGGAATTTTGGTTGATGATCCTAACAGATGAGAAAACGAGGTCATCGAATTGAGATTGAAACTCGCCATTGTTGTACGGAAGTAGATTTTGAAAATTCTTAAGAAGATTTGAAAATTTGAAATCAAACTAGTTGAATCAAATCGAAATTTCTAGAAGAACATTCGATTCAACAATTCAAATGCAGAATCAAATCACAGACTAAGATCTAGACAAATTTTTAACGATCAAAAAGTGCGGAAACTTTTGAACCAAAAATTTGATTCAAAAACTTTTTGAATGAATGAAAATCAGATCACAGATGTGATTCCTGCTCTGATACCAATTGATGAATCAAAGAATCGAGTACTGAATTACTCAGAGTATGAATTTCAGATAAGAATGCGAGATTGAACACCGGATGTAAATATGATATTGTTTCAGCTCGATTACTCTTTCGAATGTTTACAGAGTACAATAGACAGGTCTGTAAAAACTCTTATCTAACGCTAGTAAATAACCCTATTTATAGGGAACCGAAAGCGTACAAAAAATATACTAAGGCCTAGACACTTAAGCTTCGAATAAAAGCGCCCTAGTAAAATACATTACAAAATATTCGAAGAGTTCAAACTACATTTCGACTAATTACAACAATTCGACCCTTACAATAAGTTAGCCTTGATAAGTGTGGTTGGACATTCCTTTATTATTGTACCCTATTTTTGATGGGCGGGGGGTACCGAATTCATCAGCCAATTTTTTCATGTTCCATGGAAAACTCCTTGTTGGTGGTGGGTTTATTGGATCCAATTACTAATTTGTATGTTAATTGGTAGACTTGGTTCTATGGTTTACGTCTCCATGGAGCTGTAAATAAGTACTTGGAATGTGTCTTTGAAACGACCCAAAAATTTCATTTTTAAATTAATAAAACCAGTATCCAAAGAACATCATCATAAAAATCTAGATAAAACAAATGTATCAATAAACGTATCACATTGAAGTAAATCAAGAACATCATCATCCCGGGCTCTTCGTCGGGCCCCGCTCGGCATACAGATCGGGCCCCGCCTGGCATACATATAAACATATATCATATAAACACATACACATGCAATAATCACAAAGATACATAGCATACAAAATGGTCAGCGGGCCCCGCACGGTAAGCATACAAGTACATAACACATGCAAGAGTCACGCAAACATCTAACACCCTAAGATAACAAAATCGTGGGTCGGCATTGGTGCCTTTAACCCGCTAAACACAATGAGGAAACTCACCTCGAACTGCTGAATCATATTAATAAATCTCTGGCTGCTGATCCGACAAATCCCCGAGCTAGAAATACCAAATAACATCCAATTAATAATTGGATTCCAATCCTTAACCATCAGTCCAAAGCTATGGTAAAAAGACCATTTTACCCCTTACCTAGTTTGGTCTAAGACTAAGGCCCAAACCTACCATCCAAAAGGCCCAAATACCAAAATAATCATCCAAGGCCCAATCATGTCCCAATTTTCCAAATAGGGCCCAAACCCCTTTCATGGGTCATCGTCCAAGGTCCAAAAATATTCCTAGCCCAAAACACCTCAATTTAGATGGCCCAACAAATCCCTAAACATCTAAGCCCAAATTATGGCCCAAACCAAAGACCCAATAATCTGAGGCCCACTATGCTGAGTACACGGGGCGTACTCAGCTCGTACGCGCAACGTACTCACCTTAGGGCTTGTACGCCAAGCGTACCTGCTTGTACGCCCAACGTACTCTCTCATTCAGCCATCTTCCATTTCCAGCTTTAATCCTTTAAGACATCACTCCACAACTTAGATCTGACTTCCTTGGGCTGGTTTATTACCTAAAGTTGCTAACTTTACGTGCATGCATGACTTAATGAAGCTCTTAAAGCTCACAAGGACCTAATAGATGACTTAATGCATGCATGAGGCCATAAAAACCATAAAGTTGCTAACTTTATGCCTAGGAAACTCATAATATGCCCAGAGCTAAAAGAATAAGCCCCACAAACGACTTAACCTATCAAGCTAACCCAAAAAGGGACCAAAAGCACAAAAACTAAGACATGAAGAGATCTAAGCAAGGAGAAGACAAGGTATGAACTTGATACCTCAAAAGTCTTGCAAAATGAGTGATTATTCTGGATCTCTAAGCTTCACACTAAGCAATGCACCTTCAATCTTCTTCAATCCCTTCACAATACGCAAAATAAGCACCAACTTCTTCTCAAGAGCTCAAAGACACAACAATGGAGGCTAAGGGTCGAGATTTAGGGTTTTAGGGCAATGGAGGATGGTAAAGAGGCCAACCCTAAGGACTTAAGGACTTTAAATAGGGTGAAACACCCTAAAATTAGGGTTTCTTATCCTCCACGTACGCTAAGCGTAACCCTCGTACGCCCAGCGTACGAGGCCTCGCACCCGCGATCAAAATCCACCTTAGTACGCTAA
Organism: Lactuca virosa; assembly: GCF_052849685.1. NCBI lineage: Eukaryota > Viridiplantae > Streptophyta > Magnoliopsida > Asterales > Asteraceae > Lactuca > Lactuca virosa. The sequence goes on along the minus strand of NC_136426.1, from coordinate 21,041,952 downwards.
GCGTACCATGTGGTACACTCCGCGTACCGGCTTCTCAGCTAGTACGCTAAGCGTACCATGTGGTACGCCCCGCATACTACTCCAAGAACCAATAATGCAACAAATTAAATATAAAGAGAAAATAAGGAACATACCAAAATCCAAGTGTTACAATTCTCCCCCACTTGAATCAGACTTCGTCCTCGAAGTCCGCGGCCCCAAAAAACTCCACATAGTGCTCCCTCATCTTATTTTCCGGCTCCCAAGTCCACTCCGAACCCTTGCGGTGCTGCAATTGCACCTTCACCAACTCGACAACCTTGTTCCTCAAGGTTTTCATCCTTCGATCTAAAATCGCCACCTGTCTCTCAATATAATTCAGGCGGTCATCCACCTAAATATCCTCCAATGACAACACTGAGGAATAATCCACTAAGCACTTCCGCATCTAAGAGACATGGAACGTGATATGAATTTAATTGAGCTCATCTGGAAGATCCAAACGATAAGCAACCCGGCCCAACCGAGCCAAAACCCTGAAAGGGCCAATATACCTGGGGCCCAGCTTGCCCTGCTTCCTGAACCGGATGACACCTTTCCAAGGTGACACCTTCAAGAGAACCATATCTCCCACCTAGAGCTCTAAATCTGAACCGCGCCTGTTGGCACAACTCTTCTGCCGACTCTGAGCTGTCTATAGCCTACTCAGAACTTGCTGAATCAGCTCAGTGGTCTTGAGTACCATTTCGGTACTCCCCATAACCAGCTAACCAACCTTGCCCCAACAAATTGGGGTCCTACACTTCCTCCCGTAGAGCATCTTTATAGGAGGTCGATCAATGCTGGCGTGATAACTGTTGTTATATGAAAATTCCGCTAACGGAAGATAGGTATACCAACTCCCATCGAAATCCAGAACACACGCCGCAACATATCCTATAGGGTCTGAATAATCTGCTCACTCTGACCATCGGTCTATGGATGGAATGTTGTGCTGAAGTGGAGACGAGTGCCCAACTCGTCATGAAACCTCTTCCAAAACTTGGAAGTAAATCATACATCTCTGTCAGAAACCACCGATACTGGAACCCCATGACATGCCACAACCTCCCTGATATAAATCTCTGCCAACTTCTCTATAGAAATACTCTCCTGAATCGGGATGAAATTAATGCTCTTGGTCAAACGATCCATGATGACCCAAATTGAATCCACTATGCGCGCAGTCCGGGGTAGCTTCGTGATGAAATCCATGGTAATATCTTTCCATTTCCATACGAAAATCTCCAACGGCTGCATCTTGTTGTGAGGTCGCTGATCGTCGGCCTTGACTTTCCTGCAAGTCAAGCACCACTCCACATACTAGGCCACATCCCGCTTCATGCAGGGCCACCAATAATCAGGACGAAGATCCCTATACATCTTCATCTCCCTGAGATTAATGGAGAACCTAGACTTGTGCGCCTCCTCCATCAAAACCTGACGCACATGACCCCAATATGGAACCCAAACCCGCCGATGCAGAGTCAACAATCCACGACTATAATAATTGAAGGAAGCCACCTGGCCCACAATATGCTCACTCTTTCGGTGCTCTTCCTTCATATCCTCAATCTAAGCGTCATGAATCCGCTCCAACAATAGAGTAATTAAGGTCATCCTCAAACATATGGGGAGTACCGAAATGGTACTCAAGGATCATAATCCTTACCTGGGTGATAAAGGATCTCACAATCATAATCTTTCACCACATCCAACCACTGGCGTAGCCTCATTTTCAGATTCAGCTGATCCATCAAATACCTCAGGCTCTTGTGATCCATGTAAATAGTACAATGGACCCCATAGAGGTAATGTCGCCAAATATTGAGGGCGAAAACCACGGCCCCCAACTCCAAATCATGTGTCGGATAATTCGCCTCATGAGGCTTCAGCTGCCTCGAAGCGTAAACGATCACGCGGCCCCTCTACATCAACATTGCCCCCAATCCTGTGATCGACGCATCCCAATATACCACAAAATCCTCAACACCCTCCGACAGGGTCAAAATCGGTGCCTCGCACAACCGCTGTCTCAAGGTCTCAAAAGCTGTCTGCTGCTCAGGCCCCCAACGAAATGTAACCGTCTTCTTTGTTAGTCGGGTCAAAGGAACAGTTATCTTGGAGAAATCCTGGATGAATCTTCGATAATAACCCGCCAGATCAAGAAAACTTCGAATCTCAAATGGAGACCTCGGAACCTCTCACTGCATCACGTCCTCCACCTTGGGCGGATCGACCAGAATACCATTCTAGTTGACAAGGTGCCCCAGAAACTGCACCTCGCACAACCACAACTCACACTTGGAGAACTTTGCAAAAAGTCTCTCCCTCCCCAACGTCTCTAGCACTTCCCTCAGGTGCTCCTAGTGCTGCTCCTCAGTCTTGGGATAAACCAAGATATCATCGATGAATACAATCACAGACCAATCCAACATCGGTCTGCACATGCAGTTCATGAGTTCCATGAACGCGGCTGGAGCATTGGTGAGCCCAAAAGGCATCACCACGAACTCGTAATGACCATAGCGAGTCCGGAAAGCTGTCCTCTACACATCCTCATCTCTAACCCTCATCTGATGATAACTCGATCGCAAATCAATCTTGGAAAACCAAGATGCACCCTGAAGCTGGTCAAAAAGATCATAAATCCTCGACAGTGGATAACGGTTCTTCACCGTTACCTTATTCAGCTCCCGGTAGTCAATGCACATACGATGAGACCCATCCTTCTTCTTCACGAACAAGATCGGTGCTCCCCAAGGTGAACTGCTCGGTCGAATGAATCCCTTGTCTAACAGCTTCTAGAGCTATGTAGACAACTCCTGCATCTCGAGAGGAGCCAACCGATATGATGCTTTGGATATCGGAGCCGCACCAGCAACCAGATCAATCTTGAACTTAACCCGCCTCTCCGGAGGCACCCCAGGAAAATCCTACGAAAACATATCCGGGTAATCTCGCACAATCGACACATCATCGACGGTCTCCTTACCCTTATCCCGGGTATCCATAACATAGGCGACATAACCGAAACAACCCTGCTGAAAATAGTGTCTGGCCCTCGCTGCTGAACACAAAATTGGCCCATGCTGAGATCTCTCCCCATGAACCACTAACTCTCCTTTACTTGGGGTCCGAACCCGAACAAACTGCTGCTCATAATCGATCACTGCCCCATTAGGGCTCAACCAATCCATACCCATAATAACCTTGTTCCCACGCAGAGGAATGGGAACCAAATCAATCGGATACTTCTCGCAGAATAACTGAAGAGTACAATCTCGATGAACCCTCGCAACCCAAACAGACCTATCATCCGCGATCTCGACATCTAGAGGACAATCCAGCTCCCCCGGAGCTCCAGAAAACCTCTTGCTAAGCGCAATCAGGTAGCTCCCGAATCAAACAATACCAATGCAAAAATATCGTTCACAAGGAACGATCCTAAAATAAAACACATAAATATAAGCAACAATTCAATATAAATAAACAGATAAGGATAAGATACATACCCATCACCACATCTGGTGCCGCGTGATCCTCATCGGCTATCAATTGAAAGTCCCTGCTCTTCACCGCAGGTGCATCTGCCCAGCCCTGGCGGCCGTCAATAATCCGAAGAGTTGCAGGAGTGGGTGTTGACACCGGCCCCGCTGCAGCCAAACTCGGACAATGGGCCTTCTTGTGCCCCCTATGATTGCAATGATAGTAAATCAGATCAGATATATGGGTGTTAGTGGTGGTAGCATTGTAATCCCTGCTAATATGACTAGTCCGACTGCAGTTGAAGCAGCCATAACCACCCTCCCTGCACGCTCCTTCGTGCATCTTGCCGCACTTGCCGCAGCGGCTATGACCTTGATGGACTTTCAATCTAGAATCAGATACCTTGGGACTCTTTCCAAAACCCTTAGCACTCGACACATAACCTGGCTTCCTCTTCTTCTCCATCTCCAGATCAATTTGTGTCTCCCTAGATCTTGCTATCATATCCTCCAGTGTCTTGCAGCTGGATCGGCTCAAAACTACCGAATATCACTCCTCAGCATCTCATGATACCGAGCCTTCTTAATCTCCTCATCCGCCACATACTTCGGAACCAAAAGTGCACTCTCCCGGAACATTGCGGTGATCTCAGCCACCGTCTCAGTAGTCTGGCGGAGATCCTGAAACTCTCGCACCAACTGCTGCACCTCAATCACCGGTGCGAACTCAGCCTTGAAAGTGGTCACAAAATCATCCCAGGTCATTGAATTAATAGCCTCATCCCCCACTGCACACCCGACCTCATCCCACCAACCTTGTGCCCTGTCCTTCAGAAGACAAGAGGCAAGTCTGACCTTCGCCCCCTAGGGGAAACTGCCGGTACGGAAGGCGTTAGCAACATCCGCTAACCACCTCCTGCTCGCTTTCGGGTCCTTTGCCCCATGATAATCCGGAGCTCCACATTCTCGGAACTCCCTGAAGGTCAATGAATACGCCCCAACCAAGGCCACCATCTCAGAACGAAAGGCGCTCAACCGCTCATCCAAAATCTCCAGAATGCCCTCCTTGACCGTGCCAAATATCACAGCAGTCTGCTCGAGAATGCAGTGCGTAATATCAGACGAGATGAACTCCCTAGTCTGATCATCTAGCTGCCCGGCTCCAGAACCTAAGCCCGAGCCCTTTCCAGCACCAGAACTGCCAACATGTCTACCTCGCAATGTCACCATACTGAAAATAGATCATATAAACCATCAGAATAAGCATCAGAGTAATTCGAGGGATTATAATCTCTACAAGCTTCTTCGTTTCATCGCAACCCTCCTTGACTCGAGTACGGATCCTCTGCTTCTAGTAGTACGGGCCCATACTACCTTCCACATCTATCCATACTTTCCTTAAAGATTGCCTTGAATCCGCCAAGTCACCCTATATCCATACAAATAACCCTCCAAAAAATAAGGTTCCCATCACTAGATCTCATCCTAGGTTTTCCTACGGCAAACTCCACACCATTCTCCACCATCAGCTGCAAAAGGAACTCCCGCTAACTTCCTCTAACTAGGTCACAAATACTATTACATATCACAAAAACCAGATAATTCTTCGAATGAAAGGTCTCACACTAGAATGGTTGGACTCAAATAAGAGCCGTGCAATAGATTTAAAACCTAACCTTTTAAAATTATTTAGTTCCCATAATATGTAACTTAGCATATTCGCTTACTAGTTAGCTGAAACTAGTAAGAACTCCTAAAAGCACAAAGCAAGCAACATTCGAGCATCAAGTAACTAGAACCCAACATCATTTAATCAGGCCAACCTATCACTGACTGATCAGTACTAGCATGCAAATCTACAAGCTCATACAATAGGCATACAAATGCATCTTTCCTAGAATTCTATCATGCAAAATTGAGCAGATCCTTAGCCCTAACTAGCATGCGATTCACAGATTCACAGATTAAATCATATCAGATAACATGTATGGGTAATTTGGGAAAACTTACTTGAGCTCGGATGATTGCATGCACCACACCCTTTCTTTTCTTAGAGAACTCTTTTCTTAAAATACATTTCTTTTTGAAAAAAACTTTACCAAATCCTCAGTTTGATTTCAGACACACCCGATAGTATGTCCGAATCCCTCAAACCAAGGCTTTGATACCAACTTGAAACGTCCCAAAAATGAGACTCAAAAATTTCATTTTTAAATTAATAAAATTAGTATCCAAAGAACATCATCATAAAAATCTGGATAAAACAAATGTATCAATCAACGTATCACATCAGAGTAAATCAAGAAAATGTGGAACGAGGTGGTGTGTACCCTGCAATCATCCCGAGCTCTTCCCTTTGGAATTGGAAGTACCTGAAACATATACTGAAAACCATAAGCACAAAGCTTAGTGAGTTCCCCAAAATACCACATACCATACATAATAAACACATAATGGGCCCCGCCCAGCATCGGGCCCCACTCGGTATACAGATCGGGCTCCGCCCGACATACGTATAAACATATATCGTATAAACATATACACATGCAATAATCAAAAAGATACATAGCATACAAAATGTTCATCGGGCCCTGCCCGGTAAGCATATATGTACATAACACATGCAAGAGTCACGCATATATCTAGCACCCTAATATAACAAAATCCTAGGCCGACATTGGTGCCTTCGACCCGCTAAACACAGTGAGGAAACTCACATCAAACTGTTGAATCACACGAATAAATCTCTGGCTATTGGTCCGACAAATCCCCGAGCTATCAATACCAAATAACATCCAATCAATAATTGGATTCCAATCCTTAACCATCACTCCAAAGCTAGGGTAAAAAGACCATTTTACCCCTTACCTAGTTTGGTCCAAGACTAAGGCCCAAACCTACCATCCAAAAGGCCCAAATACCAAAATAATCATCTAAGGCCCAATCATGGCCTAATTTTCCGAATTGGGCCCAAACCCCTTTCATGGGCCTTAATCCAAGGTCCAAAAATATTCCTAGCCCACAACACTTGAATTCAGATGGCCCAACAAAGCCCTAAACATCTATGCCCAAAATATGGCCCAAACCGAAGAGCCAACAATCCGAGGCCCACTCTGTTGAGTACGCGGGGGGTACTCAGCTCGTACGCGTAGTGTACTCGCCTTAGGGCTTGTACGCCAAGCGTACCTACTTGTACGCCCAACATACTCTCTCATTCAACCATATTCCATTTCCAACTCTTAATCCTTTAAGACATCACTCCACAACTTAGATCTGACTTCCTTGGGATGGTTTATCACGTAAAGTTGCTAACTTTACGTGCATGAATAACTTAATTAATCTCTTAAAGCTCACAAGGACTTAATAGACGACTTAATGCATGCATGAGGCCATAAACACCATAAAGTAGCTAACTTTATGCCTAAGAAACTCATAATATGCCCAGATCTAAAAGAATAAGCCCCACAAACGAATTAACCCATCAAGCTAACCCAAAAAGGGACCAAAAGCACAAAAACTAAGACATGAATAGATCTAAGTAAGGAGAAAACAAGGTATGAACTTGATACCTCAAAAGTCTTGCAAAATTAGTGATGATTCTGGATCTCTAAGCTTCACACTAAGCAATGCACCTTCAGTCTTCTTCAATCCCTTCACAATGAGCAAAATAAGCATCAACTTCTTCTCAAGATCTCAAAGACACAACAATGGAGGCTAAGGGTCGAGATTTAGGGTTTTTGTGCAATGAAGGTTGGTAAAGAGGCCAGCCCTAAGACTTAAGGACTTTAAATAGGGTGCAACACCCTAAAATTAGGGTTTCTTATTCTCCACATACGCTAAGCGTAACCCTCGTACGCCCAGCGTACGAGGCCTCGCACCCGCGATCAAAATCCACCTTGGTACGCTAAGCGTACCATGTGGTACGCCCCGCGTACTAGCTTCTCAGCTAGTACGCTAAGCGTACCATGTGGTACGCCCCGCGTACTACTCCAAGGACCAATAATGCAACAAATTAAATATAAAGGGAAAATAAGGAACATACCAAAATCCAAGTGTTACAGTCTTCTATTCGATGTGGTGATATATTTGGATTTTCAGGAATACTCGATTGTTTGGTTTTGAGTCCGAAGGTGGAAGATATTTTTGATAAAATAGTTACTCAATCTTTCTTATGATATAATGTTGGGACTAAATAATTTATTAATTGGATAGAGTGGTTTAAAAACCCTAAGTTTGCTGATTCTTAATATATTTTGTTTTTAACTAGTTTTTTGCTACTCTTATTTTAATAAAATACGTCGTTAAAATTCTTTTACGTAATATAAATTATTTATTTGACTAGCAACATTTTCTGCATACATATATAGAGAATGTTTACTATTCATTTATTTAATAATGGTTCGTATTATTTTTTCAATCTACGTAGTTAAATAGTTTTTAAACGAAATAAACTAAAGTTGTATTTTCGAGACCAAAATATGTAATATTGTAGCAGAAAATAGTTAACGACGTCATATCATAACAAAATATATTAAATGAAAGTATAAACACTAAAATATTGTAATTTAAACTTTAAAATCACGATTATTAAGTTCAAAACTTTAAAAACAATCAGGTTGTCCGATATAGATGTATGTAGGTACCGTAAGGATAATGTGGCATGTAAAGCCATGTGTTGTTCCCAGAAGGGCATAAACACCGAGTGGAGTAGCTGGTCTTACACGCTGTAACAGATGAGAGAGAGAGAGAGAGAGGCAAAGGTCTTTTGACCGTTTGGAGCTTTTAAACATTTTTTTAATTACCAATTTTTACCTATGAATACTAACCTATTTTATACACATTTTCACACCACACCATTAATTCTTTCATTGTAAACTACAACTTATATGTTCTTAACATAACACCTCACTAATACACACTTCGAATCACCCACCGATGAGTTCATGAACATGTTACAAACCTCACATATTGATATTTCCATATTTATACATATATTTATGTGTTATTTTAATATATTTTAGCCATAAATTGGTTAAAAAAGATTTTGGGTATTTATAAGTATAAATTCTATTTTGTAGCCAAAGAAGGAAAATCTCAAAGAAAAGGACCAAAACTGGAAAAAGCTGGAAACTTGGAGGTAAAAGCATGCATAAAGAAGAAAAGAGAGGAGAAGAGCGTGCATAATGAAGATTCCACAACGTGGTTAACTCTGGTCCATGCCATGGCAATGTAGAAGGTTCTTGACTGATTTGTTGATGACTTGCTCCATACGCTTTAAATGGTTTCCACGACGTAACAAGTATATGGCCAAGATGTGGAAGATAGTTTTTTGGCAAGTTTATATAATGATAATTTTCGACAAGAAGCGACCAAAAACCTCTGAGAAACCCTTGGAGATCAGATTTTGATTGTAGAGAAAGTATTATAAAGATTGGAGTAAATATCTACAATTAATCATTCAGTTTGAATAGTTCTTATCATGTTTAATCTAGATTACTCTTTGATTAAGTGTTTTTCTGCTGTAATCATCGGCTAAAAACCCTTTGCTTTCATTTAGACTAAATGAACCCTAATACTATGTGTTAATTTATGCTTTTATGGATTATTGAAGTTGGATTTAGCTAATGTTTGATAGATCACCATCTTAGCATGTTAAAAGTTCCTATCTTTATAGCTTTTCCCTCAAGTTTTGTGTATTTAAGTGGCCATTGGTTGCATGAACTTGTTTTTCCTAGTTGTTTATGATCATTAAATTGCTAGAGCTAGAGGTTGATCATACCCTATTATAAGTAGTAAAAGTTAATTGCATAATTGTGTTAAAGAGCATTATTTGATCATAGTATTTTCTTGATTGTTTATCTTTATCATAGATAAATAATTCTAGATCTATTCATTCAGAGCCCAATTATATCCTAAAATCAATTTAGTGTTTTTAATTTACATGATCATTGTAGTTAAAGTTCATAAATTGATATATGCTAGTTAGTCCGATCATGATAATTAGTGACTTTTAGTTTGGTATCCAACATATATAATACATTGTTTGAAATTAACCATAGGAAAAAAGGGGATTTGAAGCTCAACGGTCGTATCTTTTAATTCTTGATCAAATCCTATTTTCTAATTGTTTGCTTTAGCTTGAAGTATTTTCAATAAATTGTTGAATTAAGTTTTTTTGAACTTGAAAAATCCGATAAAAACTCCCTCTTTAAAGTTTTTTTTCTTTAGTTTAATTATTAGCCTAATTTTCTTTATTAGAATTTCGTTCCATGTGATCGACTCTTACTTACACTACTTTGTTACTACGCGACTAGGTACACTGTCTATTGTATTTTAGCTAAGTTGAATAATTGGGATATAAATTTAAAGCTTTTAAGTGGTTATATAAAACACATCACATATTCAACATGTAACACCCATAAAAATTCAAGCCAATTTAAAACTTTTTAAAACATTTCAAAACCAATGATTATTACAAAACTTGTTTTTAAAATAGTATAATGTCAGAGTAACCCAGAATCAAATCATAAAATCATGAAATATGAGGAGCTGTACGATCACGCCTTCGCCTTCCCGCGATCATAAGAAGCACCTGAAACAATAATCGATAAATGTAAGCTCGAAGGCTTAGGGAGTTACCCCCAAAACGCCATAAAACATATCAATAACATATAAGCAAACAACATGTATAATGAGCCTTCAGCCTGACTGGACCGCCTCGCAGGCCTTCAGCCTATATGGACCGCTCTTCGAGCCTTCGGCACGTCTGGACCGCTTCGCAAGGCCTTCGGTCTGACTAACATACCCTCTTGGGCATGTAGTCTATCCGGACCGCCCTGGGTATGTTGGCCTTCAGCACAAAGCAGGACCGCCTCAACCCAACCCCCAATCAAACAAACATGTGCACATAATATCATACGCTAGCATATATAACAGTCAAACCGATCTAACAGATCATCAATCATAGCAACATCCTATAACCAGGATACAGACCTAACCGGTCACTAACATAGCATCATCCTACATACTAGGATACCGACCTAACCAGGTCACTAAGCATATCACCATCCTAACTACGAGGATGTAAATCAATAAGCATATCATGCAATAACCCCGGATACAAATCCGAAAAAGGGCCGACATTGGTGCCTTAGACCCTGTTGATATGGTGAGGAGAACGCACCTCACAAGTAGCTCGAAGTAAAAAGGTCAAACTCCACCAACTACAGCTCCAAGTACAACACATACATCCACCGATGATCCACTTCCATAAATTCCCAAATTACCAAAATACCCCAAGAAGTCAAACTGGTCAACCCTTGGTCAAAGTCAAAGTTAACGGTCAAAGTCAACAGTCCATGTTGACCCAACTCTTCGAGTGCAGCTAGCAACTCGTCGAGTTCCTTAAGAACTCAGAAATTCATAAAACCCTAACTGACTCGCCGAGTTTCCAACAAACTCGTCGAGTCCATGCGGAATCAAATACGGGCAACCTTCATCTGACTCGCCGAGTCGGCTAAGCGACTCGTCGACTTCATGCAGTCCATTTCTTATTCAGATGTTTTTAATCCACCCTAAAGCTCCATATTGCAGATCCAACCTCCTAGGGCATGGTTTCCACGTAAAGTTGCAAACTTTACGTACATGCATGGTCCTAAATGCCAAAACTAGACTAAGGGAAATGTTAACTCAAAGGAAAAGGCCCAAGCTTGCTAAATCTCGTAACTTTATGGCTATAAGGACCAAGGGGAGTCCAGATCTGAAGTTACAACTTCAGATCTTGCCCCAATACCCGAAATGATCCTCAAATATGCTAAGGATGGCCCTAAACCCAAACATGAAGAGATCTAACTAGAGATAAGTTAAGGTAACGACTTGGTACCTTCAAAATGATGCCAAGATGTAGTAGAGTCAGATCCACAGGCACCTCTTTGCTCCAAGCTTCTTATACTTCACACCTTCTTCACAAAATGTACCAAAATCACTCTTTAAGCCTCATAAACACTCAAACAGAAGGTTAATGGCGATTAGGGTTTCTTATGGCCGTCAAGGGGTGATAAGGGACTGGAGGAAAGGAATTAAGGTCCTTTAAATAGGGTGCAAACCCTAAAAATTAGGGTTTCATCTCCCGGTTCCTACTAGTCGAGTCTGGGTCCTCCGACTCGTCGAGTAGATTCTAGAATCCACGCTGGCTGACCAGGTTCTACGCGACGAGTTGGGGCCTCCAACTCGTCAAGTTACCATATCAATATGAATATAAAAGCTTTAAAATATGCACCTGGGAGTCGGGATGTTACAATTCTCCCCCACTTGAACTAGACTTCGTCCTCGAAGTCTACTGCAGCGAACAATCCTGGATAGTGCTCCCGCATCTCTGCCTTCGGCTCCCACGTCCACTCGGACCGCCTCCTGTGCTCCCACTGTACCTTTACAAAAGGTACTTCCTTTTTCCCTAGAACCTTCACCTTCCTCTCAAGAATAGCCATCGGCCTCTCCACATAATTCAGGAGCTCATCGACCTGAATATTATCTAATGACACTACTGCCTCCTCGTCCAGAATGCACTTCCGCAACTGTGAAACATGGAAAGTGTTGTGGATCCGACTAAGATCCTCTGGAAGATCTAATCTATACGCCACCTTGCCAACTCTGGCAGCGATCCTGAATGGCCCGATATATCGGGAACCCAATTTCCCCCTCTTCCTGAAGCGGATCACACCCTTCTAGGGTGAGACCTTCAGGAGAACCATGTCGCCGACCTGAAACTCCAACTCATATCGGCGCTGGTCGGCGTAACTCTTCTGCCGACTCGGTGCGGTCTGCAGTCGCTGTCTAATCTGTTGAATCATCTCGGTAGTCTGCAGGACTACCTCAGTCCGACCCATCACCCTGTGACCAACCTCGCCCCAACAGACTGGGGTGCGGCATCTCCGTCCATACAACAGCTCATAAGGCGGAGCACCAATGTTGGAGTGAAAGCTGTTGTTATAGGAGAACTCTGCAAGGGGTAGGTAGGAGTCCCAACTCCCACCGAAGTCGATAACGCAGGCTCTCAGCTTATCCTCGAGAGTCTGTATGGTCCGTTCACTCTGGCCGTCTGTCTGCGGATGATAGGCTGCACTGAAGTGCATCCGCGTGCTCAGTTCCTCGTGGAACTTCTGCTAGAAACGGAAGGTGAACCGAACATCACGGTCTGAGACGACAGAGACCGGCACTCCATGGCGAGCAACGACCTCGTGGATATACAAGTCGGCCAGCTTCACGGCTGATGAACTCTCCCGTATCGCTAGAAAGTGGGCGCTCTTGGTCAATCGATCCACGATGACCCAAATAGCGTCGAAGCTCTTCGCCGTCCTCGGCAACTTGGTAATAAAATCCATTGTGATCTGTTCCCACTTCCACATGGGAACCTCTAGAGGCTGCAGCTTGCCATGCGGTCTCTGGTGCTCGGCCGTGACCATCCTACAGTTCAGACACCTCTCCACGTACCAAGCGATTTCTCGCTTCATGCATGGCCACCAGTAACTCAATCACAAATCCTGGTACATCTTGGTGGCCCCCGGGTGGATAGATAAGCGAGACTTATGAGCCTCCTCCAAAATTGTATGTCTGACCCCACCGGACATCGGAACCCAGACCCGACCGCAACGGGTCAATAATCCCCGGTTATCCTGCACAAACCGGGTGTTCTCACCCCTAATCCTCTCAAGTTTCCAGTTCTCCTGATGCATACCCTCTGCCTGAGCTTCCCTGATCAAGCTCACAAGTGGAGAATCCACTGATATCCTCATACATGCCACTGGGGTAGAAGATCCAACTGAATTGCGGCTCAGTGCGTCCGTAACCACGTTCGCTTTACCTGGGTGGTAAAGGATCTCACAGCCGTAGTCCTTGACTACATCCAGCCACCTGCACTATCTCATGTTCAGGTTTGGCTGATCCATGATGTGTATCAGGATCTTGTGGTCCGTGTATATGGTACAACGGACCCCATAGAGGTAATGTCTCCAAATCTTGAGAGCAAATACCACCGCTCCCAGCTCCAGATCATGAGTAGGGTATCTCGTATCGTGCAACTTCAGCTGCCGCGATGCGTAGGCTATCACCCGTCCTCTCTGCATGAGGACCACTCCCAGTCCCGTGATGGATGCATCATAGAACACCACAAAATCCTCAACTCCCCCCAGGAGAGTCAAGACTGGAGCCTCGCATAGTCATGTATGAATCTCCGGTAGTACCCTGCCAGTCCCAAGAAGCTCCTGATATCCGAGGGAGACTTCGGGACCTGCCACTGCATCACCGCCTCGATTTTGGCTGGATCGACCAAAATCGCCTCCTGGTTAACGAGGTGTCCAAGGAACCGAACCTCTCGTAACCAAAACTCACAATTCGAGAACTTGACATACAACCGCTCTCGCCTCAAAACTCCCAATAGCTCCCGAAGATGCTCCTCATGCTTCTCTCGGGTCTTGGAGTACACCAATATATCATCTCATGAACACGATGACCGAGCGATCGAGCATCGGTCTGCAGACCCGATTCATCAGGTCCATAAATACTGTTGGCGCGTTGGTGAGCCCAAACGACATCACCACGAACTCGTAGTATCCATAACGAGTCCGGGACACGGTCTTCTCCACGTCCTCATCCCTAACCCTGACCTGATGGTACCCAAACCTCAGGTCTATGTTGGAGAACCAAGATGCTCCCTTCAACTGATCGAAAAGATCATCTATCCTTGGGAGTGGATAACGGTTTTTCACTGTCAACTTGTTCAACTCCTGGTAATCAATGCACATCCGGTACGAACCATCCTTCTTCCTGACGAAGAGAATCGGCGCTCCCCATAGAGAACTGCTCGGACGAATGAACTGCTTGCCCATCAGTTCCTGTAATTGTGACGACAACTCCTGCATCTCTGGTTGTGCCAACCGGTACGACACCTTGGCGATAAGGGCCACACCTAGCACTAGGTCGATCCTAACTAGACCTGCCTCTTCGGAGGCACTCCAGGTAACTCCTCCGGAAACACGTCAACAAACTCTCTGACCACTAGAACCTCTGATACTGAACCCTGATCCCTCACCCGCGTATCCACCACATACGCTAGATAACCCGCACACCCGTGTTGAATGTACTGCCGAGCTCTGGCAGCCGAAGAAAACCCTGATCCCAATCTGGTGCCCTCTCCATAGACAATCAGTTCTCCCCCACTTGGGGTTTGAACTACCACTCGCTGACCCTCGCAGTCGATCATGAAACCGAAGTGAATAAGCCAGTCCATACCCACAATCACACACACGTCTCCCATAGGAATCAGGATCGGGTTTATCGGGAAAGATACCCCGAAGATCTCCAATACGCAACCCCGATAGACCGAAGAAGCGGAAATCCCATGTTCGTTGGTGATAGAGACTCGCAACGGACACTCTAGCTCTCCTACTGGCAAACCAAACTCCCTACTAAATGTCTGAGAGACAAACGACCGACTCGCCCCCGAGTCAAATAATACCAAAGCAGGTAAGGAGTTCACTAGAAACGTACCTAACCACAGGTACAAACATATAAGCATAAAACAAATATAATCATTAAGATAAGGGATAGAAACATACCAGCAACCACGTCTGGTGTTGTCCTGACCTCCTCTGCTGTAAGCTGGAAGGCGCGTCCCTAGGCCCTCGGGGACGCTGCTCGACCCTGACTCCCGTCAGTAATCCTCAGTGTAGCTGGTGCTGGAGCCTGCGTCGGCCTGGCTGCGAGCTGTGGACAGTTGGTATTCACATGACCAACCTGATGACAGTGGTAGCAGATCCTCATATCCTGAACCGGTGCTGTCTGGCGACAATCCTTCGCGTAATGCCCCTCTCTGCCGCATTTGCGGCATACGCTGCTAAACCTGCAAACCCCTGAGTGACCCTTCCCGCACTTGCCACAAGTGCGACCCTGCTGTCCCCCTGACCTGGAATCAGCGGTCTTAGACCGCTTTGGCGCCGGCGGTGACTGTGTCGGGGCCTGCCGCTACTCCCTCAACTGCAGCTCAATCTCCAACTCACGCCGCCTAGTGGGCTCCTGTAAATCCATAAGTGTATCACAACGCTGGGTCGCCACAACCTGTCGAATATCAGTCTTGAGCATGCTCAGATAACGTGTCTTCTGAGTCTGCTCAGAAGCAAACTCTGGGCAGAACATCGCCCTCTCCGTGAACATGCGGGTGATCTCCGTCACTGTCTCACCATCCTGTCTCAAATCCAGAAACTCCTGAGCTAACCGTTCCCGCTCGACTCGTGGAATTTAGCGAGCGCGGAACATATCCCTAAACTTCTCCCAAGTAACCGTAACTCTCTAGTCATCCGAATATGATCCAGAAATCAACCTCCACCAGCCCTTTGCCCCAGACCTCAGCAGGTTCAGGGCACATCTGACCTTCTGGTTAGTAGGACATGACCACGTGAAGAAACACCCCTCCATGTCAGATAGCCACCTCATGGATTTGATGGGGTCCGGGTTCCCATCAGAAGTAGGGGGCTTCGTGTTGTCGAAGTCCCGATACTGAAAAGTCTGACTGGCTCCTACCCCTTCCGCCGATACAACTGTTGTAGCTGCTGTGGCAGCCGCCTCAGTAAACAACATGCATAATGAGCCTTCATCTTGACTGGACCGCCTTGCACGCCTTCAGCCTATCTGGACCGCTCTCCGAGCCTTCGACACGTCTGGACCGCCTCGCAGGGCCTACATCCTATCTGGACCGCTCGACGGGCCTTCGGTCTGACTAACATGCCCTCCTGGGCCTGTAGTCTATCCGGACCGCCCTGGGTATGTTGGCCTTCAGCACAAAGCAGGACCGCCTCAACCCAACCCCCAATCAAACAAACATGTGCACATAATATCATACGCTAGCATATATAACAGTCCAACCGATCTAACAGATCATCAATCATAGCAACATCCTATAACCAGGATACAGACCTAACCGGTCACTAACATAACATCATCCTACATACTAGGATACCGACCTAACCAGGTCACTAAGAATATCACCATCCTAACTACCATGATGTAAATCAATAAGCATATCATGCAATAACCTGGATACATATCCGAAAAAGGGTCGACATTGGTGCCTTAGACCCTGTTGATATAGTAAGGAGAACTTACCTCACAAGTAGCTCGAAGTGATAAGGTCAAACTCCACCAACTGCAGCTCCAATTCCAACACCTACATCCACCGATGATCCACTTCCATAAATTCCCAAATTACCAAAATACCCCCAGAAGTCAAACTGGTCAACCCTTGGTCAAAGTCAAATTCAACGGTCAAAGTTCAAAGTCCATGTTGACCCAACTCGTCAAATGCAACTAGCAACTCGTCGAGTTCCTTAAGAACTCAGAAAGTCATAAAGCCCTAACTTACTCGCCGAGTTTCCAACCAACTCGTCGAGTAAATGCGGAATCAAATACGGGCAACTTCATCCGACTCGCCGAGTCGGCTAAGCGACTCGTCGAGTTCATGCAGTCCATTTCTTATTCAGATGTTTTTAATCCACCCAAAGCTCCATATTGCAGATCCAACCTCCTAGGGCATGGTTTCCACGTAAAGTTGCAAACTTTACGTACATGCATGGTCCTAAATGCCAAAACTAGACTAAGGGAAAGGTTAACTCAAAGGAAAAGGCCTAAGCTTGCTAAATCTCATAACTTTATGGCTATAGGGACCAAGGGGAGTCCAGATCTGAAGTTACAACTTCAGATCTTGCCCCAATACCCGAAATGACCCTCAAATATGCTAAGGATGGCCCTAAACCCAAACATGAAGAGATGTAACTAGAGATAAGTCAAGGTAACGACTTGTTACCTTCAAAATGATGTCAAGATGTAGTAGAGTCAGATCCACAGGCTCCTCTTTGCTCCAAGCTTCTTATACTTCACACCTTCTTCACAAAATGTACCAAAATCACTCTTTAATCCTCACAAACACTCAAACACAAGGTTAATGGCGATTAGGGTTTCTTATGGCCGTCAAGGGGTGATAAGGGACTGGGGGAAAGGACTTAAGGTCCTTTAAATAGGGTGTAAATCCTAATAATTAGGGTTTCATCTCCCAGCTCCTACTCGTCGAGTCCGGGTCCTCCGACTCGTCGAGTAGATTTTAGAATCCACGCAGGCTGACCAGGTTCTACACGACGAGTTGGGGCCTCCAACTCGTCGAGTTACCATATTAATATGAATATAAAAGCTTTAAAATATGCACCTGGGAGTTGGGATGTTACACAACACCAACCCCTTTGCCAACAACCTTTCCAGAAAAAAAACTACTTCCATCAACTAAATCATTTCCAAGCACCAAACCGATTCTATCAATTTCACTATCTCAATTTCAACGTTCCCAACCCCAAACTTCTCAGGCTTAACCTTCTCCAACCCAAGAGTTGCACCTTTTCAAATTACTAGGTTTTTTAGAATTCAATGTTTCATAAATGAGACTTTTCAATTTCCAAAACTTGAGGGCAAGTTTTGTAACTCTTGAAAACTTTTTGAATTCCAAACTTGATGGCAAGTTTTGTAACTCCTTAAAAAAAACTTTTTGAGTTCCAAAACTTGATGGCAAGTTTTGTAACTCTTCAAAAACATTTAGATCAAATTTTAACCAATAAAATAATCATATTATCTTTTTCCAATTTGACCTAATTACAATTCATGTAGCAAGATAAATCAAATAATACAAATAATTAGCTTATCATATAACTTGTAATTATCTTAATATTTGACATTTATCTTTTACTTGGATGATACCATATCAGAAAAAACAGATTTTATGATATAAAACAGTTCATGGTAATGATCCTAATCCAATTCTGGCCAAAAAAATCCGAAAATCTGCTAACAGACTGTCCAACTCGTCGAGTTCCATAGTGGACTCGTCGAGTTCACCCTGGCAGAAGGCAGATTTCCATTTTTTTTCAACTTTGAACAATTTAACCAATGCATCTATATAACAGAAAACACCCATGGCTCTGATACCACTGTTGGGTTTTATGTACTATAACACTCCTATGGTGCACATACAACCCTAATGCTTTGGATCTAAGTTTTCATCCAAAGCATGAAACCTATAACTAGCATACAAATTTAATATTGCAACATAAAAACAAGTTAAGTTATTACCTCTTTGTTGTAGCTTGTAGAGTTTTGGCCTTTAAAGAGCTTAGCACCCCAAGTGTGATGCCTCAAATGGTTCACAAAACACCATGAACAAATGGAGGATAATGAGAGAGAGGTTACGAAGCTCCAAATTCGGCTAGGGTTTCATCTATGATCACAAGTGACCATTTTTTTGGAGTCTAGGGGTTAATTTTATAGTTTGGAATTCCTAGGGTCTAACTTGTAAACCCTAATTCACTTCCTTGGGCCTTTAATCCAATAATCCATATGATAAGCCCTTTGGACTAACTCTTCATGGACTCCCACATAGAATTAGTCCATCCTAATCAATATGGATCATTAGCCAAACTATAAATATCACTGATTTATCTAATCAGTCCCTGTTAATTTAATTAGTCTCTTTTGATCACTAAATTAATTCCAAATTAGTTATTGATCAATACTAATTAAATAATATGTTTTCTCCATTAATATATTATACTTATAATATATTAATAAATCACAAATAACCTCTTTCTCAAATATCCATCCTATCAAATTACTCTGGTGAATGCAACCCAAAATGGACCATGCTGCTCTCGGGTCAAGTACATACCAATTATAGTTATGGACTTAGACACCTAATCCAACAGTCTCTCACTTGGATAAGTCTAATAACTATAACTGCAAGTACGACTTCAAAAACCGACTAGCAATCGTAGCTCTCAAAAGCCGTTGTCGAACTCTGACGCGTCCATTAGATAAGGGATCATATATTCCTCCATTCTACAAGATATCGTATGAATTGAGACATGGATTATAATCATTCTCTCTATTCATGTGTTGTTTCCCGGTTTCCGATTTATGATGAAAGACTAATTGAACAAATCAAATCAGTTCAGGCTTGGCCAAGCGCTTAGGGTTTCATCATTAAATCATTGAGGGGCCCACAGATATCGCTTTTATCCCTCTTAGGGTAAAAGGAACGGATAAACTTTGACTCATATGCTTGCTCTATTTACTCATCAAATCACACACAATGATACGTTTTATAACACCAAGTTACTGGTGCGTTTACATATCATCAATGTGCAACCGACTTGTAAACTGCAACTATATGTCTCCGTTTGAAGAATATAAGATATTATCGTCTCACTAATCACTCGTGATAAAATCCATGAAGTGATTCATGTGAGCGTGGGTTTAATCCAATACTAAAATCTTATTACATGAGTACTCATGAACACTGCAACAAACTTTTGCCATGTCTAAATACTTAGACAATCTACAGACGGATTCATGACAGTCTTACTTCATTACTTACTTCCAAAGTATGAACGACTGTGGATGTTTGAATAACCTAGTTATTCGGGAAGTAAAACATGAAAAGTGGAACACAAGAATAATCGAATCCAATATGGTTTCAAAACTTTTGAATATAAATAAAACACACTTATTATTTAATCACCATATTGATTACACATTATTCATTGTATAATGTTTCGACTAATCAACTTAATACTTGAATTAAAACGATAGTTATCCCATGCTCCAAGCATACACACTATGTTTACCTATGGTCCTTACTTTGTGAAATAGATCAATTGTAAACATTTCCAATGACTCTCATTTCACAATTCCAAATCCTTATCACAAGTGTAAGAATACCAATTCTTGCCACTATTAGAATGTGTTAGATTCTAAACTATCATGTAATGATCCTTTTGTAATGTCAATGCACCAAAGTCACATAGACTTAGACAATGATATTACAAAGTACTCTACTGGAGATTGTTACAAGACAATTCCACAGATACGAAGTCTCACATTCAAAGTACATTCCTTTGAACATCCTTATTGCATGAATGTTTCTAACTTACACATAGATTCTTAATATCCAACTCCCATTATGGAAACATTTTCCATATTTTCCATGTGACAACTCATTATTCATATTAATGTCAATATGGTCCATACATTACTATACCTCCAACTGCCAACAACCGACCAATCTTTAGCGAACCTTAGATCGTCCTTGACAGTTGTTTAACTACTTTAGTCATATTCGATTCCGGTCCTCTTTTCCCTTTTAATGCCCTAGGCATTTGGAAAAACAGAACACGTGAATATTACAGCATATGTAATCGATCTGATACCCAAAGCATATGGGATACGATTCATAATGTCTTACATAAAGACATGATATTTTACCAGTCTCTTGCTATAATATTTCCATATATAGAATTTCCTTATGTTGAATCATTTCATCATAACATTCATATATGTTCATGACTAAATTCTATTAAAATCTCAATCTAAGCTTTTAGATTTGAAATGAAGTATGAGTTCCTCTCCCTTAATTATAGCAAAACAACTTTTCAAACTCTGCAACTTTGCGAATTTAAACTTTGTTTTCTAAAATTTGCTAACTCGCAACACTTATCATAATAATTGTGCTCCCACTAGCATAATAATTACATTCTTACTAGTATGCACTTATGCTCCCACTAGCTTTGACATATATCCAGAAATCAGCTGGACTTCTAGAAATCAATACTTATTGACTTTCTTACCAAAGGTCTGATTTCTGATACGAGATGCTTCGATAAGCCTTTACCTAAGCTCATACACTTTTTATTAGAAAGCTCATATATGTGTTTAAACTATTTCAGAACTTAGAACAATAAGTTCCAAATGTCCAAACTATTTTCCATTTCTCACAATTTGAACTATGAAGAGGGATGTCGTAATCACAATCGAATTTGAGAACGCAATTAACACAACTACTATCTTCTCAAAATCTACTTAGTGAAAGTGTTTCCTCACAATCATTTTCATGAATTGGAGAGAAACCTTATGTCACTTAGATTTTATGGCGTATGTGTTCCTATCCATGTGAATCTGTCATTACCAACCATTATCATAAGACAAGGTCTATGACAAATTCAAAATCATATGGACTGAACTTGTTCAATCTTAATTTCTTGCCATTTAGTAGCCCAAGAGCCTACCATTGCTTTCAGGTTGTTTAGCAACTCACCCTTACTGATCAAGATGCTTTCGCCTTATGCAAACAGATGAGAACTCATAGAACTCACATGCATAGTCAACTTTAACTGGAATGGGCACAGAAAAAAGAATATGTCAACACGATAGGTTACAAACCTTAAGTCGTGTGATAGCGATGAACAATAGGTTTATTCTTGATTAGTTCCTGAAACTTTTCAAGATCTTTAAGACTCCCACTGACTACTTGACATATAAGTTTCTCTTGTCAAGAAACATTCATTGACTAACTAATATCCAAGAGTTAGTGTGGATTCCTATCAAGACAAACACTTCACACATTTGGTCTTAGTTGGTCTTTGTTTTATCACAACCACCAATTACAAATGTTCTATAAACCTACTTAAGATATGTCACTCAAGGCATAATCTTGGAGTATGACTCTAAGACTTGATACTGGAACAAAGTATGACTCATCCTTTTGATTTTAACCATTTTAACAGTTCCCGATACCTCTGCTTAGTCATATATATGCACTAAGGTATCCTTAGAGGATCAATTGAGACATGGTTCCATAATCATAAGGATGATCATAAAACATGATACTAAAGTACTCTCCTTTCCTTTCAGATTGGAGAAACTTTTATCTTTCTGCCTAATTGATTCTTCTTATTCGTTCTGCTATACATTGAAACTTTTCAAGGTATTAGAATTACACTTAAACTTGTAAGCATAACCATATTTACTGAACCATTAGTAAATCATGACGAATAGCCTTTATCATCCTTTGTGGTGGACCTGACCAGTACACATCAATGTGTACTAGATCCTTTCATCTTCCACTTGACTTACATACATATGTAAACAAGGAATTAGTCTTAATTTCCCAAGTACCAAGATTTTCATACATCATATGATTCCAGGTTTTTATCCAATTGAAACTTGGGCAATGAGAATCTTCTCTTATTTAGAAAATTACCACAATTGATATAACTAAGAATCAAACCCTTTTCAATATTGCTATTAATAGAAACATATAAACAACAATTTTCACAAATGCCATTGCAAGGAAATATAAAACAAAAAAAATCAAATTTTTTTCTTTATTTATAAAATGTGTGGAAAAACTTGTCCTTACAATGCAAATACAAATGAAAACTATGTTGCTATCTATTCCTAAGCAATCTATCATAACTCCTAAGCAACAGATCAAAAAAATATGATCATCAAACCATGCGATCGAAATCCATCTCTTCGCGATCAGAATCAGCTTACTCTTCTTTCAAGCTTCCTTTCTCTTCTTTGATCCTACTGATGTGTGTGAAACGAACTAAGTTTTATCCTACTATTCACTTACGAATTAGACACACAAAGGCATTGGACCTATCAAATGTGGTATAGTAAATAAGTAGGGTATCGAACTCAGGGAACGGAAATTAAACTAATTACTAATATTATCTAAAACAAATAATAAAATAGGAGGGGTTTCTCTAGTTTTACAAGACTAGAAACTTAACTAAAACTTACCTAGCACTTAATTAAGCAGCTAAACAATTAAATTGCAACTAAATTCAATGATAAAAACGACTTCTGTCTAGGTTCGAGTCATTTGATCCTATGGTTGATTTTATGGTAAATATATCGGATTAATTTTTCATTGGCTACCGCTTGAGATGATTAGGTTCACGTTCGTTATTGCTAATCCTTAGAAAACAGATTAATTCAAGCAGTGCCCAGTTGTCTAAATTAATAAGTTCCCTAGTTAATTAATTCGGGTTAAGTAAGACTTGTAATGGTTAATTGAATTGGTGATTCAATTAACCTTTTGTTGATGGTGTATCACACAAGCTCACGTATTAATTTACCTATCTTCTAGTTAATTCTAGTTTCACATTCGTTATTCCTAGACATATAACTATGTGGCCACATAAATTATATGAAATTAATAACTAAGAGATGTTCATACAACTTAATTATTGATTTATTAACAGAAAATAGTTGTTATTAATCTATGAGGTTCTTTAACAAGCTTATCAAAACAATATCACCAATTAAAATTAATTCTAACCATAAAATCAATCCATATTCACAAAATAATCTACCCTAAACAGAAGACAAAGGTTTTTAGTTCATAATTGCAGTAAAAACAAACTCAAAAACGAATTCAATTAGTTCAAACATGATTCAATCAAAAGCTTAACTAAGAATGAATTAGAATTTGCCTTAATCCTCTTGAAAAACGAACTTAGGGTTGATTCCTCAGCTTCTCTCGGTCTAGCAGTATGTTCAATCGCAATCTGAGCCTCCTAGGGTTCCAGAGAAGTCCCCATCTCGATCTCAAAGTCCCTATTTTCATTATTCTGGAAACAGAGGTGACTCGTCGAGTCAAGGTCCCAACTCGTCGAGTCCCTCATTAAAAATCCGTGTACGGCAAGGACTTATAGACCTTCTCGAATCTTCGATCCAACTCGTCGAGTCAGGCTTTGACTCGCCGAGTCCTTCTTGTTTTTGGCATTTTTCTTCTTTGTTTCAACTCCTGAACTTCCAACTGCTTCTCGTGCTTCGTTTTACTTCCGAGCATATCTTTTGGACTGAAAATACAATTTGAACACTATTAAGTACCTTTTGTCCATAATATGTAAATAACTAGCTAATGAATAATGAAAATCTATACTAAATATATAGCTAAATATGCACATATCAAAATATCCCACACTTGACTTTTGCTTGCCCCCAAGCAAAACTGAATTTTAGCACACTAATATTACATAAGACAATCCCAATCAAACCCAGCCATTATGTCAAGACCGCAACGCATGCATTTGTGTCTAAAGTTTTTCCTAAGGACCCCCTCACTTCTAAATACTCACAATCCTCATAAACACTCGCCGACTTCTTTTGAACAATGCTCATTTTATGCATCCCTCCGAATCCATCCACAGAAAACCTCCTAGCCTCAAGGTATTTTGGTTGACAACCCAAGCATACATAACTAGAAAATTACGAATTTTGATACCACAATGGTGCTCTTTGAATTCATCTCTTCTTTGATATTTGCTTTGATTTCTTTGAATTCACCACCTTTTTGTTTGATTTTTGGTATCTTCAACTTTTTGGATTTCTTCAGAATTTTGATCTTTTGATCTTCACTTTAATTGCTCCAAAATTCTTCAAACTTTTCTTGTAATTCTCTCTCTCTTTTTTTTTTCACATGTAACTCACTTTTTTTTTCACTCAATACCTACATGCTTAAGTAGGGGCGCTCAACTGAGACATGGATTATAATCATTCTCTCTATTCATGTGTTGTTTCCCGGTTTCCGATTTATGATGAAAGACTAATTGAACAAATCAAATCAGTCCAGGCTTGGCCAAGCGCTTAGGGTTTCATCATTAAATCATTGAGGGGCCCACAGATATCGCTTTTATCCCTCTTAGGGTAAAAGAAACGGATAAACTTTGACTCATATGCTTGCTCTATTTACTCATCAAATCACACACAATGATACGTTTTATAACACCAAGTTACTGGTGCGTTTCCATATCATCAATGTGCAACTGACTTGTAAACTGCAACTATATGTCTCCGTTTGAAGAATATAAGATATTATCGTCTCACTAATCACTCGTGATAAAATCCATGAAGTGATTCATGTGAGCGTGGGTTTAATCCAATACTAAAATCTTATTACATGAGTACTCATGAACACTGCAACAAACTTTTGCCATGTCTAAATACTTAGACAATCTACAGACGGATTCATGACAGTCTTACTTCATTACTTACTTCCAAAGTATGAACGACTGTGGATGTTTGAATAACCTAGTTATTCGGGAAGTAAAACATGAAAAGTGGAACACAAGAATAATCGAATCCAATATGGTTTCAAAACTTTTGAATATAAATAAAACACACTTATTATTTAATCACCATATTGATTACACATTATTCATTGTATAATGTTTCGACTAATCAACTTAATACTTGAATTAAAACGATAGTTATCCCATGCTCCAAGCATACACACTATGTTTACCTATGGTCCTTACTTTGTGAAATAGATCAATTGTAAACATTTCCAATGACTCTCATTTCACAATTCCAAATCCTTATCACAAGTGTAAGAATACCAATTCTTGCCACTATTAGAATGTGTTAGATTCTAAACTATCATGTAATGATCCTTTTGTAATGTCAATGCACCAAAGTCACATAGACTTAGACAATGATATTACAAAGTACTCTACTGGAGATTGTTACAAGACAATTCCACAGATACGAAGTCTCACATTCAAAGTACATTCCTTTGAACATCCTTATTGCATGAATGTTTCTAACTTACACATAGATTCTTAATATCCAACTCCCATTATGGAAACATTTTCCATATTTTCCATGTGACAACTCATTATTCATATTAATGTCAATATGGTTCATACATTACTATACCTCCAACTGCCCACAACCGACCAATCTTCAGCGAACCTTAGATCGTCATTGACAGTTGTTTAACTACTTTAGTCATATTCGATTACGGTCCTCTTTTCCCTTTTAATGCCCTAGGCATTTGGAAAAACAGAACACGTGAATATTACAGCATATGTAATCGATCTGATACCCAAAGCATATGGGATACGATTCATAATGTCTTACATAAAGACATGATATTTTACCAGTCTCTTGCTATAATATTTCCATATATAGAATTTCCTTATGTTGAATCATTTCATCATAACATTCATATATGTTCATGACTAAATTCTATTAAAATCTCAATCTAAGCTTTTAGATTTGAAATGAAGTATGAGTTCCTCTCCCTTAATTATAGCAAAACAACTTTTCAAACTCTGCAACTTTGCGAATTTAAACTTTGTTTTCTAAAATTTGCTAACTCGCAACACTTATCATAATAATTGTGCTCCCACTAGCATAATAATTACATTCTTACTAGTATAGCACTTATGCTCCCACTAGCTTTGACATATATCCAGAAATCAGCTGGACTTCTAGAAATCAATACTTATTGACTTTCTTACCAAAGGTCTGATTTCTGATACGAGATGCTTCGATAAGTCTTTACCTAAGCTCATACACTCTTTATTAGAAAGCTCATATCTGTGTTTAAACTATTTCAGAACTTAGAACAATAAGTTCCAAATGTCCAAACTATTTTCCATTTCTCATAATTTGAACTATGAAGAGGGATGTCGTAATCATAATCGAATTTGAGAACGCAATTAACACAACTACTATCTTCTCAAAATCTACTTAGTGAAAGTGTTTCCTCACAATCATTTTCATGAATTGGAGAGAAACCTTATGTCACTTAGATTTTATGGCGTATGTGTTCCTATCCATGTGAATCTGTCATTGCCAACCATTATCATAAGACAAGGTCTATGACAAATTCAAAATCATATGGACTGAACTTGTTCAATCTTAATTTCTTGCCATTTAGTAGCCCAAGAGCCTACCATTGCTTTCAGGTTGTTTAGCAACTCACCCTTACTGATCAATGAACTTTCACTGATCAAGATGCTTTCGCCTTATGCAAACAGATGAGAACTCATAGAACTCACATGCATAGTCAACTTTAACTGGAATGGGCACAGAAAAAAGAATATGTCAACACGATAGGTTACAAACCTTAAGTCGTGTGATAGCGATGAACAATAGGTTTATTCTTGATTAGTTCCTGAAACTTTTCAAGATCTTTAAGACTCCCACTGACTACTTGACATATAAGTTTCTCTTGTCAAGAAACATTCATTGACTAACTAATATCCAAGAGTTAGTGTGGATTCCTATCAAGACAAACACTTCACACATTTGGTCTTAGTTGGTCTTTGTTTTATCACAACCACCAATTACAAATGTTCTATAAACCTACTTAAGATATGTCACTCAAGGCATAATCTTGGAGTATGACTCTAAGACTTGATACTGGAACAAAGTATGACTCATCCTTTTGATTTTAACCATTTTAACAGTTCCCGATACCTCTGCTTAGTCATATAAATGCACTAAGGTATCCTTAGAGGATCAATTGAGACATGGTTCCATAATCATAAGGATGATCATAAAACATGATACTAAAGTACTCTCCTTTCCTTTCAGATTGGAGAAACTTTTATCTTTCTGCCTAATTGATTCTTCTTATTCGTTCTGCTATACATTGAAACTTTTCAAGGTATTAGAATTACACTTAAACTTGTAAGCATAACCATATTTACTGAACCATTAGTAAATCATGACGAATAGCCTTTATCATCCTTTGTGGTGGACCTGACCAGTACACATCAATGTGTACTAGATCCTTTCATCTTCCACTTGACTTACATACATATGTAAACAAGGAATTAGTTTTAATTTCCCAAGTACCAAGATTTTCATACATCATATGATTCCAGGTTTTTATCCAATTGAAACTTGGGCAATGAGAATCTTCTCTTATTTAGAAAATTACCACAATTGATATAACTAAGAATCAAACCCTTTTCAATATTGCTATTAATAGAAACATATAAACAACAATTTTCACAAATGCCATTGCAAGGAAATATAAAACAAAAAAAATCAAATTTTTTTCTTTATTTATAAAATGTGTGGAAAAACTTGTCCTTACAATGCAAATACAAATGAAAACTATGTTGCTATCTATTCCTAAGCAATCTATCATAACTCCTAAGCAACAGATCAAAAAAATATGATCATCAAACCATGCGATCGAAATCCATCTCTTCGCGATCAGAATCAGCTTACTCTTCTTTCAAGCTTCCTTTCTCTTCTTTGATCCTACTGATGTGTGTGAAACGAACTAAGTTTTATCCTACTATTCACTTACGAATTAGACACACAAAGGCATTGGACCTATCAAATGTGGTATAGTAAATAAGTAGGGTATCGAACTCAGGGAACGGAAATTAAACTAATTACTAATATTATCTAAAACAAATAATAAAATAGGAGGGGTTTCTCTAGTTTTACAAGACTAGAAACTTAACTAAAACTTACCTAGCACTTAATTAAGCAGCTAAACAATTAAATTGCAACTAAATTCAATGATAAAAACGACTTCTGTCTAGGTTCGAGTCATTTGATCCTATGGTTGATTTTATGGTAAATATATCGGATTAATTTTTCATTGGCTACCGCTTGAGATGATTAGGTTCACGTTCGTTATTGCTAATCCTTAGAAAACAGATTAATTCAAGCAGTGCCCAGTTGTCTAAATTAATAAGTTCCCTAGTTAATTAATTCGGGTTAAGTAAGACTTGTAATGGTTAATTGAATTGGTGATTCAATTAACCTTTTGTTGATGGTGTATCACACAAGCTCACGTATTAATTTACCTATCTTCTAGTTAATTCTAGTTTCACATTCGTTATTCCTAGACATATAACTATGTGGCCACATAAATTATATGAAATTAATAACTAAGAGATGTTCATACAACTTAATTATTGATTTATTAACAGAAAATAGTTGTTATTAATCTATGAGGTTCTTTAACAAGCTTATCAAAACAATATCACCAATTAAAATTAATTCTAACCATAAAATCAATCCATATTCACAAAATAATCTACCCTAAACAGAAGACAAAGGTTTTTAGTTCATAATTGCAGTAAAAACAAACTCAAAAACGAATTCAATTAGTTCAAACATGATTCAATCAAAAGCTTAACTAAGAATGAATTAGAATTTGCCTTAATCCTCTTGAAAAACGAACTTAGGGTTGATTCCTCAGCTTCTCTCGGTCTAGCAGTATGTTCAATCGCAATCTGAGCCTCCTAGGGTTCCAGAGAAGTCCCCATCTCGATCTCAAAGTCCCTATTTTCATTATTCTGGAAACAGAGGTGACTCGTCGAGTCAAGGTCCCAACTCGTCGAGTCCCTCATTAAAAATCCGTGTACGACAAGGAATTATAGAGCTTCTCGAATCTTCGATCCAACTCGTCGAGGCAGGCTTTGACTCGCCGAGTCCTTCTTGTGTTTGGCATTTTTCTTCTTTGTTTCAACTCCTGAACTTCCAACTGCTTCTCGTGCTTCGTTTTACTTCCGAGCATATCTTTTGGACTGAAAATACAATTTGAACACTATTAAGTACCTTTTGTCCATAATATGTAAATAATTAGCTAATAAATAATGAAAATCTATACTAAATATATAGCTAAATATGCACATATCACCTACAAAACATCAAAATGCAATCTTATCACATCATGTATTAATAATCTATAAGTAGGAACTTAATAGAGTTAGATAGTGGATTTACCTGAAGTAGAGTCATACATTTTGAGTTTACCGTCCTTGCGATCCTTACGGTAGATATGGCAGCTTCGCAACCAATGCCCCTTCTCTTGGCAATAGAAACAAATAGACTCTCTTGGAATGGTACACGGGACAATCTCAGACTTAGCCTTTCTCTTTACCATTTGGTCAAACGGTTTGACCTTGGCCAATTCATTTCCATTGGGATAAGAAAACTTTTCTGGACTTCCAATGTTGCCATTGTCAATGTCCATGGAAGATTGGGAAGTAGATCTTCCTATCAAATTTGCTTGACCAGTGCGCCAAATCATTGCTGATTCAGCAGCAATAAGCAAATAGGTTGGATCAATGAGGGTCATGTCGTGGTCCCCCATATAGTAGTTCTTAATGAACCTGCTATATGACTTAGGAAGCGAATGAAGAACCAAGTCAACAACCAGCTTCCTTGGGAACACGACACCCAACATTCCCATCCTGTCAATATGCAGGTTTATGTCCAAGACGTAAGCACATATAGACTTTCCATCTTCATGTTTGTTTACCAATAGGGCTTAAGTGATCTTGAACTTTCCAAGTCCACGAACATGTGGGTCAGGGAGAATAATTGGAGGAGGTGGAGGAAGTGAAGAATGATTTCCATTTTCATGATCGAAGCGTGGAACATCATCTTCGTGAGGGAAGCTATTTTCAAAAGATTCGGAAAGACCATAGTTGTCAGAATTAGACATCTACAAGGGAGAAATTCAATTTAATTGATTTAAGTCCTTAATATAACACCCAAATGAAATATTAAGGCTTGGACCCAACACAATATTCTGCAATTATGAAGAGCGATGCCGTAATCCAATTGCAAAATATTTGAAGGTAGGTAAATGACGATTTACCAATTTCCACCATGAAAAACGAAAATGAATATTAGGTTTTAAATGAATTGAAATTCCTAGATTCGTTTGAGATTCATTGAACTTTTAAATGGCATGTTTAATCTCGATTATGCCCTTCAAGTTTGTGACTGGGATACCGAGGATCACAAACAAGGTGTGAATAACGATGCAAATTAGCTTGGTACTCTTAATGTCACTAATCACCTAATCAATGTGCCGGTTAACCACACACGCTCCATTGATCAATGATAATTTACGAGAAACCCATTGCCATCCTTCATTAGTCCATATTAGTGTGTCGGTTAACCACACAAGCTCCACTAACTGACTAATAAGGTGCAATGTGCAATTTCATGGGTTAGCATCAAATTCACATTTTTCCTAAAGTAACTAAGATTGGGGATTTATAAAGTGTTTAGTTAGTTTGTATTTCATTATACTTTTAATGAGGATTTAAGTGTCCTATCAAACCCGTTCGACTAACGACCCTCCACTGATCAAGGGTGTGGTGGGTAAGAGTGGATACCCAATGGCGGTCATTTTACAGGTCGCTTCCTTAAACACCTCTTATAGACCAGTTTCGTGAATGAGGCCTACTAACGGTAAGACTGACTTTTAACTTATACATATATAATATATTAAACTTTTAATTTTATATAGTATAAGGGTGTATTTTACACTTTTAAAATACCAGGTGGTTTAATCTATTACTAAATTAAACTTTTAATTTAATTAACTTTAAACCATATGATTATGGATTTATTAACTTTCTCTTTTAATTAAACATTTAATCAATTTAATAAAGTCCATAAGAGTGTAATTTGAACTATTTAAAGGAAACATCAAGGTTCTAAATACAAAATTCAAAATTAAAACTATTTAATTAATTTTTAAGTTATGAACCCAAGAGTTGCACCTTTTCAAATTACTAGGTTTTTTAGAATTCAATGTTTCATAAATGAGACTTTTTAATTTCCAAAACATGAGGGCAAGTTTTGTAACTCTTGAAAACCTTTTGAATTCCAAACTTGATGGAAAGTTTTGTAACTCCTTAAAAAAACTTTTTGAGTTCCAAAGCTTGATGGCAAGTTTTGTAACTCTTCAAAAACATTTAGATCAAATTGTAACCAATAAAATAATCATATTATCTTTTTCCAATTTGACCTAATTACAATTCATGTAGCAAGATAAATCAAATAATACAAATAACTAGCTTATCACATAACTTGTAATTATCTTAATATTTGACATTTATCTTTTAATTGGATGAGGTTGATCACTACCATATCAGAAAAAAAAGATTTTATGATATAAAACAGTTCATGGTAATGATCGTAATCCAATTCTGGCCAAAAAACCCAAAAATCTGCCAACAGACTGTCCAACTCGTCGAGTTCAAACAATGAACTCGTCGAGTTCATCATGAACTCGTCGGGTTCCATAGTGGACTCGTCCAGTTCACCCTGGTAGAAGGCAGATTTCCATTTTTTTCAACTTTGAACAATTTAACCAATGCATCTATATAACAGAAAACACTCATGGCTCTGATACCACGGTTGAGTTTTATGTACTACAACACTTTTATGGTGCACATACAACCCTAATGCTTTGGATATAAGTTTTCTCTATTTATACATGCAACAAAATCATCCAAAGCATGAAACTTATAACTAGCAAACAAATTTAATATTGCAACATAAAAACAAATTAAGTTATTACCTCTTTGTTGTAGCTTGTAGGGTTTTGGCCTTTCAAGAGCTTAGCACCCCAAGTGTGATGCCTCAAATGGTTTACAAAACATCATGAATAAATGCAGGATAATGAGAGAGGTTATGAAGCTCCAAATTCGGCTAGGGTTTCATCTATGATCACAAGTGCCCACTTTTTTGGAGTCTAGGGGTTACTTTTATAGTTTGGAATTCCTAGGGTCTAACTTGTAAACCCTAATTCACTTCCTTGGGCCTTTAATCCAATAATCCATATGATAAGCCCTTTGGACTAACTCTTCATGGACTCCCACATTGAATTAGTCCATCCTAATCAATATGGATGTAACGCCTGGTTCCTGGTATGCACTTAATTTATTTATTTATTCATTTTAGAAGGGTTACTCGATGAGTTGGTGGCCTTAACTCGTCGAGTAGAAGGCAGTATATGCGCGGATTTTAAGTGAGCTACTCAACGAGTCGAAGACCTGACTCGACGAGTAGGTCAGGCTGGATGAAACCCTAATCTTTAGGGCTTGCACCCTATTTAAGCATCATATTTGGCCTCCATCCTAGTCTCCATCACCTACAAACCCTAATGTCGAAACCCTAATCAACCTTGAGTGATCTTGAGCTTTTCTTTGCCATTGTTGTGATTTAAAGATAGAAGAAGGAAGCAAAGGCTTGGAGTTGCAGAAGGAAGGTTGAAGATCCAGAGCTAAGGAGTCAGTTCTGTCTTCATAGAGGTATAAAACTTATACCTTGGCTGTTATTCACTTAGATCTCCTCCTTAGCTTGTATATTGTCATTTTTGGGCCATTTCCAAGGTCATTCCGATATTTGAACTCTTGGGGATGAAAGGACTTCAGATCTGGGCACTCTTGAGCTTTAGAAGCTCGAAGTTGCCACCTTTATTCAACCATGACTCTATTATATGACTTAAACCTTCATTTTGGCTTGTATTTGGTGTTTTAGCTTCATAACACCATGCATGCACGTAAAGTTAGCAACTTTACGTGTAATGCTAGTCTAAGGAGTCCAAATCTATGAGTTAGAAGCATTGGAATGGATTAGAATCGACTGAATGGGTATGTCACATGGTGGACTCGACGAGTTGTTCTTGGACTCGGCGAGTCGAGTCGTGAACCCTAACCCCTTTTCTGGTTATGAGTGGAACCATTGAGTTTAGGAGATGACTCAGTGAGTTGGACAAGATTAGGACTCGGAAGGTGAAGAACTCAATGAGTCCAAGCAGGGACTCGACGAGTTAGAGTCAATATGTCCCGATGTTATGACAAGAAGAACTCGACGAGTCTGGGAAGGGACTCGACGAGTTCACTTAGTTGACCACGGGTCTGAGTTGTCCATTAACTCACCGAGTTGGGAGATGACTCGATGAGTTGGGGTTGACTGGGAGTTGACCTTGACTTTGACTTTGACCAGGAAGTTGACTTTGACCAAGGGTAAAATGGTCATTTTACCCTGAGAAGGATTATCAGATTCTGACTAAGTATTATGGTGATATTGATAGTAGGGGAGTCGTTGGAGCAACTATCAGATATTCGTCACCACGAGATTTTGCATACAACTTTGTGAGGTGAGTTTTCTCCTGTAGGAACGGGTCTAAGGAACCAAGGCCGGCCCGTTTAGATAGTAGTAGTTCCGGACCACGGTCCGATGCCGGGCGGGGGCCGAAGTAGGTTTATATGCTTTCCGGATTCTGATCCGATGCCGGGGCGGTCCCGATGAATGTTTGTATGCTTGTATGCTTGATGTCTTTATGATTCTTGCATGTGTTTGTTATGTGTTACGTGTTCCGGGATTACGACCGATGCCGAAATGTCTAGTTAATATGTTATGATAGTATGTTCCAGACCCCGGTCCGATGCCGAGGCGGTTCCCGAGGAATGTTAGTATGTTTCCGGATCTAGGTCCGATGTCGGGCGGGGCCCGAGGAACGTTTATATGCTAGGGTTATGTGCTTATGTATTATGTTTGTTGTTATGTATATGTATGCCGAGATCTGCTCGATGTCGGGTGGGGCTCGATGTCGGGTGGGGGGCGATGCCGGGAAAGCCGATGTCGAGCTTGACTCGATGTAGCAGGGGCGGGGCCCAGGATATGTTATGTGATATGTGTATGGTATGTGGTAGTTGGGTAGACTCACTAAGCTTCGTGCTTATAGTTTTCAATTTTGGTTTCAGGTACTTCCACTAGCAAGGGGAAGGGCTCGGGATGA
The DNA here is from genome assembly GCF_052849685.1 of Lactuca virosa. Classification (NCBI taxonomy): domain Eukaryota; kingdom Viridiplantae; phylum Streptophyta; class Magnoliopsida; order Asterales; family Asteraceae; genus Lactuca; species Lactuca virosa. The sequence goes on along the minus strand of NC_136426.1, from coordinate 21,007,200 downwards.
TCGCATGACACACACCACAATTTCAGCTTGGGATTGTTTAGACTCTGATATTTTTCTCATATGATTGATACAGTATTTGACATGATGTTTTGAGATACATGATTTATGATTTTCTTTATGATGATGGATGACTTATGGTTTTATTATAAATGATTTTAAAAAGAAATTTTTGGTCTGTATTTTTGGGATGTGACAATGGATCATTAGCCCAAACTATAAATATCACTGATTCCAAATTAATTCTTGATAAATACTTATTAAATAATATGATTTCTCAATGAATATATTATACTTATAATATATTAATAAATCACAAATAACCTCTTTCTCAAATATCCATCCTATCAAATTGCTCTGGTGAATGCAACCCAAAATGGACCATGCTAATCTCGGGTCAAGTACATACCAGTTATAGTTATGGGCTTAGACACATAATCCAACAATTTTCAGTATGGTGGTCACTCGAGGAGGTTCTAGTAGCGGCTCTGGTGCCGGTGATGGTTCGGGTTCGGGCTCTGGAGCCGGACATATGGATGATCAGATGTGGGAGTTCATTTCAGCAGAGATTACCCACATTATTATTGAGCAAACTCATGTGATCTTTGGCACGGTCAAGGATGGTATTCTGGAGATTCTGGATGAACTAGTGGGCGCTTTCGTTCTAAGATGGAGGCGATGGTGGGAGCCCGCTCTTTGACTTTCTGTGAGTTCCGGGCATGTGGGGCTTCAGAGTTCTTCGGGAAGAAGGACCTGATTGCGAGCAGGCGTTGGTTGACAGACATCGGTAACGCCTTTCGATCTAACATTTGCCCTGAGGAGGCAAATGTCAGACTTGCATTCTGTCTTCTGAAAGAAAGGGCTCGAGACTGGTGGGAGGAGGTTGGACACACCTTGGGAGGCGAGGCGGTTGAGTCGATGACTTGAGAAGATTTTGTGACGAGGTTTCGGGCTGAGTTTGCACCTGTGATTGAGGTCCAGTAGTTGGCGAGGGAGTTTCAGGACCTTCGCCAGACTACTAAGACGGTGACGGAGATCACTGATATGTTCTATGAGATGACGTTATTGGTTCCACAATATGTTGCAGACGAGGAGATGAAGAATGCGAGATACCACAAGATGTTGAGGAGCGATATTATGTAGTTTGTGAGCCGATCTAGTTGCAAGACAATGGATGATATGATAGCGCGGGCAAGAGAGAGGGAGATTGACTTGGAGATGGGGAAGAAAAGGAAGCTGGATCAAGTTCAGAGTTCAGAGGGTTCGGGCAAGAGGACCAAGGTTTTTGACTCGAGATCGAGAGGCCAACAGGGTCGGGGCCGCTGTGGCAGGTGCGGTAAGACGCACGATGGAGCTTGCAGGGGTGGTGGTTCAGGATGTTATAAGTGCGACAATATTGGGCACTTTAGTCGGGATTGCACAACCACTACCGAGGGATCAAGTCTGATTTCCTTCCATTGCAATCAGAAGGGCCATAAAAGGCTAATTCACCGAGTCTAGCAGCAGCAGGACCAGTTGCAGCTCCCGCTCCGGCGACTTTGAGGATCACAGATGGCCGCCAGGGCAAGGCGGATGCGCCTGTTATGAGGAGCAGGGGTTTTTAGCTGATTTCCAAGGAGGCTCGTGCAACACCTGATGTGGTGACGGGTATGTATCTTCTCCTTATCTCTTTATTTATGTTAATTTTCCTTCTTATATTTTGTGTTCGTTTTTAGGGTCGTTCCATGTGTATGGTATCTCTGCTCTAGTTTTGTTTGATTCGGGGGCTACCCAATCCTTTGTATCTCTTGCACTCAACAAGAGGTTTGGTGATGCTCCGGGGAGCTGGATTGTCCGTTGGAGGTTGAGATTACTGATTATCGTCCTGTGCGAGTATCGAGGGTTCATCGGGGTTGTGTCTTGGAGTTGTTCAGTGAGCGGTATCTGTTTGATTTGGTTCTTATTCCCATGCGTGAGAGCAAGGTTATTGTAGCGATGGATTGGATGAGCCTCAACGTCGTAATGATTGATTGCAAGCGGCAGTTGGTGCGTATCCGGACCCCAAGTGGGGGAGAGTTGGTGATTCAGGGAGAGGGTGTTCAACGCGGGCCGATTTTATGTTCAGCAGCTAGGGCCAGGCATTATTTTCAGCAGGGTTGTTCTGGATTTATGGCATATGTGATGGATACCCGAGAGAAGGGTAAGGCGACTGTGGGCGATGTTCTGATTGTTCGGTAATATCCGGATGTATTCCCAGACGATATTCCTGGAGTGCCTCCAGAGAGGTAAATGGAGTTTCGGACTGACTTGGTCCCCGGTGCGGCTCCGATAGCCAAGGAAGCTTATCGGTTAGCACCTCAAGAGATGCAAGATTTGTCTAGTCAGCTGCAAGAGTTGTTAGACAAGGGATTCATTTGGCCGAGTAGTTCGCCATAGGGAGCGCCGATCTTGTTTGTGAAGAAGAAGGATGGGTCGTATCGGATGTGTATTGACTACCAGGAGCTGAATAAGCTAACGATGAAGAACCGTTACCCAATCCGAAAGATTAATGATTTATTTGACCAGCTTTAGGGTGCATCTTGGTTTTCCAATATTGATCTGCGTTCGGGTTATCAGCAAACGAGGGTGAGAGAGGAGGATACACAGAAGACGGCCTTCCAGACTCGTGAAGGTCATTACGAGTTCGTGGTGATGCCCTTCGGGGCCACCAATGGTACAACTACATTCATGGATATCATGAATCGCGTATGTAGAACCATGTTGGATCGGTCTGTGATTGTGTTTATAGATGACATCTTGGTCTATTCCAAGACTCAGGAACAACATGAGGAGCATCTGAGGGAGGTATTGGAGACTCTAAGGAGGGAGAGATTGTTTGCAAAGCTCTCCAAGTGTGAGTTCTGGTTGCGCAAGGTGAAGTTTCTGGGGCACCTTGTCAAGCAGAACGATATTCTGGTCGATCCGGCCAAGGTCGAGGTGGTGATGAGATTGGAAGTTCCGAGGTGTCCATCTGTGATTCAGAGTTTCCTTGGACTGGTGGGTTACTATCGGAGATTCATTCAGGATTTCTCCAAGATAGTAGTTCCTTTGACCCGGTTGACGAAGAAGACTGTCACTTTTCTTTGGGGGTCTGAGCAGCAGGCAACATTTGAGACTCTGAGGCAGCGATTATGCGAGGCTTCGAGTCTGTCCCTTCCGGAGGGTGTTGAGGATTTTGTGGTATATTGTGATGTATCGATCACAGGTTTGGGAGCAGTGTTGATGTCGTGGGGTCGTGTTATGCTTACACTTCGAGGCAGCTGAAGCCTCATGAGGCGAATTATCCTACTCATGATTTGGAGTTGGGGGTTGTGGTGTTTGCCCTTAATATTTGGCGACATTACCTCTATAGGGTCCATTGTACTATCTACACGGATCACAATAGTTAGAGGTATTTGTTGGATCAGCCGAATCTGAACATGAGGCAGCTTAGATGGTTGGATGTGGTGAAGGATTATGATTGTGAGATCTTTTATCACCCAAGGAAGGCCAACGTGGTGGCTGATGCTCTCATCCACAAATCGGTCGCGGCTCCGATCAGGGATATGTGTGTGAGGATAACGGTGATAACTCCACTTTTAGATCAGATCTGAGAGGCTCAAGTTGAGGCTATGAAGGAAGAGCACCGGAAGAGTGAGCGCATAGTAGGTCAGGTGGGTTCCTTCGATTATGACAGTCGTGGGTAATTGAACCTGCATCGGAGGGTGTGGGTTCCGTATTTGGGTGGTGCACGCCAGGTTTTGATGGAGTAGGTGCACAAGTCGAGGTTCTCTATTCATCCCGGAACAACAAAGATGTATAGGGATCTCCGGCTCAACTATTGGTGGCTATGCATGAAGTGAGATGTGGCCTGGTATGTGGAGAGGTGTTTGAGTTGCAGGAAAGTCAAGGCCGAGCATCAATGACCTCACGACAAGTTGCATCCATTAGAAATTTCCATTTGGAAATGGGAAGATATTACTATGGATTTCATCACAAAGTTTCCACTGACAGCGCGCATATTGGATTCGATATGGGTCATCGTGGATCGACTGACCAAGAGCGCGCATTTCATTCCGATTCAGGAGAGTATCTCTGTGGAGAAGTTGGTTGACATTTACATCAGGGAGGTTGTGGCATGACATGGGGTGCCGGTTTCAGTGGTTTTAGACAGGGATGTCCGATTTACTTCCAGGTTCTTGAAGAAGTTTCACGTAGAGCTAGGTACTCGTCTGCATTTTAGCATGACTTTCCACCCACAGAGTGATGGACAGAGTGAGCGGACTATCCAGACCTTGGAGGATATGCTTTTGGCATGTGTATTAGATTTCGGTGGGAGTTGGGATACGTATCTCCCTTTGGCGGAGTTTTCGTATAACAACAGTTATCACGCCAACATTCATCGACCTCCTTTTAAGATGCTCTATGGGAGGAAGTGCGGGACCCCGATATGTTTGGGTGAGGTCGGTCAACGAGTCATGGGGAGTACTGAGGTGGTACTCAAGACTACTTAGTTGATTCAGCAGGTCTGGGGTAGACTTCAGACAACTTAGAGTCGGCAAAAGAGCTATGCCGACAAGCGCCGATCAGATCTAGAGTTCCAGGTTGGGGATATGGTTCTACTGAACGTGTCACCTTGGAAGGGTGTCATCCGATTCAAGAAGATGGCAAGTTGGGCCCCAGGTATATCGGTCCTTTCAGGGATTTGGCCCGGATGGACAAGGTTTCTTATCGCTTGGATCTACCCAGGGAGCTTAATTAGATCTATAACACGTTTCACGTCTCTCAGCTGTGGAAATGTTTGGTTGATGATTCTGCGGTGGTTCCATTGGAGGATATTCAGGTGGATGATCGTCTGAATCACATTGAGAGACCGATTGCCATCCTTGACAGGAAGACGAAGGCTCTACGGAACAAGTCGGTGGATCTGGTAAAGGTGCAATGGCAGCACCACAAGGGTTCAGAATGGACGTGGGAACCCGAGGTCTAGATGAGGGAGCATTATCCAGAGTTTTTCGTAGTGACAGACTTCGAGGACGAAGTTTGATTCAAGTAGGGGAGAATTGTAAAATTTGCATTTCAGGTATTTTCCCTTTTTGCCCTTAACATAAAAACTCTTGCATTTTGGTCCTTGGACTGTACGCTGGGTATACACTAGGAGTACGTTGGGAGTACTGGGTCGATAACTTGGTCACGGAGGCACCCACGTATGCAGGGCGTACGTGGAGTACGCAGGGCGTACGACCATTTGGGACAAACCCTAATTTTTAGGGCTTATCCCCTATTTAAACACCTTAAGTTGCCCCTTGGACCTTCTTATGACTAGCCTCCACCTCTCCAAACTATGAGAACGAAACCCTAATTACCTTTTGAGTGTTTTGAGCTTGGAAGTGATTTTTGAGAGGCTTTTGGTGATCTTGAAGGAAGAAGAGCTCTTGGAAGTTGCATTGGTGTGGTTGAAGCTTGTGGATCCATAATCATCACCAACTTGGAAAGCTTTTGGAGGTATAAAGCTCTTAAATTGATGGTTCATTATGTTAGATCTAGTTAGGGCTTGTTTTTGTGTATTTTATGGTCCCTTAAGTCATGATTGAGAGTATGAGCTACTTTAGAAGCTAGGGATGGTAGATCTTAGCATTTTCTAGGCTCATTGTGCATAAAAATGCAATCTTGATGTGTTATATAGGACCATGCATGAGTTAGGGTTTTTATTATGGGTTTTATTGGTCAAAATCAACTATTGGGTCCCATTAAGATATTCAAAGGAGAAAGTTGCTAACTTTACGTGTTAAGACATCATTTAGGATCAAATGTGAGAAGTGGACTTAGTAGCTTAACCAATTAAGCACTTAATGGCGAGTTGGGCTTGTTGTGGAGTACGTTGTGCGTACCCAGCTCCTACGCAACATGTACTGGCCAAAGGTGGTGTATGTAGGGCGTAAGTTTGAGTACAATGTGCGTAATCAACAGCTGTCTTCTTTCATTGACTTGTGTGATTTGGGCCATATTTGGACTATTAGGGTTTTGGGCCTTGTTGGGCCACTAGTCTTTCTAACTTTGGGCCATTATTAGGCTTTAGGACTTCTTGTATTTGGGCCCATAATGGGCTTTGGGTATCATTTAGGAATTTAGGCCATATTGGGCTTTTGGTGCCATTGGGTTGGGCCTCGGTTATTGGGCCAAGTGAGGAAAGGGTAAAATGGTCTTTTACCCTGGGTGTTGGACAAATGAACTAGATTCCCAGTTATGGTTGATTGCTCAATTATTAATTGGGGTTTTATTTGATGGATTAGCGCGGGGATTTTCCTGTTCAGCGGTCGATCAGTTGTTTGATTGATAGTAGACTGAGGTGAGTTTGTTCACTATACTGTAGAACACTAGGATTTGTTATGTGCTTGTACTCCATTAGCCGCCACCACCACCTTTCTTCCCCACTACAACTCTCATTCCTTATGCTTATTTACATTTCCCCCAAATCAATTTCAGTTCAATTTCACCGGCCAAATCAACCCCCATAGGGTCCGATCAAAACCCCACCCCTCGTATTCTTCCCTTTTTGAACTCCCCCTTCGTTATCCGCCACCGATATCATGTCTTCGCTAGCTTTTTGAATCATCAAACTCTCTCTCTGCAACTAATTTCTCCAGGAAATCTAAAATGAACCTATTTTTCGTCAGCTATGGGTCAACGTCTTCGTTAAGGGAAGCGGAAATGCGACGACGATGACCCCGCCGGTGAGAGAATGCATAAATTTATCTAGGAGGGGTTGTGGTGGTGGTGGTGATTGATTTTATAAGCGGATGGTCGGAATCAATGTTAGGGATGAAAACATTTTATGTACTATGCTTGTTGAAAGCGAAGGAGGAATAACGGTATAGAGAGTAGATCTGACTGAGACATTTTTTCATGTCCACACAATGTAACGACTCTACCACTAAATTCTGATGGTGGAGTGAAAAATTGAAAAAGAGTCTGAAAGGGAAAGTGGTGGTGATATCACACAACTGCCTGAGAAAGTATGTAGAAAGCCATGATAATCAGTTGAGAGGGAAGTACCAGAAACTGTCGAAGGAGGACTTGGGTTGTTCGCCGGTGGAAATGGGTGTGGGTGAAGAGGCTTTTATATGACAGGAGAGGAACAAAAGTAAGTAACCGATGTCCTTTTCCCCACACGATTTACTCGTTTTCTCTTTATTTTTTCCTACGGTGCTACAAAGGTTCCAACGGCTACAGTTAGGGTGGTGGACGGTGGGGGTTTTGGTAATGGTGGTGCATAGTGGTGGTGGAAGCCCTTTCTAATTTAACAATAATATAAATATTAATATAAATTCTAAATTAACCAGATAGAAAAATGTAAAAGAAAATTAAAATGGTATAAAAGTCTTTTTAAATGGGTGAGGGACCAACCATGATGGATAATAAAACCATGGGGACCTTCCATAAGACCGAAAAAAAGTTAGGGACTAAACTTGATATTTCTGGAAACCACAAGGACCATTTATGAATATTATCCTAAAATAAATAATAGAAAATATATATATATATATATATATATATATATATATATATATATATATATATATATATATATATATATATATATATATATTGATGATGTGGAGTGGTTTGTATTTTCTACATTTCACGATGTGGTAGATGTGATGTAGTGACAATGAGGTTACGTTGAAATGACATAGTTTTAGAGTAAAGACCTTATGGACAGTACCGATAGCTTTAATTAAGAGTAAATTTACGTTAATTTTTGACAACCTGACATAACAAAGATAAAAAATGAAAATATGAACCCTAAAATATTGTAAAATAAAAAAATATATGAACCTTGAAATGTTATAAAAAATGAATCATAAAACCATGATTTCAATAAATATTAATTATAATTGAATGCAATATTATAACAAATTCCTAACTTTCTAATATGTTAAAAAATAGTATATTAGATTGGTTAGTCTGAACCTTGGATCAAGACTCCAACTATGGTTATTAAGTAGCTCTTTGTATCTAGTGGGGCAAGTTTTTGTCTTTGATGCAGGTTGTGTCTCTTGTTGATAAGGATGATAAGTTGGGTTGGTTGTTTGATATCTCATATTCTTTTTCATTGTCATCTTCTCGTGCGTTCTTGGATAATGTTATATCGGGTGCATGTGGGATGGAAACTAGGTGGAATAATTAGGTTCCTACAAAGTTAAATATAATCATTGAAACTAGGTGGAATAACTCACTTGGTAAGTTCCCTGAGTCCATGTCTAACCCAAACTCAATTGGTCGGTTTCAATATAGTCCCTTACACTTAGTTAGTTCCAAGGATGCCAACATAACCTAACATGGCCTAAATTTGGCCTAAATTGATAACCTAATATGACCTCCTAAATTGACTACTTCCTAGTTCTATATTAGGTTTCCCATTACACATGAAGTTAAAATTTTTGTTTAGGTTTTAAGTCAATGCCCTTCAACCCCACCCAACAATTTAGCCATTGATACCACAATGGATCACAACCTCCTTGACCCCTTACATTCGCCACATTTAGGATCAAGATAGCCTTATACATGTACACACTGTGCACAATATGAACTTGTAGAAGATCATAGTAAAAAAATTTCATTTTATTCCCATGTAATTTCCAATTACTCAAAATGAGTAGACGAATCTAAAATCTCTAACATTGGTTCTTTAAGCTTGTGCATTTCTTTCCATGATAACCAACGTGAAGGTATTGCAATCTAACTTATTCAAAATTGGGTTGCACCATCGTTTATTGGTTGGGAACCTTAATAATTAACATGTATGGTAAATGATAAAAAAAACTATGAACAAACACACACAATGTGTTTGATGAACTCATCATTACATGGAATGCCACGATATATAGTTATATTAGGAATAAAGAAACACAACCATTCCACATATGTTTAACAAGAAGTTTTATCTAATGTGTGACAGGTTGTGTTGCTTTACTCCTAATATACCTATATATCGTGGCAGTCCATGTAATGATGTTTCTTCACTAACATTTCATCAAACACTTTGTTTATGTTCCTTTCATATTGAATTACTTAAGGTTATTTCTTCATGGGGTCATCAGTTACTTAAGGCTATTTCAAAAACTATAAGGTCGAGGATGCATATTCAATTTCCAATTAGCCCACATAATCAGCTAACTAAGCAAAAAAATGTTATTGTATTCTGTGTAGCTCGAACTGGTAGAGATGACATCGATATTTCTCATTTTTTATGCGGATGATGCCATTTTCATGGGGATTTGGTCGACATGCAATGCATATTATGAGACTTTTACGATGTGTTTTCTTTGCCTCTAGGTTAGGAAGTAATTTAACTAATAGTAAGCTAATGGGTACTCTCGTTGTAACATCCGAAATCCCAGGTAAAATTTATTATGAGTTTATTATATATTTCTAAGGAATTTATTGGCCACGACGTTGGAAAGGTGTCCCCACGACGTGGCATGGACAAAAAGGTTCGCAAACACTTTTGTGCCCCACGACGTGGCAAGTATGAGGCCATGACATGGTGACCATCTGAAGGAAAAACCTAATTTTTCAAGCTTTGGGCCCTATTTAAAGGAAGCGATGTCTATGGTTTCCTCCACCCTCAGCCTCCATCGCCTCCAAACGACCCTTTGTCTAAACCCTACTCCCTTTGAAGATTTTGAACTCATTTTGTAAGCTTTTGGTGGTTTTGAAGGAATAAGAAGAAGTTTTGGTGCTTAGTTTCTCCAAGTAATCCCTCATCAGCCTTGTCTGCAGCTTCTGGACTTTTTGTAAGCCCTCAAACTCTCACTTTTTGTTGTATGATTTTTGGATCAAGATTTTATGCCTTATGCCTCATTTGTGAAGATGTATTAAGTACAAGAGATAAAGATTGCAACTTTATGATTTCTATGAGTCCCAAGGGTATTATGCCTCATAGATCTAGGATATGGTTGTGTTTTGAGGACTTTGCATGGATTTTAGGTCATATTTCATATTTTGACCTAGATTTGGGAGAGGACATGCATGGGGCATGTATGTCCATAAAGTTTGCATTTTTAGGGATCATCAGGGTCCCCAAAACCCTTCTGGAAGTTTTTGACTAAAGACTTTAAGGATTAAGTACTTATTGAGTGACTTCATGCCTTAATTGCCATTAAGGACCTAGGATTTGAGATATTGGCTTATTGGGATGTCTTAATGGATAAAGTTGGAAAGTCCAACTTTATCCGTCAAGACCTTGGAAAGGATCAGATCTGAGATTTGGGGCTCATGGAATGGATGGAAAACAACTTAATCCATTAAGTTGTTGAGTCGCGATTACCACGACGTGGCATCTAGTCGTCATAACGTGGCGAATGGGGGTTAGGTCGACTATTTTGTCTTACTCTACCACGACGTGGGCAGTAGAAGGCCAGGAAGTGGCGATTGCTCTGTGATTGACTTGGACAGTTGACCTTGACCGTTTACTTGTTGACCTGGTTTGACTTTTGGTTAATTGCTAGTTCTAGAGTATAGACAAAGGTTGGACATTGTTTGATTTGATAGGTGTGTTGTAGCATCAATTGAATGGCATTGAGTTGTGTTTTAGCTGACTTCGTGAGACAGGTGAGTCTTCTCACTATACAGAGTATGATGTTAGTTGTCTTTGTGACTCTTGCATTGGTATGTTGGGTTGGCCCCGTTTGTATGTTGGGCTAGGCCCGTTTGTATATTGGATTGGGCCCGTTGGTATGTTGGGTTGGGTCCGTTTGTATCTTGGGGTGGGCCTATTGTATGATGGGTTCGGCGTGTTTGTATGCTGGGCCGGGCCCGCTGTATGTTGGCTTGGGCCCGTTGTATATTATGTGGTATTTTGGGGAACTCACTAAGATTTGTGAAACACTTGAAGTATCAATTAGATGATTTAAAAATGAAAAAAATTTATTAGTATTTTTGGGACATTACAATCGTATTGGCATTGAATTTAGTGAGGTCGAACAATTATCAAAAATTATTAGGTGTTCTACATTAAAGCTCATGTTCACATATATTGGTCTTGCCGTCAGTTCAAGCATGCCAAAAACTGCAAGTTGGAATGTTGTGATTGATAAGTTCAAATATAGACTCGCGAATTGGAAGGTAAAGTTACTTTTAAGTGGTGGATGTCTCACGATTATTATATCCATTCACATTAGTATAGAGACTTGCTTTATGAATCTTTTTCATGCCCCAAAAAAGATCACTGGTCAACTAGATTTGAATCGAAAGAATTTCTTCATGGGTGCCTAGTTAGTAAGAATGTAAACTAACTTGGATATAATGAAAAAAAGTTATGGAAAGTAAGAAGCATGGTGGTTTTGGGGTGGTTAGTCAATGGAATGATATGTTGATTCTTTTACAAACAATGGTCTTATCTCCCTCAGGATGATAGGTGGAAATGGGAGTTGGACGCTAGTGTTGAGTATATAGTTTCCTCAGCGAGACAAGTAATTTATAAAAATATGCTTATAGTTGTTGATTCCCTAACAACACTGAATAAACTGATTCACATTAAGGTTAACAGTTTAGCTTGGCGAATAAAGCTATATAAACCTCCAGTCAGGGGTACCCTTGATAAACATAATATTGACATGGACACGATACGATGTGCTACTTGCGACTCTGACATCGAGATATTAATCATACGTTCTTTACATGCACTCTTGCGGTTCAGATTTGGAATCAATCGGTGAATTGGTGGGGTTTTGGTGGGTTGTACTTTGTCGATTACACTAAAATTTAGAGTGGTCGAATTTGTTAAATATAAATTCTTTGCAAAAGATTTCTCAAATTTGTGACGGTGACCACTTTAACGCCCAAAATTTCAAACCATAATTTTCATTTAAAAATCAAAGGAAACCATGCCATTCATTCATAAAAGTAAATATTCAATTGTTTTGAAAACATAAATCAGAGTATTAATATTATAATGCAAATTATCTTAAAACATAGCAGCAGATTCGATGCAATGACGTCGTGCTCTTCCCATACTACCAAAAAGAGCTTCGGCATTTAAACTAAAAACCGTAATCACAAAGCTTAGTAAGTTCCCCAAGCTACCACATACATTACAATATGGACTATTGATGGGTTTTGAGTAAAAGAACATCATATGTGCACATGCAAAACCCTAAAGCGTGGATCTATGTTTCTCTATTGTACATGCAATTCATCCAAGACTTATGAACCTTAGATCTAGCATACGTATTTCGAAATAAACTTAATAGATCAGATCTAGATGATTACCTTTCTTGAATGGCTTGAATCTTCAACTCTTGGAGCTTAGTGTCACAAATGTCACACCTCTAATGGCTTACAAACACCACAAGCAAAAGGATGATATTGGAGAGAGGGGAAGGGATCTTAATTTCGGCTATGAACTCTCTAGGGTTTCCAGTGGCCGAAATCTGATGCCCTATGGGTTCTATTTATACTTGTGCTGCTAGGGTTTCAGTCAAAACCCTAATGGACAGCTTAGGCCTTAAGCAATCCAAAGAAACTTCTAGAATAAGGCCTCCTTGGAAGAATTCAAGATGGACTTCATCTTAATTTCTTCCATGCCCTAATCCATAAGGATTCTCATCCCAATAACTAACTATCACACAATTGACCGTTCCAGTCCCCTTTATTTAATTAATCTCTTTCAGCCACACAATTAATTCTTAATTAATTCTTGACTAATATTAATTAAACTATATGATTTCTCCTTTAATATATTATTCATATAATATATTAATAAACCATAATAACCTCTCTCTCTATAAATCATCCTGTCAAGTTGCTTTGGTGAAGGCAACCCAAAAGGACCATGCACAACCGGGTCAAGTACATACCAAATATAGTTACGGGCTTAGACACTAATCCAACAGTCTCCCACTTGAATAAGTCTAGTAACTATAAATGCAAGCACGACTTCAGGATCCGATTAGCAATCGTAGCTCTCAAAGACGTTGTCGAACTCTGATCTTATCAATAACCTGTCCTTTAGATAAGGGATCATACAGTCCTCCATTCTAGATATCGTGCAGACAATTACATGGAACATAGTCATACTTATTGTCCAGCAGTTTGTTTCTCGATCTCAGATTCGTCTGACATAGAACTTTATTGAACACATCAATTCAGTCCTGACCGGGCCCAGCACATAAGTCAAACCAAATCATCGAGGGGCCCAGATATCGCTTTTACCCTCTTAGGATAAAAGGAATGGATAAACTTTGACTTATATGCATTTACGATTCACTCATCGAATCACGCACAACAATGCATTTTATAACATCATGTTACTGATGCGTTTACGCATTATCAATGCACAACCAACTTGCAAATAATAAACCATATATCTAGGTTTTAAGACCATATGATATTATCGTCTTGCGATCACTCGTGATGAATTCCATGAAGTGATGCCAGCAAGCGTGGGTCTATTCCAATGCTCAAATCTTATTCATAAGCACTCATGAACGTTGCAGCAAACCTTTGCTATGTCTAATACACTTCAGACAATCTACAAACCAATTCATGACAATCTTCTTTCATACCTACTTCCAAAGTATGAGCGATTTTGGAACGTTTGAATAAACTTATTATTCAGGAAGTCAAAACATGCAAAGTGAAACAATAGGTAAACAATTAACATAAGACAATAACTTTACTTATAAATAATACTCTTTTATTTAATCATCAGATGTCAATTACATTTATCTATTACACGTTTCTAAGCTATATAATCTAAACTAATATCGTCCTTCAGCCCAATGCCCCTAGCGTGCTGCAAGTGCTTAACCCTACTCAGTCCCTTCGTAAGGGGATCTGTTGGGTTATCCTCTGACGATACCCTCTTCACTACGAGGATTCCCTCTTCCACCCGATGTCGAATAAAATGATATTTCCTGTCGATATGTCGAGATCTGCCATGATCCCTCAGTTCCTTGGTCAAGGAAACCGCTCCTTCATTATCACAGAAAATATCTATAGGTTCCTTTATGGCTGGCACAACTCCAAGGTCTCCAATGAAGTTCTTCAACCATATCGCCTCCTTTGACGCTTCGCTCGCTGCTATGTATTCTGATTCACACGTTGAATCAGCTACGGTCTCCTGCTTGGAACTTTTCCAAGTTACTGTTCCTCCATTCAGGGTAAAGACCCAGCCCGACTGTGAACGGTAATTGTCTCGGTCGGTCTGAAAACTGACGTCACTATACCCTCGCACCCTTAAGTCATCACTCCCACCGAGGACTAGAAACCATTCCTTGGTCCTCCGAAGGTACTTAAAAATATTCTTGACTGCGGTCCAATGTGCACTGCCAGGGTTCCTCTGATATCTGCTGACCACGCTCAAAGCGAAGGCCACATTAGGACGAGTACAAGTCATTGTTGGGTTATGAGCATTCTAACACTCCTAAGTGTACATGCAACCCCAAATACCTTGGATCTATGTTTTATCTATTATACATACAATTATGAACATCCAAGGTATTATCCTAATCCAGCATACAAAATAATAAATATAACAAGATAGAATACATACCTCTTTGATGTAGAATGTCTTCATGAAGCTTGAGTGCCTAGTGCCCCAAGTGTGACACCTCAAATGGTTCACACAACACCAAATACACTTAGAATAACTTGAGAGAAACTTGAACACTCCTTGAAATCGTCTAGCCCTCACACTCACACATTAGTGCACGATTTCTTGAGCCATGAGATTCTTTTATATGGTGGCTATTAGGGTTACACCATGTAACTCATAACTTTACCCATTCCTTATGCTCCATGGATTTTAACCTCCATGGAGTATCCATGGGTCACCCCATGGACTTAGTCCAACATAAGAAATCTTGGATCACAACCCCGCATATATAAGAATGAATGATTTACACAATCAACCCATATATTTAATTAGTCTCCTTTTGATCACTTAATTAATTCCAAATTAATTCTTGATCAATACTAATTAAATAACCTTATTAATATAATAGAACTTATAATATATTAACCAACCTTAAGTGTTATTTCTCTCATTATAGTCTATCCAAATGCATGATGCCATGCAACCCAAATGGACCATGCCGGGTCGGGTCAAGTCTTACCAATTATAGTTATGGACTTAGACATTAATCCAATAGTCTCCCACTTGGATAAGTCTAAAACTATTATTGCGTATGACTTCAGGAACCGATCAGCAATCGTAGCTCTCAAAAGCTTCTGTCGAACTCTGACCTTGTCGATGAACTCTGACCTTTGTCAATGACTTGTCCATTAGATAAGGGATCATATATTCCTCCATTCTAGATATCATATGGACTGAGACATGGATTATCAATCATTCTCTCTGTCCATTTGTTGTTTCCCGATTTCCGATTCATGATGACTGACTGATTGAACAAATCAAATCAGTCCTGGCTTGGCCAAGCACTCACATGTATCATCTTTAAATCATCGAGGGGCCCATAGATATCGCTTTTATCCCGAAGGTAAAAGGAATGGATAAACTTCGACTCATATGGCTTGTTCTACTACTTGTTGAATCATACACAAAGGCACGTTTTATAACATCGAGTTACCGAATGCGTTTTCGTGCAATCAATGTACAACCAACTCATAGTAACAACTCATATCTCTAGGTTTGAAGAATATAAGATATTATCGTCTCATGATCACTCGTGATAAAATCCATGAAGTGATTCAAATGAGCGCGGGTTGAATCCAATACTCAGAACTTATGAGCACTCATGAGTGTTGTAGCACCACTTTGTCCACCAACTTGGACCTCTACAAACCAACCCATGACAGTCTTGATTCATATCTACTTCCAACATATGACCGACTGTGGATGGTTTGAATAACTTAATCATTCAGGAAGAGCGACTTAGTTATTCTGGAAGTCAAAACATGCAAAGTGAAACACAAGAATAAATGAATCAAATATGGTATCAAACCCTATGAATATAAATAAACACTTTTATTTATCACCATACTGATTACTCATTATTCATTGTTTCGGTTTTATCAACTTTATACTTAAATTAAAAACACTAGTTGTCCCATGCTCCAAGCATGTACACTATGTTTTTCTTAAACAATAGCTTTGCCAAACACCAAGTATGCACTCTATGTTTGTCTATGATCCTTACTTTGTGAAATAAACCAATTGAACATAATTTCAATGATTCTAATTTCACACTCCCAAATCCTTATCGAAAAATGTGAGAATTTCAAATTCCTATCATTTATCGAAATCTGTTTAGATTTTAAACTTATATGCACTGACCCTCCTGTAATGAATATGTACAAAGTCACAAAGACTTGTCAACAGTCATTATAAGGTATTCCAATGGAGATCAACTCCTTGGAAACTAAGTCTCATATTCAAAGTACATTGCTTTGGACATGCTTCTTTCATTAAGGTTTCTAATCTTACACATATAACTTCCACCTATGGAGACAACTCCATATTATCATTTTAACTATCACTTCTGAATAAGAGATGCCTCTTTTCAAAATATGTCAATATGGTCCTTCCAAAATTAGCACTATACTTCCAACTGTCCCTGAGCAACCAATCTTTGGTAAACCTCAGATTGTCCTTGACAATTGTTTAATCATTTTAGTCATATCCAATTCTAGACCTTTTCCCTTCTTAATGCCTCTGGGCATTTGGAAAAATTTAGAAATGACAAATATTATAGCACATGCAATCGATCCTGTACCCAAAGCAAATGGTACACGATTCATGATGTCTCACATAAAGACATGATTCTAGACCAGTCTTTTGCTACAATATTTTTATTTGCCATGTTTTCAAAATTTGACTATGAAGAGGATGCCGTAATCATAATCGAATTTTGAGAACGCAATATATAGAATTTCCTTAAGTTGAACCAATCCAACATGAAATTCATATATATATTCTTGACTAAAGATGATTAAGGTCTCAATCTAAGCCTTTAGAACTGAAATGAAGTATATCCTCTCCCTTAATTATAGCAAAACAACTTTTTCAATCCCTGCAGCCTCACGAATTGAAACTTTTGTTTTCTATAATTAACATTGCTAACTTGCAATACTAACAATAATTATCATGCTCCCACTAACATGATGATTATTAGCATAACACTTATGCTCCCACTAGCTTTGACATGTACTCAGAAATCAGCTGGACTTCTAGAAATCAATACTTTATTGACTTCCTTACCAAAGTTCAGATTTCTGATACGAGATGCTTTGATAAAACTTTATCAAAATCATACACCTTTCCTTAGATAGCATGCATGTGTGTCTAAACAATTTCAGAACTATGAAAAGGGATGCCGTAATCATAGTCTCAATTGTTTAGACCTTTTGCCATCTGCTTCAAATCTACTTGGTGGAAGTGTTTCCTCACCATCATTTTCATGAATCGGAGAGAAACCTTATGACCCTTAGATTTTATGGTGTATGTGTTCTTATCCATGTGAATCGTCAAAACCATAGTCACAAGACAAGGATAATGACAAATCCAAACTCATATGGACTGAACTTATGCAATCTTAACTTCTTGCCACCTGGCAGTACAGGGCCTGCCATTGCTTCCAAGTTGTTATGAAACCAATTGAGAACTTTCAGAACTCCTATGCAAAGCCAACTTTAACTGGAATGGGCACAAAATATGTCAACATGATAGGTTATAAACCTTAAGTCGTGTGCTAGTGAAAAACCTCAGGTTTTATTCTTGATTAGTCTTTGAAATTCTTTTTAGGATCTTTAAGACTCCCACTGTCCTCTTGACATATAAGACTATCTTGCCAAATATTCAAGATATAGTGCAGATTCTTTATCAAGACAAACACTTCACACAATTGGCCTTAGTTGGTCTTTGTTTAATCCAAAACATCACAACTTACCAACTTCAAATGTACAAGAGTAGGACACTTTTACTCTTACATTTGACAAGTGTTATAAACCTTTCTTTAAGATATGTCACTCAACTTATAGTCCTGGAGTATGACTCTAAGACTTGTTTTGAAACGAAGTATGACTCATCTTCTTGATTTAACCATTTCAACAATTCATGACTCCTCTTCTTAGTCATAAGATTGCACTAAGATGTCCTTAGAAGACCAATTGTGATGTGGTTCTTTAATCATTAAGATGTTCACAAAACATGATACTAAAGTACTCTCCCATCTTTTCAGATTTGAGAAACTTTTATCTGTCTGCCTAATTTGATTCTTCCCATTCGTTCTGCCATACATTGAGACTTTTCCAATGTTTCAGAATTATACTTAAACTTGTAAGTATAACCATATTTACTAAAATTTAGTAAATCATGACGAATAGTCTTAACGAGCTTTGTGGTGGACTTGACCAGTGCACAAGAATGTGTACTCGATCCCTTTAGTCCTTTCCTTATTCACATAAGGAATTAGTCTTAATTTTCCAAGCTGAAAGTTCTCATTCATCATACTATACAACTTGCATGATTCCAAGTTTCGGTCCAATTGAACCTTGGGTGATGAGAATCTTTCCTTATTTGGTAATATTAGACACTACCACAACCGAAAGAATCAAATCCATTTTTCCAATATTGCTATCAATGGAATCTTATAAGCAACAACTTTTCACAAATGCCATTGTAAGGATACTTAAAATAAATAAAATCAAAACCTTTTTCTTTTATTTTAAAACTTTGCGGAAAAACTTATCCTTACAATCCATATGAAAATCTTGTTGTTATCTATTCCTAAGCAATATAAATATCATAACTCTTAAGTAATAGCCCAAAATTCTGATCACCGAACCATGCGATTGAAATCCATCTTCGCGATCAGAATCAGCATGTACTTAATAGAGTTAGACAATGGACTTTACCTGAAGTAGAGCCAAACTTATTGACTTTAACATCCTTAGGTAAATTTGGCAGCTTCGTAACCAATGCCCCTTCCTTTGGCAATAGTTACCTATGGACCCTTGATAATGGGACTATCTCAGACTTCGCCTCTCTCTTTACCATTGGGTCAACCGAGTTGACTATGGCCGATCCCTTTCCATTGGGAAGAGAGAGCTTTACTGGATATCCAATGTCATCATTGTCAATGTCCATAGCGTTTTAGGAAGTTGATCTTAGCAAATAGATAAGATCATTAAGGGTCTTGTCTTAGTCTGTTTCATAGGATTCCCAAAAGAACTCACTATGTGACTTAGAAAGTAGTTGAGCCACCAACTTTCTCAAGACTTTGACACCCAACTCTCCCGGCTTGTCAATATGTGACTACATCTCCAAGATGTGATCACACCTAGACCTTGCCTTGCCAATAGGGCTTGAGTGACCTTAAACTTTTTAGGAACTTGTGGGTTAGGGAGAATAATTGGAGGAGGTGAAAGAAGTATGATATCCATGGGACATCATCTTCATTTAGGAAAGCTTGTTTCAAGAGATTTGGGAAGATCATAAATGTCTAGACCAGACATCTTTTTGGGAGATATTCAAGATAGTTGATTTAAAGTCCTTAATATGACACCCAATATGAAATATTAAGGCTAGGACCCAACAAACTATTTTATAACTTAGAAGAGGGATGCCGTAATCCAAGCTATAAAATATTTGAAGGTAGGTGAATGACGATTCACCAATTTCCACCATGAAAAACGAAATAATTTATTAGGTTTTAATTGGATTTGAAAGTCCTAGATCTTTGAGATTCATTGAACTGTTCAAAGGCATGTTTCAATCTCGAGTGTGCCCTTCAGGTTTTGTGACTGGGATGCCGAGGATCACAAAACAAGGTGTGAATAACCATGCAAATATACTTGGTACCCTTAATATTTACCCCTTAATCAGTGTGCCGGTTAACCACACACGCTCCACCGATACTATGATAAATATTAAGTTACCCTTTGCCTACCTTGTTAAGTCCAGGTTAGTGTGCCGGTTAACCACACACGCTCCACTAACGACTTAAGCAAAGTGCAAAGTGTAATTTCATGGGTTAGCACCAAATTCACATTTTCCTAAGTAACTAAGATTGGGTATTAATAAGAGTTTAGTTACTTAGTATTTATCATTAATACTTTTAATGAAAGGAGAATTATAGTCCTTGTCCTACCCGTTCGGCTAACGACCCTCCACCAGTCAAGGAAGCGGTGGGTGAGAGTGGACACCCATTAAACTGCCATTTTATAGGCAGTAACCTTATACCCCCCTTATAGACCGGCTTCGTGAATGAGGCCTACTAACGGTAAGACTGAATTTACTCTTATACATATATATAAATATTATTAACTTATAATATTATAAAGTATAAGGGTTGAATTTTAACTTTTAAAATTCTAAGGGCTAACTTGGAATTAAAGTATTCATAAGTGAAAACTTTTCAAATTCCAAAACTTGAGGGCAAGTTTTGAAACTATTCAAAACTAATTAATTCCATAACTTATGAGTTTAAAGTAGTTTTAATTAAATAAAAAAAAAAAAAACTCTTCAAGTTCCATAACTTGAGGACAAGTTATGGAAGACTTTAAACTAATTAATAAAAAAATAACTTTTTTTTTATTGTAACTTATGGAACTAATTAAGTTTACACTTTTTTTTTAATTTAATGAAGAGACTCTTGAACCTCCATAACTTGAGGACAAGTTATGGAGTCATAAAACCATTTAATTAGAACTAGACTCTTCATTTTGTAACCTTTGCCAACTTTTATGAGTTTTATGATTCTTAAATGTGACTTTTCATATAACTTGAGGACAAGTTACAAAAACACACTTTGGAATCAACTCTTAGATTAAAATGGATTGAAAACAACTATTTCTATTAATCTAAGAACCTCATAAGAACAAGATAATTCAAATCATCAATCTTCAAGAAATTAGCATGAACATACAAACTAATACAAATCTTGAAATTATGACAATTATCTTAGAAATTGGATTAGCATGAACATTACCACATCAAAAACAAGTTTATAAGTCCAAAAACATCTTAGGGTAATGTTCCTAGTCCAATTCTAGCAAAAACAATCGAATATATGCATCCAACTCGATTTTTCAGCTACTTTTGAAAGTATAACAAGAAAACAAGCCTAGGCTCTGATACCACTGTTGGGTTATGAGCATTCTAACACTCCTAAGTGTACATGCAACCCTAAATACCTTGGATCTATGTTTTCTCTATTATACATACAATTATGAACATCCAAGGTATTATCCTAATCTAGCATACAAAATAATAAATATAACAAGATAGAATACATACCTCTTTGATGTAGAATGTCTTCATGAAGCTTGAGTGCCTAGTGCCCCAAGTGTGACACCTCAAATGGTTCACACAACACCAAATACACTTGGAATAACTTGAGAGAAACTTGAACACTCCTTGAAATCTTCTAGCCCTCACACTCACACATTAGTGCACGATTTCTTGAGCCATGGGATTCTTTTATATGGTGGCTATTAGGGTTACACCATGTAACTCATAACTTTACCCATTCCTTATGCTCCATGGATTTTAACCTCCATGGAGTATCCATGGGTCACCCCATGGACTTAGTCCAACATAAGAAATCTTGGATCACAACCCCACATATATAAGAATGAATGATTTACACAATCAACCCATATATTTAATTAGTCTCCTTTTGATCACTTAATTAATTCCAAATTAATTCTTGATCAATACTAATTAAATAACCTTATTAATATATTAGAACTTATAATATATTAACCAACCTTAAGTGTTATTTCTCTCATTATAGT
Source organism: Lactuca virosa (assembly GCF_052849685.1). Lineage (NCBI taxonomy): Eukaryota > Viridiplantae > Streptophyta > Magnoliopsida > Asterales > Asteraceae > Lactuca > Lactuca virosa. The sequence goes on along the minus strand of NC_136426.1, from coordinate 20,985,441 downwards.
CTATCCAAATGCATGATGCCATGCAACCCAAATGGACCATGTCGGGTCGGGTCAAGTCTTACCAATTATAGTTATGGACTTAGACATTAATCCAACAGTCTCCCACTTGGATAAGTCTAAAACTATTATTGCGTATGACTTCAGGAACCGATCAGCAATCGTAGCTCTCAAAAGCTTCTGTCGAACTCTGACCTTGTCGATGAACTCTGACCTTTGTCAATGACTTGTCCATTAGATAAGGGATCATATATTCCTCCATTCTAGATATCATATGGACTGAGACATGGATTATCAATCATTCTCTCTGTCCATTTGTTGTTTCCCGATTTCCGATTCATGATGACTGACTGATTGAACAAATCAAATCAGTCCTGGCTTGGCCAAGCACTTTACTTATAAATAATACTCTTTTATTTAATCATCAGATGTCAATTACATTTATCTATTACACGTTTCTAAGCTATATAATCTAAACTAATATCGTCCTTCAGCCCAATGCCCCTAGCGTGCTGCAAGTGCTTAACCCTACTTAGTCCCTTCGTAAGGGGATCTGTTGGGTTATCCTCTAACGATACCCTCTTCACTACGAGGATTCCCTCTTCCACCCGATGTCGAATAAAATGATATTTCCTGTCGATATGTCGAGATCTGCCATGATCCCTCAGTTCCTTGGTCAAGGAAACCGCTCCTTCATTATCACAGAAAATATCTATAGGTTCCTTTATGGCTGGCACAACTCCAAGGTCTCCAATGAAGTTCTTCAACCATATCGCCTCCTTTGACGCTTCGCTCGCTGCTATGTATTCTGATTCACACGTTGAATCAGCTACGGTCTCCTGCTTGGAACTTTTCCAAGTTATTGTTCCTCCATTCAGGGTAACGACCCAGCCCGACTGCGAACGGTAATTGTCTCGGTCGGTCTGAAAACTGACGTCACTATACCCTCGCACCCTTAAGTCATCACTCCCACCGAGGACTAGAAACCATTCCTTGGTCCCCCGAAGGTACTTAAGAATATTCTTGACTGCGGTCCAATGTGCACTGCCAGGGTTCCTCTGATATCTGCTGACCACGCTCAAAGCGAAGGCCACATTAGGACGAGTACAAGTCATTGTTGGGTTATGAGCATTCTAACACTCCTAAGTGTACATGCAACCCTAAATACCTTGGATCTATGTTTTCTCTATTATACATACAATTATGAACATCCAAGGTATTATCCTAATCTAGCATACAAAATAATAAATATAACAAGATAGAATACATACCTCTTTGATGTAGAATGTCTTCATGAAGCTTGAGTGCCTAGTGCCCCAAGTGTGACACCTCAAATGGTTCACACAACACCAAATACACTTTGAATAACTTGAGAGAAACTTGAACACTCCTTGAAATCGTCTAGCCCTCACACTCACACATTAGTGCACGATTTCTTGAGCCATGGGATTCTTTTATATGGTGGCTATTAGGGTTACACCATGTAACTCATAACTTTACCCATTCCTTATGCTCCATGGATTTTAACCTCCATGGAGTATCCATGGGTCACCCCATGGACTTAGTCCAACATAAGAAATCTTGGATCACAACCCCACATATATAAGAATGAATGATTTACACAATCAACCCATATATTTAATTAGTCTCCTTTTGATCACTTAATTAATTCCAAATTAATTCTTGATCAATACTAATTAAATAACCTTATTAATATATTAGAACTTATAATATATTAACCAACCTTAAGTGTTATTTCTCTCATTATAGTCTATCCAAATGCATGATGCCATGCAACCTAAATGGACCATGCCGGGTCGGGTCAAGTCTTACCAATTATAGTTATGGACTTAGACATTAATCCAACAGTCATAGCATACATGATCGACCCAACTGCGGAAGTGTAAGGTACCCGACTCATCTCTGCTATCTTGACTTCGGTACTCGGACTTTGAGTCTTACTCAACTTGGCATTACTTTGGATCGGTAACTCCCCTTTCTTGGAATTCTCCATACTAAAACGCTTTAGTACCTTGTCCAAGTAAGTATTATGACTAAGTCCTATTAGTCTCTTACTTCTGTTTCTCACTATCCTTATTCTCAAAATATAGGCAGCCTCTCTGAGGTCCTTCATAGCGAAACACTTCCCAAGCCAGGACTTAACCTCCTTTAGGGAAGGGATGTCGTTTCCTATGAGCAGTATGTCATCGTCATACAATACGAGGAAGCTAACTATACTCCCAATGGCTTTGACATATACATACGATTCATCCTCGCTTCACAAGAAGCCAAACTCTTTGACTTTCTCGTCAAAACAAAGATTCCATCTACGAGATGCTTGTTTCAATCCATAAATGGATTTCTCAAGCTTACACACCCTAATAGGATGCTTCGCGTCGACAAAAACTTTTGGCTGACTCATGTAAACATCCTCATCCAACTTCCCATTGAGGAAAGCGGTTTTGACGTCCATCTGCCATATTTCATAGTCATGAAATGCAGCAATGGCTAGCATCACCCTAATAGACTTTATCTTCGCAACTGGTGAGAAGGTCTCATCATAGTCAACTCCGAAAGTTTGAGTAAAGCCCTTCGCAACTAATCGCGCCTTATAAATGTGTACTTTCCCATCCATGTCGGTCTTCTTCTTGAAGATCCATTTGCACCCGACCGTCTTACGACCTGGCACATTGTTAACCAAATTCCAAAATTGGTTGTCATACATGGACTGAATCTCGCTGTCCATAGCCTCTTTCCACTTCACAGACTTCGGGCCTGCCATGGCGTCCTTATAGCTGTTAGGTTCGTCCAAATTTACTAGTGTACTATCACTAATAAACGTATCCCCTTCAGTAGTGATATGGAAACCATAAAACTGGGGTGGAACACTAACTCTTTCGGAACGTATAAGAGGTAAGGACTCGTCAATCGGTTCAACAGGAGTTTCCTCCTCAAGTTGAGCGCCAGTGTCAGAGGTTCCTTCATCGTTCGGTTCTTGAAGCTCTTCAAGACCGATTTGCCTCCCACTGTCCCCTTGGCATATGAGTTCTCGTTCTCGGAAAACCCCTCTCCTCGCAACGAAGACAACATTGTCACTCGGTCTATAGAAGAGATAACCAAAGGACTTCTGCGGGTAGCCGATGAAAATACACCGCTCACTTCGAGGTTCAAGCTTGTCGTGAGTCTCTCGTCTTACGAAAGCCACGCAACCCCAAACCTTGATATGTGCCAACGAGGGAGCTTTCCCTGTCCACATCTCGTGAGGTGTTTTGGCAACCTTCTTCGTAGGGACTAAGTTAACGATATGGGCGGCAGCCTCTAAGGAATACCCCCAGAATGAGATAGGTAGTGAAGCACGACTCATCATGGAACGAACCATGTCGAGCAAGGTTCGATTACGCCTCTCAGCCACACCATTCAACTGCGGTGTCCTGGGCGGCATCAATTGCGAAACTATTCTGCATTCCTTGAGGCAGTCATGGAATTCAAGACTAAGGTACTCTCCACCTCGGTCAGATCGAAGCATCTTGATTTTCCTGCCCAACTGATTCTCCACTTCTTGCTTGAACTCTTTGAACTTTTCAAAGGTTTCTGACTTATGCCTGATTAAGTAGATATAGCCATATCTGCTATAATCATCAGTAAAAGTCACGTAGAAGCGGCTTGCATCCCTTGTGGTCGATCTAAAGGGTCCACATGCATATGTATGTATGAGATCCAATAAACCCTCACCCCTTTCACAAGAACCAGTGAAGGGTGACTTGGTCATCTTTCCATGTAAACAAGACTCGAACACGTCATCGTCCCTAAGGTCGAATGACTCCACTACTCCATCCTTTTGGAGTTAGGTTATGCGTTTCTTGTTGACATGTCCAAGACGATAGTGCCACAAGCATGCTTTGTCCAAACTATTGGAAGAATCGATACACAACACATCATTTCCTAAATTGTCTACAACCATCACAGTTTCATATATTCCATTACAAGGCAATGCTTCAAAATAGAAAACACCATTAAAATAAGCATAAATAGAACCCTTTTCATTATCGAATGAATATCTAAATCCTTGTTTATATAAACCATGAAAAGAAATGATGTTTCTTGCCATATCTGGCAAATATCAATAGTTATTCAAATCTAGTCCTAATCCATTACTAAGCACTAAAGAGTAAACTCCAATCTTGGTGACAGGCGACGATCTTATGTTCCCCATGATCAAGTTTATCTTCCCATGCTCCACATCCCTATTTCTTCTTAGTCCCTGCAAATCAGAACAAATGTGAAAACCACATCCTGTATCAAGTACCCAAGAAATAACATGTAATGAATCATTAGATTGAATAGTGTACATACATGCGAAGGACAGCATGATCTTCCCATCCTTGATATCTTGCAAGTACTTCGGGCAGCTTCGTTTCCAATGCCCTATGTCGTGGCAGTGATAGCACTCTACATCCTTTGGGTTTGAGGTGGGTGCAGTGGAACTAGCCTTGGTTCCACTAGAAGAGGTGCCATCTCGGGACTTTCCCTTTATGGTGGCTCTTTGAGGGAGCCTTCCTCTTCTTACCCTTCCGTTGCCCAATAGCCAAGACGGGGGCAACTGTAGTGGGAGTTGATGCAACAGATTTATCATGGAGGTTGCTCTCAGCAGTCCTCAACAACCCTTGAAGCTTGCTCAACGTGACATCCTCTTTATTCATGTGGTAGGTCATGCAGAACTGGTTGTAGCATGGAGGTAAGGAGTGAAGAATTATGTCAATTTCCAGCTCCTCATTGAAGTCCACATTTAACTTCTGCAGGCGATCAACTTATCTTTGCATCTTCTGAAGATGATCAGTGACAGACTCTCCGTCTCTCATCTTGGTCGTGATCATCAAAGTGATGATCTCATACCTCTCCTGCCTCGTGCTTTGATGGTATCTATCCATCAAATCCTGATGCATCTCATAGGGGTAGAAGTCCTCGTAGGAATTTTGGAGTTCTGCGGTCATGGTAGCGAGCATGATGCAATGGACTTTCGTAGCATCACGCTCGTGAGTTTTATAAGCAACAATCTCCTCAGGAGTAGCAGTTTCGAGGTTGATTTCCTTCAGCTCCTTGTCGAGGACATATTCCTTGTCCTCGTAGCGAGTAACCATTCTTATGTTGCGGATCCAATCATTGAAATTGTTTCCGTCGAAGATTACCCTCCCACACAAATTCATGAGTGAGAATGAGCTTGAAGAGTTCGAGCCTGAAGCATTGTTGTTGTTTGAGTTCGACATCTGAAAAGAAAAAGAGACAAAATTTGATTAGATAAGAATACCCAATTAAACACCCAAATGAGAAATTAGGGCTAGGATCCAACAACATTATTTACAACTTAAAAGAGGGATGCCGTAATTTAAATTGCAAATAATTTGAAGGTAAGTGAACTTTTCAATGGCATGTTTAAATCTCGATATGCCCCTCAAGTTAGTGACTGGGATACCGAGGATCACAAAAAGGGTGTGAATAACCATGCGAATATACATGGTGCCCCCAATGTTACAGTCACCTAATCGGTGTGTCGGTTAACCACACACACTCCATCGATCTATGACAAACATCGAGTCACCCTTTGCCACCTTTGCTTAGAGCCAAATTAGTGTGCCAGTTAACCACACACACTCCACTAATGTCTTAGCAAGGGTACAAAGTGTAATTTCATGGAATTGCATCAAATTCACTTTTGCCTAAAGTAACTAAGAATGGGAATTTTATAAAAACATTTTGCTACTTTGTATAATCATTATACTTTTAATGAGGAATTGGTTGCCCTATCCTACCCGTTCGACTAACGACCCTCCACTGGTCAAGGGTGCGGTGGGTAAGAGTGGATACCCAATGGTTGTCATTTTACAGGCCGCTTCCTTAAACACCCCTTATAGATCGGCTTCGTGAATGAGGCCTATTAACGGTAAGACTAGCATTTATCTTATACATATATAATAATTTATTCTTATAATATTATAATAGTATAGGGTGAATTTTAAACTTGTAAAATTCTAGGGTTTAGAATTTAAATATTTCAAAATTAAACTTTTAATCCAAATAATCAAATTCAAAACTTGAGGGCAAGTTTTGAAACATTTCAAAACTAACTAGATCAAAATTCAAATAAATAATTAAATAATTAATTTTGGTGATTATCTAATTTTGACCTAATCCAATTTCATGCAAGATAATTGATCAAATAATTCAAATAATTAACATTTATCATATAAGGAAATAATTATTCAATTAATTTGACATTATCTATAATTTTGGCAAGGATAATCACATAATATCAATAAAATTCGTATTTTATCAATCAAAAACGTTTTGGTAATTATCCCACAACAAAATAGGCATAAAATCCCGAAAACCCCTCTGTCTGACTGTCCGACTTGTCGACTCCCTTACTGGACTCGTCGAGTTCATCCTACTCGGCGAGTCCTCTTTGGGACTCGGCGAGTCTGTCAGACAGAAAGCCAAAAAATCGAATTTAAGCAATGAACAATCATACAATACATCAAATACAATAGAAACCAATCAAGGCTCTGATACCACTGATGGGTTTTGAGCAAAAGAGCATCCTATGTGCACATGCAAAACCCTAAAGCTTGGATCTAGGTTTCTCTATTATACATGCAATTCATCCAAGACTTATGAACCCTAGATCTAGCATACATATTTCGAAATTAACCTAATAGATCAGATCTAGATGATTACCTTTCTTGAATGGCTTGAATCTTCAACTCTTGGAGCTTAGTGTCACAAATATCACACCTCTAATGGCTTACAAACACCACAAGCAAAAGGATGATATTGGAGAGAGGGGAAGGGATCTTAATTTTGGCTATGAACTCTCTAGGGTTTCCAGTGGCCGAAATCTGATGCCCTAAGGGTTCTATTTATACTTATGCTGCTAGGGTTTCAGTCAAAACCCTAATGGACAGCTTATGCCTTAAGCAATCCAAAGAAACTTCTGGAATAAGGCCTCCTTTGACAAATTCAAGATGGACTCCATCTTAATTTCGTCCATGCCCTAATCCATAAGGATTCTCATCCCAATAACTAACTATCACACAATTGACAGTTCCAGTCACCTTTATTTAATTAATCTCTTTTTAGCCATAGAAGTAATTCTTAATTAATTCTTGACTAATATTAATTAAACTATATGATTTCTCCTTTAATATATTATTCATATAATATATTAATAAACCATAATAACCTCTCTCTCTATAAATCATCCTGTCAAGTTGCTTTAGTGAAGGCAACCCAAAAGGACCATGCACAACCGGGTCAAGTACATACCAAATATAGTTACAGGCTTAGACAATAATCCAACAACTATTTCACCCAATGGTCTATTTTAACCCACATGAATGATATGGTCTTCCCACAGTCTTACAATCACTTCCGTTGCTACAGTCCTCCTGTTGTCTTTCCTGCTATGGTCCTCCCATAGTCTTTCGTTCAACTGTTATGGTCCTCCCTTAGTCTTTCATACAATTTCTATGGTCCTCCCATAGTCTTTTATGCAAAAGTCACAAAGACAATCTAACATACTACATAGTATAGTGAAAAGACACACCTGAATTAAGAGTTGAATCTGACTACTCGAAGTCCCAAAACCGCCTAAATCAATCATAAGATAAACCTCAAACTACAGCTCAAAACCTCCCAAGAAGCTCTTGATGTCATGGAGGCTGTAAAATGACGTAACACATGGAGGCCTTCCCCTTAAATATAGAGGAAAATCTAATTTTATGGGCTTGGGCTGCACATCTCACTGCGTCATGGTGACGGGTTGCCCAAATTTCCATTCTAGTTTCAAATAATTATAACTTCTTCGTTCCAAATCCGTTTTTAGTGATATTTATATGCACATGAAGGTATTAAAAAGCCCCACAACTCTATCTAATAAATTTGACTTAATTTATATCGAACATAATTCATTAATACATGCAAAGAGTCCCAAAATATTACTTTTTCACATTTTACCCATTTTGGCTCCAAAACACAATTCAATGACTTAAATCACTTAACCAAAATTATCAACATCTAATAAGGTCTAAACTTTTTTCCCTTGAAACCTAAGACCTCTACTCGAAAAAATTACAATCCGCTATCCCGAAATTAGAAACATCCACAACTGGATGTTACAACTCTCTGCCACTTAAACCAGATTTCGTCCATGAAATTTGTCTCGGTTAGAATTTATGAAAACAACACCAACACAATCCATATGCTTCCTCTAACCACTTCATAAAATCAAGCATCCATGAAAAAAATTCGAGAGACCACTCGAAATCCATCCGATGCCTACAAACAACCTAATCACCTGAAAATACTCAACTTCAACAACTACCTCACTCTCCCAAACTGTAAGACCCAACTTGTAAGTTGTGACTTCATGAAAATGACCAAGATGAGCTTAAGTCACTTAGATGAGACTATACAATTAAGTTCAAGAGAATAAATGCATGAGAATATGCATTTTGGTTAAAAAGGTAAAATAGGAAATTTTATGCGTTTCAGGCCAACTTTGTGACTTAGTAGATTAAGACTCATATTAAGTCAAATAAATGACATCAAATAAAAGAATCAAAGATCCACGAGCTGAGCTTAATCTTACAATCACAATTTATTGATTAGTGATTTTTATCAGTCTACCAAAAAGAAAGCGAGTCCTCTGCCTTTCAAATCCTCCTAGCCATTATCCTACTGCAATAATTCTTGCTAAGAAGAACGCCTATGTTGTAGATTATATCCCCACCTTCTCATGGATATAAAGATCACGGAAAACGATTGTAAGAAGAAGAAGTTACGTGCGTTAAAATATTAGAAGAAAACATCCCAAAGTTGGAATGGAATTTGCTAAGGGAGTTGCTATCAAGCATCCACTGTAACGTGGTGAAGAGCTTGCTAGAAGATGGTGAGGGTGAGGATGATTCAGTCAAGGAGTTTTGTCATAAGAGGAAGGCAATGTACTTTACCGCGGTGTATTATAGGGTACCACAATGTGGTGGCCAAAGTAGGTTGATGTGGGAGGTAAACACCGCGACTCAGCAAGAGTATAACCACAGCTTAAAAGCATGCACCACTGCATGGTAGAGACCCCACCACGACACGATTTTGAGACTAATTAATATATCAGTTTGGTACATTCTCGTCATAAGCAACCCCAAACCCTTTATAACCAAGCTCCTGCAATTTAGAGGTTTAAGAAAGGTCTGGTGGCGATCTTGGGTGTTTATGACTTGGATTAGACATTGAAAGCTCCTAAGGTAATCATATTCTTCATCTTTAATATTTTAGGGCTTTAATGGTGATTTATGGAATTGAACTAGAAATGAAAGATTACTCTTGGGAAGCTTGTTATTGATGTCATCAAGAGTGTTTAGGAGCTTTGAACAAGCTTTATATATGATTTCCAAGGTGAAATCCATATATGTGACATTAGGGTTTCAAACCTAACTAATGAGATTAATGATTGATGCACTAGATTTGAGTGTAATGAATTAAGTAGTATGGGATACTTAATTCATTGGTTTGGTTGGATTTAGAAGTAGAAAATGAGAAAATAGAATATTGATCCATTATGTAGTCAATTTGACCAAGAGAGTCATTAAGCTCTAAATAGGCCAAGACAAGTTTAAGAAACTAGATTATGTGTATGAATAGGCCTTGAGCAAAGAAGATGGATCAAGATGCATCAATTAAAAATTAACAAGGTGAGTTATAGCTCTCACTACCTCTCATCAGATAATGTTGTTAGCTTTATATTCTAATATATGAATATATATATATATATATATATATATATATATATATATATATATTATATTATATTATATTATATATATACATATATATATTGTAACATCTTGTTTTGAGGTACTTTCTCTTTTGACCCTTATATTGACATTTATTACATTTTGGTCCTTAAGTGTAAGATTTGTAGCTGGGAGGGGCTAATATTGCCATTTTTGGAATTTTGGGGCGGAGCCACGTACGCTGGGCGTACGGGGTGAAGTCCCAAACCCTAATATTTAGGGTTTGGACCCTATTTATTATTCATTAACTCTCAACCCTGGTTCCTTTCATCAACCTCCATCCTCTCAAAACGTTTTTGTAAACCCTAATCTACCATGTGAGCATTTTTGAGCTTGTGTGTGTGTGTTTTGTGCCTTTGAAGAAGAAAGAGGGAAATAGAGACCATATTGTAGGAGTGAAGCACCTTAGATCCAGAATCACATCATCATCTGACATCACTTGGAGATATAAAGTTCTGAACTTGGTGAAGTTATAATTAGATATTGTTTTGGGCTTGATCTTATGTTCTTTTGTTCCCATAAGCTTGGTATTATGAGTAGGGGTTACTATAATCCATTTGAGTTGTCCTTTCAGAGGTTTTGGAGCCTCTTGAATCATAAAAATGTAATATTGGACACTAATTTATTCTTATGCGTGGCCTAAGTTGTCTTAATGGATTAAGAGGTTAAGATCTTTGGTGTTGGGCTCTTAATGGCCATTTGGATGGATAGGTGACGGTTAGAGTTGAGATTCATAGTCAGTACCTCATCATCTATTGTTCAGATGGAAATGTGAGTTTTCTCACTGTACTATGGGTCGAAGGCACCAAGGCTGGCCCAATTAGATTGTTATCCTATTATACCTTGATTGATGATATGTTGAGTATGGGGTAGACCTATATGATTATAGGATAATTGTTGTTATACGTAGACCGGTAGATCTGTAGGACTACTTGTGATTTTTGTCTGCATGATTATTTGTATGTTGAATATGTTTGTTATCTGTTATATGTCGACATATTGTGATTGGTTAAGACTTTACTGCTATGTGCGTGAGTCAACAGACCATGGGTATTCCAGTCCGATGATTGAGTGGCCCCGTAGTATATTGGTATTCTAGTCCGATGACTGAGTGGACCTGTAGTATATTGGTACTCCAGTCTAATGACTAAGTGGACCTGTTGTATATTGGTATTCCAGTCTGATGACTGAGTGGACCCGAGGGTATTCCATTCGGATGACTGAGTGGGCCCATAGTATATTGGTATTCCAGTCCGATGACTAAGTTTACCTGTTAAATATATTGCTATTCCAGTCCGATGACTGAGTAGACCTGTTGTATAATGGTATTCCAGTCCAATGATTGAGTGAACCTACTATATGTTGGCATTCCAGTCCGATGACTAATTGGGCCAGGGGTAATCCATCCCGATGGTTGTGGACCTGTGGGTATTCCAGTCCGATAACTGATTGGACCCATCCTGCTTGTTTTTATGAGATATGTGTATTGTGTGGTGGTACTTTGGGGGGGGGGGCTCGCTAAGCTTCGTGCTTATAGTTCTCTGTAATGGTTTCATGTACTTCAGATGACCGGGAAAAGAAAAGGCGTGATCGTACACATCCTTCAGATTTTATGTTATTGGTCTTAGGAGGACTCTGATTTTAAATAATGTTTTGGAAACAATGGCTTTGTAAACACTTCTTCTGTAAATGGGTTGGTTTGAAAAGTTTAAATTTGTTATGATTTTTGAGACGTTACAAGTTGGTATCAGAGCCCTGGTTTGAGTGAATTGGATGAACATTTGTGTGAATCCAAACTCAAACTAAGGATCTGTGAAAGTTTTCAAATTATTTTCAAATAGTTCCAAATTATTTTCAAAATTAAATTCAAAATTATTTTCAAAAGTAACCAAGGAAGGATGAGATGTGTACGATCAGCCGGAGCAAGGAGGTTACCCCAAGTTACCACACTGTTACTTGTTATGACATGATAGAGCTGCATGCTAGTGATAGGCTAGGGATCTTCAGGAATTGCATGATAGAATTTCCTGATGTATGATGTCTGATAGCTTAGGAGGAATTCTTATATACTAGATGAAATTGACATCATTACTGTGGTCACTTAGGGTGTACATCATAGTTGTACATAACAAAGATTCTATAGCCTGAGAATGTTTGATTTAGCCTTATTTCATGTTATTGTCTGATTAAGGGCTTAGGTTAGATTCAAGTATTCAACTGTCTATGGGATCCAACGTTATGTATTATTATCATGCACGAGTGGCTGCATGGTTGGTGGAAGTTTCATGAGTGGGTGCAGTTCATAGTAGGATAACGTGAGGATTGAGTATCCACTCTTGAGAGAGTGAGGGCAGGATGAAGGTGTATCCTAGATGCGTGGGCCTAGTGGTCGGGAATTTGTATGAGGATCAGCCTAATTTTAGTATGTCATAGTGCCACACGACTCCACTGCTCGAATGTTGTTTGCTTTGTGCTTTGTGGGACTCACATTGATGTGAGCTAACTATCAAATGAATATGTTAAATTTCATGCTATGAAGGTTAGATAGTCTTAGAGTGAAGGATTTGGTCCTATTGCACAACTCTTGTCTGAGTCTAACTGTTGTAGGGTATGGTCTTTTAGTCGAAATATTATTTAAGTTTTGTCACATGTAATTGTATTCATGAAGTGATTAGCTGACATTGATTGGGGTCCTTCTATAGCTGGTGACAGGGGATGTGGGGAGTCTTAGGAGACCCTATGAAGTGTTTTAGTGTGGATATTACGCTTTTGAGCAGGTATTGGGAGTATTATTATGAGTAGGTGACTTAGATTACTCAGGATGATTCTTGAGGAAAGTATGGATAGGTGTGGAAGATAGTATTGGGCCCGTACTACTGGAAGCACAGGATCCAGACTCGAATCGAGAAAATTTTACGGATTCTAAGGAGTTGGTCGGGAAAGATAGCATGGTTTGATACCATGATTCATGACAGTGATTCCATATCTGTCGATCTTTTGGTTAGGTTGTTCAGGAATGAGGATGGGTCTGGTAATTGTTTTGGGTCTCTGTGGCGATGTCAGTTTGGGTGAATGGTAAAGACCTAGGTGAGTTTGATGGATTTGTGGTCTCGAGAGCCTTTCTTGAGGCCTTGCATTGAGCTCTAGCTGATTGTATGCATCACATCCTTCTCTTTTTGTAAAAACTCTACAAAAAATGTTTTTGTAAGTGCCCACACTATAACACACTGCTAATTGTCCTATAACACACTGCTAAGCTTCCTAGATTCTCATTTTAGGATTTCTCTTATGCAAGTGCCCACACTATCACATTCTAAGACTCTTCCTAATACACAAGGAATTCCCATCGCACCCTTCTATCAACCGCGGAATAAACTTCTACCAATGTCAATTAACTATCTTATTAATACAATTACATGCAATGAAGAATTAACAATCCTTCAACTTAAAGATCCTGCACTACAACGGTTGGACTTAAACAATAGTTGCGCAATAGGGCCAAATCAAGCATTCTAAAACTATTTAATCCAAGATTGTAAAAATCGTTCGGCGGTAGCTCGACGGTCGACTGGGTTCAAGCGATTAATCGGTTTGGCGGGGATTAATCGGGGACCGTAAATTACTAATAAAACTATTTTAAAACTTAATATATCCTAAAAAAATTAGTATTTTAAAATTTAAAATTTTGAAATTTTGTAAATTTTGGTGTAATATTTGAAATTTTGAAATTTTGAATTTTTTAAAATTTTCCTGACTACGAGCGCCAAGGACCGCCGAGGAGCGCCTAGCCGAGTTTGACCGATATTGACCAATTTCTACCAAACACCCCTAATTGTAATCAGTTGCAGACCGGCTAGGCCGATATTTACAACACTGGTTTAATCTTTATGGCATGCAACCTAACGTATTTGCTTAATAATTAATTAATATCAATATATGTTTCACATAGCACAAAGAAAGCAACATTCAAACAACAAATCCAACAGGCAACATGGCATAATAAAATCTGGAAATTCTAACATATAGTTCCTGAAGAACCTTAGCCCGCACACTATCATGCATCTCTAACAGTTCATATATCAGGCACAAAAGGCATCTCTCCTAAGCAGGATGTAGCACCCGGTTCCTGGTATGAATTTCGTTCAAGTATTATTCATTTTTTTTGCCTAGAACTCGGCGAGTTGATGGCCAACTCGACGAGTAGGAGCGACTTGGACCCAAGAGTTTAATGACCTACTCGACGAGTCGGCAGCCAGACTCGACGAGTAGGCCCTGGCTGGACAAAACCCTAATCTAAGGGATTGCACCCTATTTAAGCATCTCATTCAGCCTCCCTTCGTCCCTATTGCTCTCAGAACTCTCCATATCAAACCCTAATTGTTTGTGTAAAGATCTAAGGCCTTTGTGGTGGTTTTTGGTGATTTTGGAACATAAGAAGGAAGAGAAAGGCTTGAGGAATTAAGAGGAGGCCAGAGGAGTTCGGGTTTGTGCACCCTCTGCAGTTCTTTAGAGGTATAAAGCTGATACCTTGCCCTTTCATGTTTTAGATCCCTTTTTGGGGTGATTTAGGGCTTTTAGGAGCCATTCTTGGTGACCAATCATGAGTGAAAGCATGGTTGGGGGCTAAGACTTCATATCCAAGGTCTTTGAGGGGTTACAAGGCAGAAAGGGGTTGATTTTGGAGCCTTAGAGAGCCCCATGCACCTTAAGAGTCTCATTTAGGGCCATTTGAGCTGATAGTCCCATGCATGCACGTAAAGTTTGTAACTTTACGTGCTAGATTGATCCTAGAAGCCTAGATCTATCTTTTGGTCAAGTGTTGTACGTCAGAAATCAAGAAATAAGACTTGGTCATTCTCGACTCGGCGACTCGTTCTTGGGACTCGGCGAGTCCATGGCTTGACTTCCCTTTTCTGTTATGGTTCGAAGGAACCCAGTGAGTGTTAGAATGGTCTTAGAGGGGTCCGGGGGAATGACTCAACGCATTGGAATTAGCCATAGTCCTGGGGATCATAGGACTCAGCGAGTGTATGAACAGACTCGGCGAGTCCAAGGCAATCTCCCAAACGTTCGAAGATGAACTCGACGAGTTGTTCATACAACTCGGTGAGTCAAGGGCAGACTTGGTCATAGGATGGGGATGAAATCGACGATTTGTTCATACAACTCGGCGAGTCGGATGAAGGTTCATTTGAGGATGTTTTAGAAGGAGAACTTGTCGAGTCGTTGCTAAACTCGACGAGTAGGGGCGTGAAGAAGGGCAGATGAAAGGATAGGGACTCGACGAGTTGGCGGCCCAACTCGACGAGTCAGGTCAACTGGAAGTTGACTTTGAGTTTGACTTGGTCAGGGGTAAAATAGTCATTTTACCCTAAGAGTAGTTATCAGTGCCTGATTAAGTGTTTTATGGATTTATAGCCGGAGGATCACCGGAGCAGCAGTTAGACATCTGTCGATCAGCTTTTCAGCTGTCAGCCTTGCGAGGTGAGTTACCTTCCAGTAGCGGTGGGTCTACGGCCACAATGCCGGCCCACCAGTAGGAGTTGTATGTTAGATGCTTGTCTTTGTGATATTCATCTAGGTTGCTACTACCTGATGTGTTATGTGCTAGTATGATATGATGTTATATGCTAGTAGCAGTAGGGGAGATAGTCCCCAAGATTTACGGTCGATAGGGCCGAAGAGGGTAGTCATACCCAGTCATGCTAGATAGAATATGATTATGTGTTATATGTTATGTGGTAGTAGTAGAGGGGTGAAATAGTCCCCAGTATCAGGTCGAGAGGACCGAAGGGGAGGCCAGCACCCAGATATTCTAGGCAGTATCCGGTCGAGAGAACCGAAGGGGAGGCCAGCACCCAGATATGCTAGGCAGTATTCGGTCGAGAGGACTGAAGGGGTAGGTCGGGCACCCAGATATGCCTGACAGTATATGTATGTTATGTGATTGTATGGTATGCGGTACGATGGGGGATCTCAGTAAGCTTCGTGCTTATAGTTTTCAGTTTTGTTTCAGGTACCTCTTCAGCAAAGGGGAAGGAGCCAGCGTGGTAGCTGCACATCATACACACACACGTTGGGTTTGCGCATTACGAGATTCTTGGGATTGTACTCTGACATTGTTATGTTTATGGTTTGGTTTTCAGACATGAGATATTAGTTTTACGAAATGGTATGTCTTTACTATATTTTTCTTATGGAAGTTTTATAAATCAATTAATTAAAAATGAAATTTTTTTACTCGAAATTTGGGTTGTTACACAGAAGCTCTACCATGCAACCTTGAGCATATATGTATTCTAACTTCTAACATGCATATCTCACTATAACACATATAACATATCAATATGTATGGATATTCTGGGAATCACTTACTTGAGCTCTAGCTTATTGCATGCATCACATCCTTCACTTTTTGTAAAAACTCTACAGAAAATGTTTTTGTAAAAAGAAATCCTTCATTCCACAGTTTGAGTTCAGACACACTATAAAGTGCTCCCGAATCCCTCAGATTAAGGCATTGATACAAACTTGTAACGTCCCAAATTTCAAACTAAAATTTTCCTTTTAAAATCAAAGGTAACCATACCATTCATTCATAAAAGTAAATAGTCAATTGTTTCGAAAACATAAATCAGAGTAATAATATTATAATGCAAAACATCTTGAAATCATAACAACAGATGCGATATAATCACGTCGTGTTCTTCCCGTATTGCCAAAAAGACCATCAACATTTAAACTTAAAACCGTAAGCACAATTCTTAGTGAGTTACACATGATACCACATATATAACATTACAACCTATTTCCGCCAACGGATATGTTTCAAACCATGTGAATGTTATGGTCCTCCCACAATCTTACAATCACTTCCGTTGCTGCAGTTCTCCTACAATCTTTCCTGTTATGGTCCTCCCATAGTCTTTCATATAGTTACTATGGTCCTCTCATAGTCTTTCATGCAAAATTCATAAAGACAATATAGCATACTACATAGTATAGTGAGAAGACTCACCTGAATCAAGAGTTGAATCTGACTACTCGAAGCACTAAAGAATCAGCTACACAAACCGCCTAAATCACTCACAAGCTAAACCTCAAACTATAGCTCAAAACCTCCCAAGTTTGACAAAAAAGTCAAACTAGTAAAAAAGTCAACGACTGACCCACTACGCGGTAGCCAACCCCATGACCGCGTCGTGGCAACAAGGCGACAAAATAGACGCGACTAAAACATACCACCGCATCGCGACCCGCTACTCACCGCGTCATGGTGAGTACAAAACATCTTAATGGATTAAGCACTTAACTCTTTTCCCCAAGAGCTCAAAAGCTCATATCTGATTTGTCTAATGATCCTCATGGATAAAGTTTCCAACTTTATTGATTCCAAAGGCTCAAACCATTGAGATCTCTAATCTTAACTCTTAAAAGGACCAAAAATATCACGAAGACCATGCATGACACCTAAATGAGAATGAAGTCTAGATCTTAGCATCACAATGGGTCTAGAATAGTTAAAGATTCGACCGTTAACCCTGGAGTTGTCCAAACTCCAACTCAAATCCATCAAAAGGGCCAAAACAAGCATATAAAGCACTAAAACTCCAAATACTCTTAGATCCAAAGATGAAACACAATAATACAAGGATCTTTATAACTAACAATGGTCCAAAATAGTAGAGATGGTAAAGATCCACAAGCTTCAAGTTTCCAAGCACAACCTTTCTTGCTTTCTTCACCAAAACACCTAAAATATGCACCAACAGAGGTTCAAGGATAGAGGAGGAGCTCAAGCTATGAAGAGGGATGCTAAGGTTTGTTATCAATGAGCTCTTGATACGACGGAGGTTGTAAAATGACCTAAAATACGGAGACCTTACCCTTAAATACGGTGGGAAACCTAATTTTATGGGCTTAGGCTGCACAACTCACCACATGGTGGTGACTTTCTCACCATGCCATGGTGACGGGTTTCCCAGATTTTCATTCTAGTTTCAAACATGCATAACTTCTTCGTTCCAAATCCGAACTTAATTCATTAATACGTGAAAAGAGTCCTAAAATATCACTTTTTCCTATTTTACCCCTTTTAGCTCCAAAACACAATTCAAGGGCTTAAATCACTTAACCTACATTATCAACATCTAATAAAATCTAAACTTTATTCCCTTGAAGCCTAAGACCTTTACTCAATCAAACCACTTCATAAAATTATCCCCACTTAAACTAGATTTCATCCTCGAATTACATCTCAGTTAGAATATCTGAAAACAACACCAACACAATCCATATGCGTCCTCCAACCACTTCATAAAATCAAGCATCCATGAAGAAAGTTCGAGAGACCACTTGAAACCCAACTGATGCCACCAAACAACCTAATCACTTGAAAATACTCAACTTCAACAACTACCTCACTCTCCCAAACTGTAAGACCCAACTTGTAAGAACCCAAATTTAGAGAGATTTGAATTTTAGTCAAATATTGATCAAAAGGGCAAAATGGTCATTTATAAGAATTTAGAAGGGTTATGAAGTTGTGACTTCATGAAAATGGCCAAGATGAGTTTAAGTCATTTAGATGAGATTGGACAAGTAAGTTCAAGAAAAGAAATGCATGGGAAGATGCATTTTAATCAAAAGGGTAAAATGGAAAAAGTATGTTTTTTGGGCGAACTTTGTGACTTAATAGATTAAGACTGGTATTAAGTCACGAGAAATGATTTAACAAAGTTGTAGAGTATATCCCCACCTTCGTGTGGATATAAAGATCATGGAAACGAGTTTAAGAGGAAGAAGTTATGCACGTTAGAAGATTAGAAGAAAACGTCACAAAGCTGGAATGGAATTTGGGTGGGCTAACTTAAAAACCCCGTCAAGTGACTTAAAAATCCCCACACCCCCACAAACACACACACACACACACACACACACACACCCCAACCCCCACAAACACACATACACACACACCCACACCAACCCCTACAAACACCCCCCACCCACACACACATAAACACACACCCAACCCCCCCCCCCCACACACACACCAACCCCCACAAACACACATACACACACCCACACCAACCCCCACAAACATACATACACACACCCACACCAACCCCCACAAACATACATACACACACACACACACCTACAAACACCCACCCACCCCCGCAAACACACACACCCACACCCACAAACTCACACCCACACCCACACCCACACCCACACCCAACCCACCCCACCCCATCCCACCCCCACAAACACACACACACACACACCCACCCACCCAACACCACTACCACAATCACTGACCTACCATCACCATCACCACCACCACTACCCCATCACCAGCACCACCGCCGCCATCACCACCACTGCCCCCCCCCCCCACCACCGTCACCGTCTCCACACCCACCCTACCACTGCTACCGTTTTCTAAAAATGAAAACCGATAGAAAAATACATATCTAAACACTTTTTCTAATTTTCTAAAACCGAAAATGAAAAATGAATAAGTTTTAACTAAACGCGTTTTCTAAATTTTCCAATGAAAACAAAAAACGAAAACTGAAAAGAAAAAATGAAAAACAGAAAATGAAAACTGTTTTTCTGTAACTAAACGCAACCTAAATGTTCCAAAAAAAAATATCCTCAACAGAAGGAAAAAAAGCTTTTAACATATGATACGTTACCCTAAATTGGTTGTGCTTTTATGTTGAAAATAGTTTGCTCCGTCGTGGTAAGTTATGTTTGCAAAGTCATAAACTCAAATTCAAATGCAATACTCATATTCAATGATTGTATTTAAGAACCGAATCACATTACTTTTGTTGCACTTTATTAGGTTCAATTATCAATTGAAAGGAACATCCATTTAATCTGATTTGTCAATCTCTATATGTGACACGATAAGGTAGTTATGTGAATGCAAGTATGACCCAAAAGTTGCTCAACCTTGTAGATCGATTACGAATCTTACCAAACATTGTCATTTTATCAGAGAAAATGCCATTTAGATGTCTTGTAGACCCTTAAGGATTTATGCGTTTTTGATGGACCTAAGTCAAAAAACGTGTGCTGTCATGCCTCCCAACTCTTTATTCTATAATCTTATTTTTATTATTAACATATAATGTACAATTTATAGCGGTTCCACTTAACTTATTAATTTATTTAAGACTATATTAAAATTTAATTAGTTGTTTTTTAATATCTATAATATTTTATCATACGAATAACAAAGAAATTCCCATAAACCAAATATAATTAAAGTCACACAGTTATATCTATTATAAACTCGGAAATTAGTCAAAACATCAAATACAATAAAACAACAAACAAAAACTAGTAAAAAACCACATTTATAAAATTACATAATCAAATACAATAAAATGGTATATGCCAGGTACTTTTTCTTCATACTACTAAAAATACCTATAATCTATATTTTTATCCGTAAAATATTAGCAATCAAAGTAACATATATATACATAAGTTTTTTTTTTTTTTTTTTTTTTTTCACTTCGTTAAAATGAAAACTTAGGTTGAATCATTTGAGTCTACAAAAGTACTAATTTATTTGTCTGCCAATATTGCTCTGGATGGGAGTTTGATCCACTTGAACGAGAGTGCATATGCAAACATTGCTCTGGGAGTTTGATCACATGAACGAGAGTGCATAGCCACTATGTTTTTGAATAAGTTGTGACGATTGTTTGTACCAAGTTGCAGTTTATGTAAAACCTTGTCTAAATTGTACATTTTGGAATTCATAATGTATAGTCGATTGACATATAGTCAAGTGTATTATGCTAGTTCGAAATATTTGAAAAATAAATACACACATATTATATATAGGAAAGTCGGTTCAAATGTCACAATAGATGTTACATTTATTAACAATCAACTATAAAAAACTATATTTTTGGCCATACATTTGGAAATTAGAATTAATACATTGTTTTTTCGAAATCAATGAAATTTTAATAACATCTTCAAGACAATCTTGTTCTGTCATAAGCTCGTCAATCTCCTTATCTTCATCCGCAATCAAAATTTCTTAATATTTAATTATTCATTTCATCTTTTCTTTCAACCCTATAATCGCATTTAGGGCTCTAAACGAACACGAATGATGGTTGTTCATGATTGTTTTTTTTACGTTAGCCGAACAAATGAACGAATTTGAACGGATAAACGAACGAGTTTTCTTGTTCATGTTCATTCGTTTAACAAATTACATTGTTTAATTTCGTTCGTTTATGTTCGTGAACATACTAAACGAACATAAACGAACATATATAAACAAACATAATTAAACATATGTGAACATAAACAAACATATAATATAGTAATGTAATCAAACAAAATTGAACATATATAAAGATAAAATGAACTTAAATAAATGAACATAAACGAACAAAATAAACGAACGTTCACGAACATAATTGAACGTACAAGACCATTATTCATGTTCGTTCATTTAACTAAACGAACGAGAATTTATGTTCATGTTCGTTCATTTGTTAAATAAACGAACATAAATGAACTTCCCGCCGAACAGTTCACGAACAATTCGTTGAGCGTTCGGTTCGTTTACAACCATGCTCGCATTAACTATCCTAACTCTTTTATGAGTCCCTTTGTTGGTTTTTTTGAACGCCTTCATTGTTTCAAATGTATAATAAGGCATCTTAGGTTAATATGGTCAATCACAACAGAAGTTCGAATAATCTAAGCCGATATCATGAAATGAGTTAAGATCAAAAAAACATTTGCATTCTTCATATTCACAATTCAAATTACCACCTTCGTACGATGTTGCAACTAATTTCTTTTTCACAAAGCACTTTGATTATCTAGTTGAGTATTTTTGTTATATATGAGTAAATGAATTAGTCTAATTTTGTATGAATAAGGTTATGGTTTTAACAAATTTGTATACTATTTAAATAAAGTAGTAGATGCGAAACAATAAAAATTGAAGGTAGGTTTCAAATTATTATTTCGAAATGTCTAACGGTCATAAATGTGATATTCTCGATAACTTTACGTCTAATCATATACAAATTGCTAACAGTTAGAAGCAAATGACACAAATCTGGAATTGATTGTTTCGAATAGATTAACCACTTCTAGAAAATATAAAAAATGTGCTCATTTCAATTTTGTAGTTCGTCATAAACCTATCTGGAGTGGGAGGGGGAGTTTTCCTACATGGCCACCTTCCACCTCACCACCATGTCAACCACACCCCTCTTCCACAAGTGGGGTGGTCCTAACACATAGAAGAAGAGAGGGTAAGAGAAAAATAAAGGAGAAGAAGAGAGAGGTAGAGAAAAAGGAAATGACGACAGGTGTGGTTCCAATCACGACCAATTACCATGACACCTACCGTTCCACCCTTGGGGTTGTGTTCACGCCAATGATGCCGACCAAATTCCCCATGACACCCCACTCGTGATAGCCTAAATGGTCAATTTTGTCAAATACTATTAGTTGTGTCAAACCCAACAAATAATAAGGGTACAATAGACTTCAAATACAGTGCTTTAATGCACTAAAAAGTAGCACAAGGCAAGCAAGGTCGAACCACAGAGACACGTGATAAAAGTCTATACCTCTTTGCGCAATGTACTTTGGTCACAAAGGGGGTTTTGTTTGTGAAAGCTAAATAATGAAAATAACAATCTACTTTGAAAACATGCAAAAAAAGGAAATATATTTGTAAACAATTGTCACACCCCGAAACCGATGGCGGAAACGTTCCGGGGCGGAGGACGTCATGTGTAGCATCACAACCAATGAATAATAGCAATCATAGCAACACAACCAGTACAGTGCATACTAAAATAAAAATGTTTACATCAGTTCTGAAACTTGTTTGAATTACATCATATAACTTGTATGAATATAAACATTAAACTCTTATTGCTTCAATTCTTCAAAAACCCAGCAGGTACCTGTCTACTGATTTCCTGAGAATACAAGCAGTTTAAAAGAGTATCAACATAAAGCTGGTGAGTTCATAAGCGGTGGTTTGTAGTGAAAATCGTTGATGAGTTCGGAAAATATTTGTATAGTTTCAAGAAAATCCGATATTTTCCTTAGCGAAAATGTAGTGTTACCAGTTCTGTAATAAACCATGAATATCTGTATGTTTCCAAGAAAATCCGATATTTTCTTTAGTGAAAAGGTAGCGTTATCGATTTCGTATAAACCATGAATGTTCGTTACTGAAAACTGTAGTGATATGCGAAAATACTACCTCATGTGACTAGCTAAAACTAATCATGAAGTGTAAGTATTTTGTATGCGAAACCATTGCATAATCGGTTCTGTTTAAAAAAAAAAAAAAAAAAAAAAAAAACCCTGGCTTTAACCAGTATACGCAGTGTGTATCAGTTCTATTTAGTAAAAATAAAACCGTTGAAGAGTGTTAAGTTGTAAACCAAAGGTGATTTATACATAATGTGAGTCGTATAACCATGCTTGATATGACTAGTGACCTTTCCAACGTTCTTCAGGCGTCGAGTTAAATGACATTTGTACATCTCATGCGTGCCCGCCTAACTGTAGCTAGCAGTCCAGATGTGGGATTGTCAGTCCCGAATAGATCTATTCACAAATCTCACGCTCTCCCTCCAGGAGACTCTGGTTATACAGTGGTAGGATTTATCCCTGTAAACCTAAGGGTACAGTAGTGAAGTAGCGGCTCACAGTATCGTACAATCTAGTTTACATGTAGTGTAGTAGCGTTCTACCGTAGTGAAAATCCGTATGTATACCGTATATAATGATAATTATAGTTATGAAAAACCATGATAAAGTGGTGATGTAACTGTAAACTATTTCTGTCTTCGTGCATATGTTTAATAGTGAAAGTTTCTGTACTCGTGATGTTTAGAAAAATCTCAAACTATACCGATTATAGTTTGCATGAATAGTGAATAGCGTGTTCGGAAAGCTATGCAAATTTTTGTGAAAACGTCCCTTATGCTCAACACAGTACAAAAGGGTTAAAGTATGAGATTTGCATAAGTTTTGAAAACATTTATGTTTAGCTTGTATTCCCCCCCTGAAAACATTGAAAATATGGAAAAATGTAGGGGTATGAACTCACAGTTGTTGTGTGAAATCGTTGACTGAAAATGAAGATCCTCGAGTTGTTGCACGACACTTAACGAAATCCTATTATCAAATAAATACATATATGTATCTAAATTAGCGATTTCGATAAATAAAGTGTCATAAGAACACTTGTATTCGGTTGAGGAATGTTACCGGGACTTGATCGAATCAAAGAGGGTGAGTTTTCAGCCAAAAGCACCACCAAAAAGATGTTTACGGCCGTGATCTATGGTTTACGGTTGCTGAAGGCTCGGCGAGTTTACGGCCGTAAACTCAAGAACATAGTTTACGGTCTTTGAAGGTTGGACCGTAAACTCAAGAACAGGGTTTACGGTTCTTGAAGGTTGGACCGTAAACTCAAGAAAAATGGTTCTGATTGCTGATTTCGAAGAGATGATCGTTTCCAGACGTTCCAAAGTGACTCCAAACGTGGTTTCTCGATGTTTTCCGAAGCTTGAAGGCGTTTTGAGTGTTTACGGTTAAGATTCTTAGAGAGAGAAGGAGAGAGTTTTTGGCCAGAAATGTTCTAATGAAGGTGGAGGCATCGTATTTATAGGGGTGTTGTGGGGGGGGGTCCACTCTTCACTGACCGTAAACAGGTTTACGGTCGTAAACGAGTTTACGGCCGTAAACACGTTTACGGTCGTAACCTCACTTAGACCGGGAATGTTTGATTTTTCGAGATTTTTGGGTTTCCGCGCGATTTTTGATTCTGACTCGTAAATAATTTAATTATATACATAACTAGATTATTTTCAAAACCAAGAAGTTTGACGGAAAAGTTAATGCATTCGAAATTTTATTAACGGAAATCGGGTAACGGAAACGGACAAAGTTTCGGGTTGTCACATCATCCTCCCGTTAGAGGGAATTTCGTCCCGAAATTCGAACATGGAATACAAATCATGGATTAGGAAAGAGATGCGGATACTTCTGTTTCATCTAATCTTCGCGCTCCCAAGTGAATTCAGGTCCCCGCTTGGCATTCCAACGAACCTTCACTATAGGGATGGGACTTTGTTTCGTTCGTTTGATCTCTCTGTCCATGATTTCGACCGGTTCTTCCACGAAGTTGAGGTTTTCGTTGATTTCAATCTCGTCGAGAGGAATCGCAAGTGTCTCATCGGACAGACACTTCTTTAGGTTCGATACGTGGAAAACAGGATGGATGTTGGTGAGCTCTCGGGGTAATTGGAGTTTGTATGCTACTGGACCGATTCTAGCAAGGATTTCGAACGGTCCAATGTACCTTGGGTTTAGCTTTCCACGTTTCCCAAAACGTATCATGCATTTCCAGGGTGAGACCTTCAGAAGGACGTGGTCACCAACCTGGAATTCCAAGGGTTTTCGTCTCTTATCGGCGTAGCTCTTTTATCTATCTCGAGAGGCTTTCAGTCGTTCTCGGATTTGTATAATTTTCTCAGTTGTTTCTCGGATGATCTCAGGACCAGTGAGAGTACTGTCGGGGACTTGACCCCTGGTAGCTGCGTGTCACCCACTTCAGCCCAGCACAGAGGGGATCTGCACTTACGGCCATAAAGGGCTTCAAACGGTGCAGCCTTGATGCTGGTATGGTAGCTGTTGTTGTAGGAAAATTCAACCAAAGGAAGATGAGCGTCCCAAGATGCGCCGAAATCGATGACGCAGACTCTCAACATGTCTTCCAATGTCTGAATTGTTCTCTCACTCTGTCCATCAGTCTGCGGATGATAAGCCGTGCTCATGTCCATTTTAGTTCCAAGAGCTTTCTGTAGTGACTGCCAGAACCTCGATGTAAACCTGCTATCTCGATTGGAGATAATGGATGCAGGTACACCATGAAGGCGAACTATCTCTTGAATATAGATCCGTGTGAGTGTCTCCATCTTGAAGTTTTCTTTGATTGGCAGGAAGTGGGCGGACTTCGTTAATCGATCGACAATTACCCAGATGGCATCGTGCCCACTCGGAGATCTGGGTAACTTGGTGATAAAATCCATGGTTATCCTTTCCCACTTCCACTCAGGTATTTCCGGCTGCTGAAGTAAACCTAAGGGCTTTTGGTATTCTACTTTTACCTTGGCACAAGTCAGGCACTTGCCCACGAAAGTAGCAATTTCCGCTTTCATGTTTGGCCACCAATAAAGTTGTTTGAGATCCAAGTACATCTTGTCCGAACCTAGATGAACGGAGTATTTCGTCTTATGAGCCTCATTCATGACAACCTCTCTGTACCCGCCGAACGTTGGGGTCCAGATCCGGTTCATGAAATAGTACACTCCGTCTCCTTTGACCTCTAAGTTCTTGTCCATTCCTCGCAGTGACTCATTTGCCACGTTCTCGGGTTTTAAGGCTTCCAGCTGAGCCTCTCTGATTTGCGCGGTTAAATGGGAATGGATGGTCATTGTTAGTGCCTTCACCTTACGTCCTGAATACTCCTTTCGACTGAGGGCATCTGCTACCACATTGGCCTTTCTGGGATGATAGCGAATTTCGCACTCGTAGTCACTGAGTAACTCTACCCATCGTCGTTGTCTCATGTTTAACTCCTTTTGATCGAAAATATGTTGCAAGCTCTTATGGTCGGTGAAGATAGTGCATTTGGTTCCATAGAGATAGTGTCTCCAGATCTTTAACGCAAAGACCACTGCTCCCAACTCTAAATCGTGGGTTGTGTAATTGACCTCATGTGTTTTCAACTACCTCGAGGCATAGGCGATGACCTTTCCTCTCTGCATGAGCACACACCCTAGGCCCTGATTGGATGCATCACAGTAGACCACGAAGTCTTCTGTCCCTTCGGGCAGGGACAAGATATGTGCGCTGCATAGGGCCCGCTTCAATGTTTGAAATGCAGTGTCTTTCTTGGCTTCCCAACTGAAGGTTACACCCTTCTGGGTCAGGGTAGTTAAGGGCTTAGCGATTCTGGAGAAGTTCTGGATGAACCTGCGATAATAGCCCGCGAGACCCAAGAATTGCCGGATTTCTGTGGGTGTCTTCGGTGCAGACCAGTTCTCAATCGCCTTGATCTTGGAAGGGTCCACGTGTATTCCTTCCTTGCTAATTACGTGTCCTAGGAAATTTACCTTCCTGATCCAGAATTCGCACTTCGAGAATTTCGCGTATAGTTTTTCTGCCCTTAATGTTTCCAACACCTGCCTTAAGTGTTGTCTATGGTCATCCTCACTCCGCGAATAGACAAGTATATCGTCGATGAACACAATCACGAACTTGTCTAAGAAAGGGCGGCACACCCGATTCATCAGGTCCATGAATACTGTCGGTGCGTTGGTTAGACCAAAGGGCATTACTACAAACTCGTAGTGTCCATAGCGAGTTCGGAATGATGTTTTGGGCACATCATTCTCATGAACTCGCAACTGATGGTACCCTGATCTTAGATCTATCTTTGAGAAATAAATGGCTCCCTGAAGTTGGTCGAAGAGATCGTCGATTCTGGGTAAGGGATATCGGTTCTTGATGGTAAGCTTATTCAGCTCTCGGTAGTCAATGCACATCCGAAAGGATCCATCTTTCTTTTTCACAAATAAGATCGGAGCTCCCCAGGGTGAGGAACTCGGCCTTATGAATCCCTTACTGATCAGCTCATTGAGCTGACTGGATAATTCTTGCATTTCCGCTGGTGCTAAACGGTAAGGGGATTTAGCTACAGGAGTAGTTCCGGGGATCAAGTCGATACGAAACTCGACTTGGCGCTCGGAAGGGATTCCTGGGAGATCTTCGGGAAAAACATCAGGAAAGTTACAGACTTCGGGGATGCTCTCGAGGTCTCTAACTCCTTGCGTCACGTCTAAAACGTGAGCTAGAAATGCATGACACTCCTTTCGCAGATACTTCCGAGCTTTGATGCATGAAATGATTCGGAGGTTCGAGCTAGGCTTATCTCCGTAAATCATGAGAGCTTCGCCAGAGGGAAGATTGAGACGGATAGCCTTCTCGAAGCAAAGAATATCAGCATGATTGGGACTCAACCAATCCATGCCGATAATGACATCGAAGCTCTTGATGGACACAGGCATAAGATCGATAGGAAAAGAATAATTGTCTAGGGTAAGAGTACAGCCTATGAATATGTCGTTAGTGCTCTCCTTCTTTCCGTTAGCCATCTCGACGGTAAATGTTTCGGTTAGAGGTTGGGATTTACATTTGATTAGATGTTTGAATGCGTGACTAACAAAACTCCTCTCTGCACCAGAATCGAAGAGAATGCATGCATAAGAGTTGTCAAGGAGGAACGTACCCATAACAACGGTAGGATCAGCAACTGCTTCCTCCTGGCCCATCACCAGAACTCTCCCTTTATTGCCACCAGTTGTTGCCTTGGGGCAGTTTCTCCTGAAGTGCCCAGCCTCTCCACATCCATAACAAGTTTGACCAGCGCCCACTCCCGGAGCCTGATTGGTTGGTTGAGCTGGTGTCTTGCAGTATCGAACTGTATGTCCCTTCCTTCCACAGTTGTTGCAACTCAGCTCACGGCAGGGTCCGTGATGATGGAAGTTACACTTGTTGCACATAGGTAGTTTTCCAGCATAACCACCGGTAGGGGATTGGGTGGTTGGAATAGCAGTGGGAGCAGCAGCAGGAGCGGTAACAGCATGAACTGCCACTATTTGTTGTTTCTTGGAGGGCTCCTGCGAAGACTGACCCTTTCGTTTGTTACCAAACTTCTTCTTCTTCCCACCGCTTTCCTTTTGTGGCTCGGAGACAGCTATCACTTCATCCAGATCGATTCCATGATCGATCAGAGTCTGTGCCAGATCCTTGGCGCTTTCAAATGTGGTCGGCCTCGCAGCCAAGACATTTCCTTTTGTTGGTTGTGTCAGTCCCCAGATGTACCTCTCGATTTTCTTGCTCTCCGGGGTGACCATTCCCGGACAGAGGAGAGCCAGATCACAAAATCTCGCGGTGTAGGCAGTGATGTCGGAACCCTTCATCTTCAAGTTCCAGAGTTCGTGCTCCAACTTTTGCACTTCGCCCCTTGGGCAGTACTCCGCGAGCATGAGCTCCTTCAGTCTCTCCCAACCCATGGCATTAGCCACTGGCAGGGTCAGGGTTTTGACTCGACCATTCCACCAGGTCAAGGCTCTGTCGGTGAAGGTGCAGACGGCGAACTTCACCTTGTTTGCTTCAGAACAAACGCAAATTTCGAAGATGGATTCGATCTTCTCGAACCATCGAGTCAGGGCGATGACACCTCCATTTCCGTCGAAGGACTTGGGTTTCGCAGTCATGAAGTCCTTGTAGGAACACTCTTTTTGATGTCCCTGACTTCCATCTTGTCTCTGGGGGTCGGCTCCACCTCCAATTCCACCAGCGTTCACTTGTGCCATTGCTGTAGTCACGGCGGCGGTAACTGCAGCCTGAAACATGACAGGGTCGAACTGAGGAGGTGGTGGTGGTGGCGGAGTGTCGTCGTTCCTTCTGATGGGTCTTGGTCGAGGAGGCATCTTGTTCTAGAAACAATCAGGAAGAAGAGGATGGTAAATCCTCGAGATATAAAAACAAAATATATCTCATCCTGATAATGAAAGTATTCTACCGAGTGATAAACACAGAAAGGTTACTAATACAAGTAAGTTATCGCTTAAGGGAGAAGAGGTAGCATCACTTAGAGTGAATCTGTATACCGAGTTTGATTCTAGCGAAAATACTCCTATAATATTTTATGTGAGATGATTTTGGTAAGTTTTAGGCCTGCTGTAGCACCACAGTCACTCCCAAACACATGTTGGTCATGTCTCGACTGAATATAGTTGATCAAGCTATATTCACCCTAGACATGATTACATAACTGCCCAGGTTTAACCGCAGTGTTCCAGCATCCAAATACTTTTGTTCTTTTCTACTAGCGACACGAATTTTGTTATGTATGCATGCTCATATACTTTTTATAAAAATACTTTATATTTTGAAAGTATACTTTTAGCGTAGAGCACTTAGGCCCCTTAGTGTTTATAGTTGTATACCACGTAAGGTTCGGTATACTAGTTCGCTATAAACAAGGGCTCTGATACCAATCTGTCACACCCCGAAACCAATGGCGGAAACATTTCGGGGCGGAGGACGTCATGTGTAGCATCACAACCAATGAATAATAGCAATCATAGCAACACAACCAGTACAATGCATACTAAAATAAAAATGTTTACATCAGTTCTGAAACTTGTTTGAATTACATCATATAACTTGTATGAATATAAACATTAAACTCTTATTGCTTCAATTCTTCAAAAACCCAGCAGGTACCTGTCTACTGATTTCCTGAGAATACAAGCAGTTTAAAAGAGTATCAACATAAAGTTGGTGAGTTCATAAGCGGTGGTTTGTAGTGAAAATCGTTGATGAGTTCGGAAAATATTTGTATAGTTTCAAGAAAATCCGATATTTTCCTTAGCGAAAATGTAGTGTTACCAGTTCTGTAATAAACCATGAATATCTGTATGTTTCCAAGAAAATCCGATATTTTCTTTAGTGAAAAGGTAGCGTTATCGATTTCGTATAAACCATGAATGTTCGTTACTGAAAACTGTAGTGATATGCGAAAATACTACCTCATGTGACTAGCTAAAACTAATCATGAAGTGTAAGTATTTTGTATGCGAAACCATTGCATAATCGGTTCTATTTAAAAAAAAAAAAAAAAAAAAAAAAAAAAAACCCTGGCTTTAACCAGTATACGCAGTGTGTATCAGTTCTATTTAGTAAAAATAAAACTGTTGAAGAGTGTTAAGCTGTAAACTAAAGGTGATTTATACATAATGTGAGTCGTATAACCATGCTTGATATGACTAGTGACCTTTCCAACGTTCTTCAGGCGTCGAGTTAAATGACATTTGTACATCTCAGGCGTGCCCGCCTAACTATAGCTAGCAGTCCAGATGTGGGATTGTCAGTCCCGAATAGATCTATTCACAAATCTCACGCTCTCCCTCCAGGAGACTCTGGTTATACAGTGGTAGGATTTATCCCTGTACACCTAAGGGTACAGTAGTGAAGTAGCGGCTCACAGTATCGTACAATCTAGTTTACATGTAGTGTAGTAGCGTTCTACCGTAGTGAAAATCCGTATGTATACCGTATATAATGATAATTACAGTTATGAAAAACCATGATAAAGTGGTGATGTAACTGTAAACTATTTCTGTCTTCGTGCATATGTTTAATAGTGAAAGTTTCTGTACTCGTGATGTTTAGAAAAATCTCAAACTATACCGATTATAGTTTGCATGAATAGTGAATAGCGTGTCCGGAAAACTATGCAAATTTTTGTGAAAACGTCCCTTATTCTCAACACAGTACAAAAGGGTTAAAGTATGAGATTTGCATAAGTTTTGAAAACATTAATGTTTAGCTTGTATTCCCCCCCTGAAAACATTGAAAATATGGAAAATGTAGGGGTATGAACTCACAGTTGTTGTGTGAAATCGTTGACTGAAAATGAAGATCCTCGAGTTGTTGCATGACACTTAATGAAATCCTATTATCAAATAAATACATATATGTATCTAAATTAGCGATTTCGATAAATAAAGTGTCATAAAAACACTTGTATTCGGTTGAGGAATGTTACCGGGACTTGATCGAATCAAAGAGGGTGAGTTTTCAGCCAAAAGCACCACCAAAAAGATGTTTACGGCCGTGATCTATGGTTTACGGTTTCTGAAGGCTCGGCGAGTTTACGGCCGTAAACTCAAGAACAGAGTTTACGGTCTTTGAAGGTTGGACCGTAAACTCAAGAACATGGTTTACGGTTCTTGAAGGTTGGACCGTAAACTCAAGAAAAATGGTTTTTATTGCTGATTTCGAAGAGATGAGCGTTTCCAGACGTTCCAAAGTGACTCCAAACGTGGTTTCTCGATGTTTTCCGAATCTTGAAGGCGTTTTGAGTGTTTACGGTTAAGATTCTTAGAGAGAGAAGGAGAGAGTTTTTGGCCAGAAATGTTCTAATGAAGGTGGAGGCATCGTATTTATAGGGGTGTTGTGGGGGGGGGGTCCACTCTTCACTGACCGTAAACAGGTTTACGGTCGTAAACGAGTTTACGGCCGTAAACACGTTTACAGTCGTAACCTCACTTAGACCGGGAATGTTTGATTTTTCGAGATTTTTGGGTTTCCGCGCGATTTTTGATTCCGACTCGTAAATGATTTAATTATATACATAACTAGATTATTTTCAAAACCAAGAAGTTTGACGGAAAAGTTAATGCATTCGAATTTTATTAACGGAAATCGCGTAACGGAAACGGACAAAGTTTCGGGTTGTCACAACAATTTGTTGGAATGGTTCTAGTTCTAGTTCTCAATGTTGTCATTTAACTTGAATATGACTTGATATAATTCATGATTGCTATTCTAAGTTGGTAATGAAAGATATTAACACACTCTAATACCTCTCCCTTGCCAAATTATCTAAGCAAAACACGCTCTTTGACTAGACCTAGCTTTACTAATTCAATATAAACACGCTCTTAGATTGT
Source organism: Lactuca virosa (assembly GCF_052849685.1). Taxonomy (NCBI): domain Eukaryota; kingdom Viridiplantae; phylum Streptophyta; class Magnoliopsida; order Asterales; family Asteraceae; genus Lactuca; species Lactuca virosa. The sequence continues at coordinate 20,952,983 of NC_136426.1, read as the reverse complement.
ATTGAAAACTGCATTAAGTTTTGTACAAGCTTCCCAACAATGTGCATTTCTTCTCATATGCTCGGAAGTGTGAAAACATGTGATATATGATCTACAATAAGAAAACCTATTGTTTGTTACCAATCATTAACTTTATAGAACGATTAGGTGCCCTAAAAGTTAATTAAATACACAAGAATCCAATTCATATAAGTGGCCAATTAAAAATAAATCAAATTTAAGGATTCTAGTTTAAACAAGAGCATAATCACTATAATAGAATCATAAACCAAATATCAAGCCATATGCTTCAAGTCAAGCAATCAACATGTTTTGACAAGAACTAGAAATTATGGTTTCTTAGCCACACATGGCTAAGAACAAATCAACCAACAAAAAGATGGAAATGGAAGTGGTTAATTCTTACAAATGGAAATAAAAAATGTTTGCAATGATTTAGTCTTCTCAAAAACTCCAAGAAATCTCCCAAAATCGCCCACAGTGCTTCTAAAAACCGTTCTGTGAATAATAAGCCAAAAAACCTACATTTTAGCACTAGTTCGTAACTGCCCATAATTAAAAAGCATGGTTACGCCTAAGACCGTGAGTTTTGTAACAGACTGTGAGTTTTGAATGCGCTTTTTGCCCTCGCTTTTTGACCGTGCTTTTTGCCAGAACGTGCTTTTTGACCCCGCTTTTTGTTGAAACTTCAATTGGCCTCTGATCTTCATTCCGCCTTCATTTTATCTTTAACCGAACTCATGATGCTTAAATATAATATGTGATGAAAATGACAAACACGACCCGTGTCGGTGTGACACAGACCGTGCTTCAAACATGGTCCATTGCTATAATGAAATGCAACGACTCGGGTTATGTCTTCAAGGTCTTCTCCACGACACGATCGGTCCATCTTCTATCTAAGCTCCAAACTCCAAGCTCGCCTCAACAGTTCCAATGCTCCAAGATCCATAATGCCTACAAAATAAACCAAAAATAGTGAAGTACCAGACATTCCGAATAAAATATGCACATGCCCAAATAGTTAACTAAATGCAAGAATTGTGAAGTAAAATGCAATGAAAAGACAAGAATAAATGTGCAAAATAGGTGCATAAAATGCACCTATCAAATATCATATCATTTGGATAGTTTAATGCACATTTCTAAACGACATCTAACCGAGAGACTCACAAGTTATAAAACATGAATGTGAGCTAAAAGAGTAAAAGACAAATTCATTTTGTATCCCATGTGAATTTTTTTTATTGATATCTATATATCTAAATATCTATAATATTAGAGGCACAATTCCAAGCTCCATATTGATTTGAAACTCCCATCTCACAATTCACACCATATTGATTGTAAACTCTCATGTCTTTTAATTTCATATTCTTTATATTAATGATTAATGTTAAATAAGTGCAAGGCTAAATGTTTTGCCTATATAATAACATTATCTTCCATACTTGGTTACTCATAATTCATTCTTTTATCTCTCTTTTTGTTTTTTATGGAGAGTGCATGAAAATGAAGACAATGTTATAGTTGTTAGATGTCTAAAAGGAAGATTCTGATGATCTAATATGTCGGAGCGACACAATCTTCTTTTAGAATTAAGATTTCTCATTCAAACAACTTAGAAGGTGTTCAATTTGATGCAATGGGTGGATTGAAAATGATTTTGAATTAAATGGCACATCATACATGAATAGAAAAATTGTTTGACATATTTATGTAAATATGCATGATTACATGAACGGTAAAATTAGTGGTACTTACATTTTGTTGGAGGTTTTAAATCGTTTCTTTGAAAATAGATACAATCAAGTTTCTCACATGTGTTTGGTTGTTTTGCACAATAGCAACCAAATTTTAAATTAGTATACATTAGTGTTGTTTAATTATTGACTAAACTGCACAAATGGTCCCTGTGGTTTGCTCAAAATTGCCACTTTGGTCCAAAAAAGTTTGGACTAGCACCACAGGTCCAAAGTTTTCATTTTGTTGCGAGTTCGGTCCAAAGCACTTTAAAATTTTTTCAAATGACGGATTTGCCCATTTCTATTTGTTTTTTCCTTTTTGTTTTTTTTCCTTTACTATTATTTTATTATTTAATTACAAAGGGTCCCACCTTCTCTCTCTCTCTCTCTCTCTCTCTCTCTCTCTCTCTCTTTTCTTCTTCTTCTTCCTACGCTTTACCAGCAAATCAAAATCTCACATACACTGAAAGGTAAAAACAAATATACACTACACAGATGAAAAAACCCATTTGAGACTCTCGTTGAAGGTGACATGGAGCTGAGATCTGAAGAGATCTTCTATTCAGTTTCAATCAAAGACAAACACACGCCTTCCGTGTTGGTTCGATTCGGGGAAAAAGAAATCGGAAGCAAAAATATATGGAGGGTGGTGGCAATCGATCGCAAAGGAGGGAGTAATTCTAGTTCTTGACTAATTTGAAGAAAGGAGAAGGATAACGAAATCATAAAAGAAAGAAATACCTAAGCAACAAAGATTTTTGGTCCGGTGGTCGAGGTTTGTCGAGCAAGGAACGAACACCTACGGGGACCTCACTGGTTCGTAGAGGGAGGACAAAACGAAAGCAGCAAGGGCTGCTGAAGCAGCTCCTGCACTTCTTCTGTCTCGGAAAGAAATGTGAATGTGGGGGAGGGGAGAGAGAGATGGTACGATGGAAGCAGGGCAACATCAACAACAGTTCAGGTGGGTATGGAGTCAGCGAAAGAAGAAGAGAAGGTTCGAGGGGGCTAGGGCTGTAAACGAATTGAACGTTCAACGAACTGTTCATGAACCGTTCGGCGGGAAGTTCGTTTATGTTCGTTTATTTAATAAACGAACGAACATGAACACAAATTCTCGTTCGTTTAGTTAAACGAACGAACATGAACAATGGTCTCGTTCGTTCAATTATGTTCATGAACGTTCGTTTATGTTCTGCGTTTACGTTTGCTCATGTTCGTTCATATAAGTTCCTTTTATCTTCATATATGTTTAATTGTGTTTGATTACATTACTATATTATATATTCATTTATATTCATATATGCTTGTTTATCTTCGTTTGTTTATGTTCGCTTGTTTATGTTCGTTTAGCATGTTCACGAACATAAACGAACGAACATGAACAATGTAATTTGTTAAACGAACGAACATGAACAAGAAAATTCGTTCGTTTAACCGTTCGTGTTCGTTCATTAGTTCGGTTAACTTAAACGAACGAACATGAACAAGCCCCGTTCGTGTTCGTTTGGTTCGTTTACTGCCCTAGAGGGGGCTATTGCCCTCTTGTCTGCTGGAAAATCTCCACCTCCGGTGGGGGTTTCTTTGATAGAAGCTGAACAGGAAAAGAAAGGAACAAGAGCTGAACTGGACAACAAAATTTGGGGGTGTTTTGCTTCTTTGCTCGACAGAAAAAGGAAGAAGGAGTAACAAAGGGTTGTTGCTCCTCTATTTACCAGAAAATAGCAAGAACACCACCTCCAATGGAGGTGTTTTTGGTTGCCTATCGGAGAGAGAGAGAGAGAGAGAGAGAGAGAGAGAGAGAGAGAGAGAGAGAGAGAGAAAAGGTGGAACCCTTTGTAATTAAATAATAAAATAATAGTAAAGGAAAAAAAGAAAAGGAAAAAAAGAAAAGGACAAAAAATAGAAAAGGGCAAATCCGTCATTTGAAGAATATTTAAAGTGCTTTGGACCGAACTCGCAACAAAATGAAAACTTTGGACCTGTGGTGTTAGTTCAAACTTTTTTGGACCAAAGTGACAATTTTAAGCAAACCACATGGACCATTTGTACAGTTTAGTCTTAATTATTTTGTAATGTTATAATATCATATGTTTAGTAATAATTTTACATTTTTATTCAATTATGACAATTTGGAAGTAATTTTTTATTTCTTTGAGGGGTGTCATGTTTATTTGACATTTGTCGAGTATTACACGACTTTGAAAGGTTATTATTTTTATTATTATTATTATTATTATTATTATTATTATATATATATATATATATATATATATTTATGTATCTTTGTTTTTATAATTGTTATAGTAGAAGTCATCAAAAAAAAATATGATTTAAAATATATTATATTTTTATACCATATGCATTTGAAACCTACACAAACCTTCATATTTCAACTAATTAATAATAAATTTTCAAAAGTTTTTAACTTATATATTATTTAAGTATTTAAATTAATCTGATATAATTTATGAGCATTAAATTATTGGTAGTTAAATAGTTTTTTTTACTATAAAAGAGACCAGTCGTTTAAGTAACATACAAATACAAATCACATATAGAAATCACATATACACATATAAAGACGACAAAACTTGAAAATGTTTTGTATTGGTTTGAGTTTGTTGGCTACTTTTTGGAGCTATGTTATAATGTTAAAGTTTTTAATTCATATATATTGTGCTATATATTATTAGAGTAACTTAATAATTTTTGTTATGTATCATAAATTATAAACGGACATACAATCATTATCAACAAGGCAAATGTGAATGTTTGAAACAAATTCCACAGTTAGTTATTCTATTTATAATTATATAGATAACAATAACATATAAATACAAATTATAAAGAGAAGACAAAATTAAAGAGAAAAAACATATACAAAGAAGACAGAATCTAGAGGTTTTTATGTTCGTTTGATTTTTTTGGGTTACGTTTTCGAGCTATGTTACGATGTTAAAATTTTTAATTTATATTTTGTTATATATTAGTAGAGTAACTTAACAACTTCCGTTATGTTTAATAGATTACAAATGACTATACAGTCATTATCAAACATAAAAATATAAAATGAAATAAATGAATTTCACAATTAGATTATACTATATATAAATCGGTTTTGATGTCATTTTGTAAGTCAAACACAAGTTTATTCTATTTCATAATCATTATGTTTTAAGAATTTTAATAATGACATTATTTAATTTAATTTTTTAGAATGGCTTTAACAATAATAGTTAACAATGACATATAATTATAAATTATATAAAATTACTTTCAAAACAGTGGTTAATATTCTAAAGAAGACAAAATTGCAAAAATTATATAAAATTACTTTCAAAACAGTGGTTAATATTTTAAAGAACACAAAATTGCAAAAATTGTCCTTGTGGTATGTATTTTTTTGGGGTTTTAGTTCAAACCACGATTTTTTTGAATTGGTGGTCATTTTAAGCTAGTTTCGTTGCGTTTTTGGTCCCTCAGAAAACTGAAAAGACTAAAATGTCCTTCCGATACATTTTTTATGGTTTTTGCTATTTAATTTAAAGTTTTATTAATAAAAATTATGGGGCCCATCTCTCTCTCTCTCTCTCTCTCTCTCTCTCTCTCTCTCTCTCTCTCTCTCGCCAGCCAAAGCAACAATGAACAATGGTTCTTCCTCCTTCAACCACTGCCCAACCACCCATTGCAGCTGTTTTGCTCCACTAGATTCGTGACAGCAGGTGACGGAGATTCGACTAACAAAGAAGCGTCGGTCTCGACGGACCCCTCCCCTTTCTTCACGATCTGGCTCACACAACCACCCCAATCAACCCCATGCCCCCGCTATCACCATGGATCAAAGGCAATAGCCCCGTCAGAAGCTTGCATCCGAGAGAAGACACGCCGGAAAACCTGTTGCCCCTCTCCCTCTCGGCATTTCAGATTCAAAAACCATTGTCTCCATCCACCACCTGCTGTGTTGCCTAGGATTTGCTCTACCCTCTCCCTCCCTTTGTGTTTTCTTCTAATCGGACAACGAAGTAACCGCCAAGAAACCTCTCCATCTCCTTCAGTCGATCTTCGCAGTCCCTTCCCTTTGATTCGTCGAGCACCACCACAGAACCACCATTCTTTCCCCTTTTTGTGTTTGCTACCAATCGATCCAGAAGAGAAAGAAGACGTCGGCGACAGCCATCTATCGGCGCCCCTACATGCGATTTACTCGATCATCACCGGAATCTGGTGGCTGCCTCTTTTCCCTCCTCACGATTGATTTAACATCACCGGGCCACCACCCTTTTTCCTCCTTCGACCGCGTTTTCTTCCCGATCGATTGAAGAAGACGCCCAATCCCTCTTTTTGTACATTTGGTGGTGTTGGCAAAACGAGTCCCTACATTTGGTTATGCAGCCATCGATGAACAATGTGTATGTTTGTTCATCATATATAGATTGAGGAAGATGAAGAAGTAGGTAGGAGGTTTGGCTTTCTTTTGAGAGAGAGAGAGAGAGAGAGAGAGAGAGAGAGAGAGAGAGAGAGAGAGAAGTGGACCCGGTTTTATATTTAATAATAATATTAATTTTAAAAAGTGAAAGAAAAATGAAAACTAAATTCATTAAGGGTATAATAGTCTTTTTAATTTGGACAGGGACTAAAACTGCATGTAAACTAGCTCAAAAGGACCACCAATCCAAAAAAAGTCATGGTTTGGACTAAAACCCAAAGAAAATGCATACCACATTGACCATTTTTGCAATTTTGTCTTTAAAGAATCATTCGATGGAAATTAAAAGGTGGTCAAATAAATAAAATTTAAATTAATTCAGGTTAACACTAGTTAAAAATAACGATAACCAAAAATTATATTTATGATTTATTAATGCATAAATGTCAATGTGTAATATTATTCAAAATAATTATAGTTTTATTTATTAATTTAATATAATAATTATTATTTTATAATTAATATGAATAAAATAATTTTTTTTTCACAAACATATAATTATTAAAATTTAAATTATATAATTTTAACATGTGGGACATTCGCCATTTGTACGTATACCCAAAATGCGATTCACTATAACTATTCGGATGTACTTTGAGTCTTTGAGCGAACTCATTTTCATAGACCCAATTTGAACGTATAATACAACCAAACAAAATGGGTCAAAATTACCATCTGAACAGCTTGAAGGTGATGAAGCTCCCATTGAGGAGCTGGTAAGAGACTCCGATGCGATCAAGGAATGACGTAGCCAAATGTGCAGAGAAACCCGCTTAGATTTGAAAATTAATATCCAAACAGACTCCCAATTAGTCGAAAAAACATCAGTTTTCTGCAACAGGATCTATCACCCAAACCCATCATCAAACTTGTATTCATCCATTAGAGATCGCATCTCTGATGGTGCACCAAAAGAAGCTCTTTTAATTTACACCCAAAATCGTCGAAACCCACTTAATCTGCTGAGTGTACTCCCTTTGGTTTTCAAAGCTTGTGCAATTCTCTCCCTGAATAACTACGGAAAGTCGCTGCATTCCGAATCAATCAAAGCTGGACTGCTGTCTGATGTAGTGGTGGGAACCTCAATGGTGAACATGTATGGTAAATGCTGTAACGTGATCGACGCCCGCAAAGTGTTCGATGAAATGCCTGTGAAGAACGTTGTCACATGGAATGCCATGATAAGTGGATATATGAAGAACAGAGAAACACAACCTGCCTTACAGTTATTTAACAAGATGTCTGACAGGACATCAGTTTCTTGGATCGAAATGATCACAGGGTATGCAAGAACAGGGGATACAATCATGGCAAGGTCTTTCTTCGATCAAGTTCCATTCCCACTGAAAAATGTGATGACTTGGACTGTTATGGTTGATGCGTACGCAAGTAATGGAGACATGAAAGCTGCTGAAGATGTATTCGAGGCCATGCCAGAAAGAAACTTCTTCGTTTGGTCATCAATGGTTTCAGGGTATTTCAAGAAAGGTGATGTGGAATCCGGGGAAACCATCTTCAATCGGATTCCATTCCGGAATCTTGTGAACTGGAATTCGTTGATTTCCGGGTACTCTCAAAACGGTCTTTGTGAGAAAGCTCTAGAAGCATTTGCCAAAATGGAATCCGATGGGTTTGAACCAGATGAAGTCTCGTTTACAAGTGCTTTATCGGCTTGTGCCCAATTGGGGTCATTAAAAACAGGTAAAGATCTTCACGATATGATTATTCAAAAAAGAATCAAAGTTAATATCTTTGTTTTGAATAGTTTAGTCGATATGTATGCAAAATGTGGTGATTTGATGAATGCAAGATTAATATTTGAAGACATGATGGAATCTGAAAGAAACGATTCTTGTTGGAACGCTATGATTTCGGGATTTACAATCCATGGTCATTGTAGAGAAGCTCTTGAGTTTTTTGATAGAATGGAGAAATCTAAAGTGACACCTAATGAAATCACATTTTTATCGGTTTTATCGGCTTGTGCACATGCGGGATTTGTTGAAGAGGGATTGGAGACTTTTGGTAAGATGGGGAAATATGGTTTGGTGGCTAATGTGAAGCATTACGGGTGTTTGGTTGACATTTTGGGCAGGGCGGGCAGGTTGAAAGATGCGTATCGGGTAGTGACCGAGATGCCCGTGAGACCGAATGAGTCGGTTTGGGGGGCTTTGCTTGGTGCATGTCGAGTTCACTCGGATATGGAAATGGCAAACCGGGTGGTTGAGAAAGTGAACGCCGAGTTAACTCAGTGTGGTTATGTGGTTATGTCAAATATGTATGCTGCTTCAGAAAGATGGGAAAAGGCAGAAAGTTTGAGGAATTTGATGTTTCATGAAAGGGTTCAGAAAACAGTCGGGCTTAGTTCAGTTCACTTGAATGATTATGATGGGAACTGGAGCTAGAAAATCATGGGAAGTGAAATAAATCTATAAGTTGATTATAGATATGGCTTCAGGTCGGGTGAGTTATATTTGTGACTTTTGGCCTTGTTAAAGATTTGATTATAGATAGATATGGCTTATTATTTTCTCTAATATTTTTGGTTTTCCATGTCTGTTTCCTTGAGAATATTTCATTATCTATGATTTGTGTTGCATTTAGCGTATGTGCATTGGATTGAGACAATGTGAATAGACAAAAACTGTAACGTTTGTATGATTTGTTTTGAGTTTGCAGGATGGTGCATATGTTGAGTAGCTCTCTGCAGTGCAAGTGTGAAAGGTGATTATATGTGACTACAATCGTGAAAGGTCATAGGGGATCCATTATAGTAAATATTTATGGTTTAGGGTATAACGTAAATGGTAGATTCATTAACATGATTCGTGTGAGTCGTTGGCTGGTAGAAATATGTAATTAATAATAACATTTTAAGATGCATACCTTTATTTTTTATAAAGAATACGATTTCATATTTAAAGAATGTTTTCAAGAAGAGAAATGGTAGAAAGTCAACGCACTTCTTTGAAATCCCGGAATCACCGACCAGTCATGAAGTTGTCATTTGGCAAAGAAAGTCAACGCACCTTCATATATAAATCAGTACATGAAAATGAAAAAAGATTGCACGCAACATTAATTAGTAAAATCCTATTTCACCAATTTCTTGCGCCACCATAGAAACTTGAAAAATCCAATTTCAGGGTTAATTTCTGGCCGTGATCAACAATGTAGTTGTCACCAGAATTCAAATGCAACCCTTTTCTGAAATTCTCCACTTGACTTTTCCTTATATCTTCTTCAATGTCTACCTATATCGTCTTACACAGAAAGTATCTCAGTTTCAGTCCCATGTGATCCTTGTACTTTACTCTCTGTCACCTTTCCGTGCTCATCGATGTGCACATTTTCTGCCTTGCAAACCATCTTCTTCTTTTTCTTGAGAAAACACCACAGTGCCGCCATAACAATCGCCACGAAGAAAACACCAGTACATGAGACAAACACCACCACAATGATTGTGGCGCCCTTACCTGGAGCAGATGGAGGAGGAGGAGGTGGTGGTGGTGGAATTGTATGGGGTGTCGGTGTTAGAATCATATGCGGCAGTGGTACAATGTGCTGTGGTGGTGGGAAATGGATGGTATGTGGAGGCGGTGGAGAAGGTCTACGGATGGTAGGAGGTGGTGATGATACAAAATGAGGTGGAGATGGCGGTGTTGGGGTGGAAGATGGCGGTGGAGGAAAATGTGGGAAGAAATATTGAGTTTGAAGAGAAGCCATTATTATAATATGTAAATTATTAAAGAGATTGGTGAAATTGAATATTGATGTGTTGCAAAGGGTAGTGAGGTGGAGATTTGTAGTACATGAGGAGATACATATATTACTTGCAAGTATCATGAGACTTGGTGCACATTTTAAGCTTTGAATGTATTGCAAAACACTTGTCCAAATTAAGTATCACAAAAATGGACAATATTATAGCTAGCTAGCTAGGTACCATGCAATATGTCTGTCAAAGAGACGTACATCATGCCAGAAGGAAGGACAGGACAACATTTCATCAGCAAAACCCATCGGACATTTGGATGTGTACCTATAAAATGTCATTTGTAGATATCAAGTGCCATGTATGCTATATGCATGCATGATTCGTCCTTTGGGTGTTACTCCTTCATTCATACCCTTCAGACTCTAATTGAATTACACCATTAATATCTTTGATAAAATATGGAAACGATATACTAATAATTTGGCAGATAGCATACATCAATGATACATAATGACATGCAGAACATATATATAGGAAGGACCAAGGACCTGTTCAGTTCTGTTGACATTGTTAATGTTTTTGTCTTTTATTCCCTTGTATTTGTTTTTAGATTTGGAGCTTAATTACTCCTGTTTTCAGAATATAATCTTGCATTTTTTTTAATGGAGATGAATATGCGTTTTGTTGTGAATATTAAGATTAATATTATTTTACAGTCAACGATCGAAAATAATCTTTTTTGTAACTTTTATCTTTATTTCATGGATTTATAACATTTTTGGTTCTTTTGATTAATCCCCAAACCTTTAAACTATCGTTTGGTCGATCAATATGTTAAACCCACTACAAGAAAATGTTGTTTTACTGACAATATCTTTAGGAACGAGTCGTCATTGTATATATGATTTGCAATGAACACATGTTTTCCCTGTAGTGTTTCTAAAAGATTTTGAAATTTTGAACTTTCATGGACGACATGGCGTAGTATAGGCGGGAATTTTTACCTTCCAGTTTCTGTTAACATAAAATTTCCAGATCGAGGAGGTACAGCGACAATGTATCGTAGCTAAAAGATATTGTTGCTAACATTTAACTTAAAATTAATGATTATAAGTTGATTTTTCTATCTACAATTATTTTTTGTTCAAAAAATAGCTCGGCTTTGTTTAGAAGCTACCTAGTGGTTACAACGTAACCTAGATCAAAAAGGGTTTCGATCGTCTCATTATCACAAAAAATAAAATAAATAAATAAATAAATAAAATAAGAAAAGAAAAGAAAATGTTACCAATGTTGTCTTGTTTCTTCCATTTGAAAAAATGACTTATTAGCGGTTCCGCTTCGCAATAAGCTATTTTTATGCAAACATTTTTTTTAGCTTATAGCGGTGTGGAACCGCTAATAAGCTAATAAGCTTAGCCAAACACCCTCTTAGTACTATGTTCTCAACTTTTGATGTTTAGGTGTCTTCTGAAAACTTTAGAAATTGGTCTGATTGGTTCGATGTTAACTTTAGAAGATGGTTCGATGTTAACTGTTGAATAAGTATTTGTTACTTTCAAATCACCATAATTTTATTATCCTTATCCATTTTATGGGTCCTGCATGTATATATACTAAGAACATTCATAATACATGATTTAACGGAGTGGTTGCATGAGATGAAACGTTCACTTAGCATCCAATGATTTAACCGGACGATAGTGAGTTGCCAAGTTAGCATTTAATGGGAAAACTTTTTAGTTTTATTTTATTAAATATTATTGAATTTTATAATTAAAGTTAAATGTTTTTTAGGAATTAAATGATAAGGTTACTTTTTAGTTTTTTTTTAAAAAAATTTCATTGAATTTTATAAAGTTAAATGTTTTTTAGGAATTAAATGATAAGGTTGTATGAAAAATTGAATGCTAATATGGTAATTCATTAAACTTTATAGAGTTTAATGCATTTTGGGTGTGTCGTAACCCTACCTGATGACGATGACTAAACTGGAGTAAGACTTTGTAAGCACCTCCCAATAAGCGAACCAAGTCGAAATCATTTAGAGACAGCTAGAAAAAGGGTGCGAAGTTGAATAGTTTTTTGCATAGCAATTCTCCATGTCGAGCCCCCTCACCCATAACCCCACAAATCAGGAATGCCGTTGTGGGTGGTTGGACAACCCATTTTTAATATATTGTGGATGCCATAGTTACATACAAGACAATTGGTCTCTTAAGAATTTGAACATTGTATTGCATAACTTTTTGTGCCTAAGAACTTGAAGTGTCACCTCGTGGTTGATCATGCATCCAGGTGTTGGTGATTTTAGTGTCACCATGTCATTTTATGTAACTGGAACTAACATGTGAGCTAAGGGGCTTCATAATTTGTACTCTAATATATGTACGGGTTGGTGCGGAGTGCACGCATGTATAAGATCGAATTAGAAGCCGGTTCGACGACAAGTCGGGGGTCCGGGGGCAGCGCCCCTAGGTCCGGGGTTTCTAAAGGGGCGGCGCCCCTTTGCCGGGGTCTAGGGCAGCGCCCCTAGCGGGGTCCAAGGGGCAGAGCCCCTGGCTGGGGTCCCGCTAATGAAACCCTAGAATCGTGAAAAATTCAGATTCTCGATGGTGATTATGGTAAAACTAACGAAACTCGTTAGTTTTGGTAACCCTAAATCCTCATTAATCCGGATTACCCTGACTTGCTTCCAAAGCAACTAATGACGGCTCAACCCTTATGAAACCCTATTTTCGGTTATTATATAAACGACTCTTCTTGTTGTGAAGTGACATCCGAAAATTAGCTCTCGTTTTCTTCAAACTCTCACAGAATCTTTCTAGCAAATTGGCTTACGATTTCTGTGCCTAGAATCGTAAGTGTCCACTTGGATTATCCTAGGCTGAATTTTTTGCAACTCAGACATAGGGTAGAAATATCAGTTCGGAAAATGTTCTCACGATCCAAGTTGATATCCAGATCTCCACCACAAACCCTATAATTTTTCCTACACCACAAACCCTATAATTTTTCCTCACACAACATTAATACAAAGTTTTATTTCAATTTTTTACAAATTTGTTTTGAGTTAATTATAGCTTGCGCTGCCATAGAAACTTTTGTAATCCGATTTCAAGACTTCTGACCAGGCAGGTGGTGATGGCCGGAACTAGAGGATGGTTCTCCAGCATCAACCACACCAGCAATATTGCCGGAATTCAAATGCAACCCTTTTCTGAAATTCTCCAACTCACTCTTCCTTATATCTTCTTCAATGTGTATATCATCTTCCACAGAAAGTATCACACTTTCAGTCCCATGTGGTCCTTGTACCATTCTCTCTGCCACATGTCGGTGTTCATCAATATGCACATTTTCAGCCTTGCGAACCACCTTCTTCTTCTTCTTGAGAAAACACCACAATGCCGCCACGAAAAATGCCAAGAAGAAAACACCACCACACGAGACAAACACCACCACAATGATTGTGGTATGGTTCCCCGGAGCAGCTGGAGGTGGTGGTGGTGGAGGGATCATATGTGGAGGCGGTGGAGGGATCTTATGTGGAGGAGGTGGTGGTGGGATGGCATGTGGTGGTGGTGGAGGGATCTTATGTGGAGGAGATGGTGGTGGTGGGATGGCATGTGGTGGTGATGGTGGCACAGCATGTGGTGGTGGTGGGATAGTATGTGGAGGCTGTGGTGAAGGTGTAGGGGTTGCAGGAGGTGGTGGTGATGCAAAATGAGGAGATGACGGTGGAGGAAAATGAGGGAAGTAATATTGAGTTTGATAAGAAGCCATTTTGTAATTCGTAAATTTGAAAAAGAGATGAGTGAAATGGATAATGGATTAATTGAATTGATGTGTAGCAAAGGGTAGAGTGGTTGGTATTTGTAGTAGACGATCGAGGAGATTATTACTTGCAAGTATCAAAAGACTTGGTGCACATTTTAAGCTTCGCTTATTTTGCAAAACACTTCTCCATATTTTAAGGTTTGAATATTTTAAATCTTGGAACAATGACACCCTAAGGGAAACTCTAGTCTTCTATTTCTTTTATATTTAAGTAATTAAACTAAAATGTTGAAAATAATAAAATAGTACAGGGTTAACACGGATCAAGTTGGGTTGGATTGATAAACCCATCACCCTCATCTCCAGTCTTTTACATAAAATAGTGATCTTCAATAGTCCTTAATCTGCCATAGCATCAAGAACACCAGATTCATCCTTCATCACTCCTTTCAATTCCTTCAAAACCCCATATATTTCCCCTGAACTAGAATGCAACTCATCTCCCGAAACAAATAAATGAGTCTCCCCTCCCAATTTAATCCAACTACATCCAGGATGCTTCTTAACCCCCTTCTCTTTCATCTCCCTCCTCACTAAATTCACCTCCTCCCAATTCCCAGAAGCGGCATATATATTCGAAAGCAACACATAAGAAGCCGAACTTTCAGGCTCCAAATTCAACAACTCCTCACTCGCCCTTTTCCCCCTTCTTTTATCCCCATGAATCCTACACGCACCAAGAAACGTAGCCCAAACAACCGCATTCGGTTTAAACTCAAGTTCATCGATTATCTCCTCAGCTTCTTTCAAATAACCCCATCTCCCATAAAGATCAATCAAACAAGAAACATGATCCATACGTGGCTTAATCTTATAAAAACTTGTCATTGTATCAAATACTTCACGCCCTTCTGACACCTTTCCCGCGTGACTACACGCCATGAGCACTTCAAGAAACGTGACATCATCGGGCTTTACGGTTGACTTTCGCATTTGGTCAAACACCTCCAACGCGTTTTCCGCATACCCGTTTTTCGCATACCCACCAATCATCGAGTTCCATGTGATGACATCTTTTTTCGTGACCATTTCTTTGAAAACCTGTGAAGAGCTTGTGATATCTCCGCATTTAGCATACATGTCGACTAATCCACTCCCGGTCAACTCATCCGAGTCAAAACCCGTGTGGAAAACAAGCGAGTGGACCCCGCGTCCATCGGGTAGAGACGCTGACGTGGCACATGCTTTTAGGACACTGACAAATGTCGCTTGATCCGGCATTGAATTGTGTCTTCGCATTTGTTGGTATATCGCGAGCGCCTCGTCACCGGAATCGTTTTGGGCGAATCCGGATATTGCAACGGTCCATAAAACCGTGCTCTTCGGAATTGATAATTCCGAGAAGACAACCATGGAATCTGATTCTGCCCGGGATTTGAAATACATTCCGAGAAGAGATACCGAAAAGAATTCATTTTCAAAACCGTATTTTATCGCTAAATTGTGAATTTGTCTACCGAGATTTAATTTGGAAGGCTCGTTGCATCCGTCTAATATGCTTGCTAATGTAACTTCTGATGGATTCAATCCTTGAAACTGCATGTTCCTAAGAAGGTTTACAGATACCTCG
This sequence comes from Lactuca virosa, assembly GCF_052849685.1. Classification (NCBI taxonomy): domain Eukaryota; kingdom Viridiplantae; phylum Streptophyta; class Magnoliopsida; order Asterales; family Asteraceae; genus Lactuca; species Lactuca virosa. Next base: position 20,937,624 of record NC_136426.1, on the reverse strand, counting down.
ATGTTATTGTGAGCATATCCAGAAATTAAAGCATTTATAGAAGCTACACTTTTCACCGGAATGGAATCGAAAACTTTTTGAGCATCGGAAACAACCCCACACTTGGAATACATATCAAGAAGAGAGCTTCCAGCATAAAGACTGGTTTCCATATTATATTTGACTGATAGGGAATGCAATTGTTTGCCTTTGTTTAAAGATTGAATATTTGCACAAGCACTGAGTATGCTCGCAAAGCAGTATTCATCAGGGGCAAACCCGTCATTTCGCATTCTCTGAAACATGCTGAAAGCCAACTCTTCTTCTTCTTCCTGAACGAATCCAACGATAATTGCATTCCAAGAAACATTATCTCGGTTCTTGATCATGTTAAACTGTTTTATAGCATCGTGTAAAGAGCTAGACTTTGCATACATGTCTACTAATGCATTTCCCACAAATAAGTTCATATGCAACTTGTTCTTGATGACAAGTGAATGAAATTGTTTCCCTATTTCAGGATTTTTTAGAGAAGAAGATGCACTTAGAACGCTGGTGTAAGTGAATTCATCGGGTTGGAAACCAGAATGTCTCATGTTTATGAATAGACTAATCACTTGATCAGAATCTTTATTTTGGGCATAACCTCCAAGCATTGTGTTCCATAAAACAATATTTTTCTCATCTAATGAATCAAAGACACTCCTAGCGGGACCCATTTCTTGACATTTTGCATACATATTGATTAAGGCACTTCCCACATAAACACTGGAAGATAACCCTCGTTTGGTTGCTTGAGCATGAACTTGTGAACCACAGTCAAGATCAAATGTATTTGCAATAGCACTCAAAACACTTCCTAGAGTGGACCTTGTGGGTTTCAGATCAAATCTAGTCATGCTTTGAAAATAATCAATAGCTAAATCGTAATACCCTTCACGGGCATGCCCTGAAATCATGACATTCCATGCTACATCATTTGGATTGGGCATTTTGTCGAACAGATGGCGTGCATCATCAAGATGTCCTGATTCAACACATGTGCTTATGACAGTTACGAATGCTACTTGGTCTGGTATATGGCCCAGTTTCAACATATCGTGGAATAATCTTAGTGCCTTTTCGGGAAAACCAACTTGAACATAACCAGCAATCATCGCTGTCCAAGAAACGGTGTCAGGGCATACAGACCCATCAAATATCTCACATGCATCATGAACAAGGCCACATTTTGAATACATGTCGATAAGTGATCCTTCACAAAAGGAGTCACACATGAACCCTGTTTTGATAACGTGTGCGTGTACTGTTTTTCCCAACACGATGTCCGTCAATCTAGCACAAACCGATAAAACAATTGCATAAGTGAACTGATTTGGATACACCCCGGAAACCTGCATGTAGCAAAATAGTTGTCCGACTTTTTCTAACATTCCGCGCCTCGAGTACATTGATAAAATTGGGTTCCAAGACAATGTATCTTTTCGTTCCAACCTCTCGAAAGCTTTCTGAGCAAAGGCCATGTTGCCGCATTTTGAATGCAAATCGACAATGGCATTGCCAAGTTTCCCTTGTGAATCAAAACCAAGTATCAAACTTTGGGCATGGATGAGTTTAACGGCTCTGGAGGCGTGTTCGAGTCTTTGTGGCAATTCGTCGAACAGCCTGCGGGATTGAATTTGTTTGCAGTTCTGCAGACATATTCTTAGAAGACGGGTGTATGCCTCATCTTCGAGGTTCAAAATGGGTTGGTGGAATCCCCGCCGATCGGTTAACTGTTGCAAATTTGGCACACCGGGGCTGCAAAAAGTTCGTTTCGTTAACTTGATATATGCTCTTTTGTGACGCATCTTCGGGCGAGTTGGACATGACTCGGTAAGGTACTACCGAGTATTTTTACATTGGATTATATACTGGACCCAGCACACGTTATCAAAACCGGGTTCATGTGTGACTCCTTTTGTGTGTTCGACGAGAAGGCTCGCGGTATATGTGGACCAAGACCACGACGGTGCACACCATCCAGGTCAGGGTCAATCATGGTCGTGGTTGGGCGTTGTGTGTTCCATGAAATCACACGGAATTTGCTATTGGTCGATGCTGCAACGGCTAGTTTATTTGTAACGGATTTTTTTTTAACCTTTCAAACATATTAAACTTCTATAAATACCACACTTTCTATTAAACATACTCACATAATTTCTTCTTTCTTTTCTCACACAATCTCACACTTCTTTTGCATTCTTTCAAAACCAATGGCTCGTAAAAGGATGAATTGGTCAGAAAATGAAGAAGAGAACTTACCACGAGCATGGATAGCGGCTTCAGAAGACCCAGTAACGCATCCTAATTTTTGGGTAACAGTTGGAAACGTTTTCCATGATTTAATGTGTTGTCAAAGTCGTAGTCTTGATGAAACATGTTTGAAGTATCGTGATATGAGGGTTAAATGCCTTGAATTCAATGGTATTTATAACTTTGTTATAAACAACGTACACGAAGGCGACCCGTTTGTTGTGGTCATGCACCAATATGAAGACACGAAACACACACCGTTTAAATACGTCAAAGCTTGGCGAAAATTAAAAGAGTGCCCAAAATTTAGTGATTAAAAATAAGGTTTAAAAACTAGTTTAAGTTGTTTGTGGTTGCATTTTTAAGGTTTTTTATTATTTTTTTTATTTTATGTTGTTTGTTTTAAATTAATGTAATCTTATTTCAATGAATAAAGAACTAGTTTAAAAAAATATATGTTTTATTATGTTTTTGAATTAAATTTAATTAAAAAAATATGTGTTATTGTGTGTTAATGTATTTTTGAATTAAATTAAAATAAAATAAATGAGGTGGAGTGACATGTTTAGTGGTAGGTATTCCATGTTAGTGGTAGTGGAATGTGGTGCTGATGTGGCACCCACCACATATGTGGTATGTGGTTGGTATAACGGATGGTCTAAATAAATGAGGCACCAACACAATCAATATTGAACGCTTGTCAAACTATAAAAAAGTGTGATTCATTTGTCAACCTACAATGTTATGGTGATATAAAGTATAAACAAGAGACGCCGACAAACTGCTTAAAATAAAAATGTCGTTATCCTTTGTATGTCATTTTATAAGGATAATAACTTGAAAGGTAACCGGTTATATTTTTTATACATATTTGTCATTTAATTTTTTCCTATATATAAATTTGTCATTTAATTTTTTTTACAGACTGTTAACTATTAAACTTCTTTTCTGTTTAAAACATATCATTATTACCTGTAATAGCGTAATAGCAGGTAAAACCTATATTGTGGGGGTTTAAGTTCCACCTCCGACATTCTTTACCTTTGGCGACATCTCTGGTCATCTTCTCCGGCCACATCAGATATTGAACACACTTGCAAAGGCTTTGGAAGTCGTGGATGCTCTTAACCCTAGAAACTATGTCTTCCAAATCCTCTTATCTATCACAATTACTTCTACAACATCTCCTTCGTCAGACGACCACAATCCTGCCACATCTAAACCTCCATCATCATTTGTAACATCCGGACCTTTGAGGTATGAATTTTAAAGTAATTTATTAGTTTTGGATGGCTACAACGTGGTGGAGTTATCACCACGACGTGGCATGACCTGCATGAGACGCGTATCTCACTTATGCCATCACGACGTATGCATTTAGTGACCACGACGTGATGACGACCGGAGGTTAAACCCGAATTTTTCGGGCTCAAGGCCCTATTTAAAGGATGTGATGGTTAGGGTTTCTTACACTCTCAGTCTCCATCACCTCCTATAGTGTTCTTGAGCAACCCTATCCTCCTTGCAAGTTTTGGAGCTCATTTTGGTGTTTTTGTGGCCTTGGAAAGAAGAAGAAGAAGGATCTCTTGTGCATAGATCAAGCAAGCTACTCAGCCCTACTCCTTGTGTGCATATTATAGACCATTTGTGAGTTCTCAAGTTCTTTTCTTAGTGATGTCATTCTTTTAGATCTAGGTTATTTGGCATGTTTTGGTCCATATTTGAGTTTTGAATGGATGAAAGTGATAAAGTTTGCAACTTTATGGCTTATCTTGGTCCCTTGGTCATTATATCTACTAGATCTAGAATTGGTGTAGTTTTGGTAATCATGTATGAGCTTTAGGTCCCTTTTCTAATACTTTTGACATAGTTTGGGGAAGAACTTGCATGGGGCTTGCATATCCATAAAGTTTAGATTCTATGACCCCTTTGAGCCCCTAGAAGCCTTCTAGAAAGTATGGGCTAAGGACTTAACCGATTAAGAGCTAGAGCAAATAGTTGTTTTCAGCTTATTGCCACGACGTGAAAAATTGGGTGTCACGAGATGGAAAAAATGGAGATCACAACTGTTTTGTTGAGAAGGTCCCACGACGTGGCCAAGGGATGACCACGACATGGAAGTCAACTGACGTTGACTTTTAATCGGGTTTGACTTTTAGGGAAATTGATAGTTTTTGGAGGGTGGATTAAGGGTATACCTTGTATGATTCTGTAAGAGGTATGTAGCACCCGATTTTCAACTGTGTGAGCTTACTAGCTGACTACTTTGTTGTGAGGTGAGTTTTCTCACTATACTATATAAGATGCTAGTTGTCTTTGTGATACTTGCATGGAAGACCAGGGTTTGGCCCTTACTATTTGTATGAAACACCAAGGTTTGACCCCTGACATTGTATGAAAGACCAGGGTTTGGCCCCTAGCATTTGCATAAAAGACCAGGGTTTGGCCCTTATCAATTGTATGGAAGACCAAGATCTAGCCCCTGACACTTGTACAAGTAAATACCATGATTTGGCCCATGGCAGGGTGTAAGACTATGATTTGGCCCATAACACCTTTTTGGGTTGAAATAGACGCATTATGTATAACATGTGGTATTTTGGGGAACTCACTAAACTTTGTGCTTACAGTTTTGTGGTTTAAATATTTCAGGTACTTCGAGTTCCAAGGGGAAGAGTATGGCATGGTTGCATCGCATCCACAGGAGATTTCATATTTATGATTTTTTTTTGCCACTTTGATGTTATTGGAATACTATTGACACTGTCACTGTTTTGAATGTAATGATTGAATGTTTTGGTTGAATTAAGTACAAAAAAAAAATTTACCTTAGATTTTTGGGACGTTACATCATTGAATTGTCGTACGACCAAGGTATGTTGCTCCATCACGAGTCCATTATTGCTGCATCGTCGGACTAGCAGAAAGTCACCGATGCGTCGCCGCTGCAGAACCGTCGTGAGCCGCCGCTGAACCACTAGGTTCGATTTTTCTCCTGTTTTTCCAAAAAACGATTTTACTTTGAAGAGTAATGTATGATTTTGAATTATGATTCTTTTCTGAAGTCTGATACATGATACAAGATTGTACTTTGAAGTGTAATACATGATTTTTGAAGTCTGGAGCTTAGCAACTATTCAAAGGGTGGAGAGGGGATGTGAAGGAGGAGAAAAAGGTGTCGGTGACTAAAGGATGTGAAAGACCTTTATCTTTGAACAAAACCGATTTTGGGCGTCCGCCAAAGCTTACGTTCGTCAGAAATGTTATCGGAGATGGAACTCAAATCCCCAAAACAAGTTTTACGTGCTATTGCACGTAATAGTGGTATATTTTTAACAAAAAAAAGTTTAAGAGATAACTGTAAACCAAAAAAAGTTAAGTGACCAAATATATATGAATCATATAATTAGTTATCCTTTTAAACGTCTATATTATGTGTTGTAACATATAATATAAGAAATCCCACCTTTTTTACTATCCATCTTTCAATTCAAGAGATTAAAGCAAGTCTTAAAATTTAAAAAGTGATGCAAAAAGAAAATGAATAGAGTCCACCTATTATATTCAAGGAAATTAAGAAAAACAAATTAGTAATTTACTCTAACAATTTAAAGAAAATTATTGAATTCATCTTAGGCTAAATTACTCTTTAACTTTTACTTTGTATTATTTTTTCTATTGTGTTTTTTCGTCTCTAACCAATATTAAATTTCTTTTTTATCTTTCATAATTTTATTTGTACCTTTATTTATTATTGGTTTTATATTTTTTAATAAAATAAACTGCAATTCTCTCTCTCTCTCTCTCTCTCTCTCTCTCTCTCTCTCTCTCCAACCGTCTTAATCCACCTTTCTTTTCCTTTCATCCTCCTATTGTCGGAAACTACATCCCTCCAACTATCGTCTTCCTTAAATTTTGCCGTCGATCTAGGTATCCCTTTTCGTTCGGCAAAGAAAACATAAGTCATTTCCATAGTTATAAAATAAAGAAGATGACCAATCATAGTTTACAAGTTTGAAATACTATAAGTGTTTTCGAATAAAATTCAAAAATTAATACTTAATTTTCTTTTTGAATGTTTTGAAAAAACAAATAACAAGCCTATATTTTCTATAAAACATATAACAAATATCTAGAAGTGTTTGTTTAAGATTTTTCAGAAAACGAGCTACTTACCAAGAAAGAAAAATGTCACTTTGAAAATGTTAACAATAATATAATATAATGATTTTCTCCATATATATATATATATATATATATATATATATATATATATATATATATATATATATAGAAAGGGTGTTTGACGGTAAATAACTTTTAACTTTTGTGTATTTTCTTTGTATCTAAGGTGTTGTTTGTCTTTTTTCAAAAAGAGTCGCGTGACTTCTTTTGTAGGTAATGTTTGTTTTTTTGAAAACTGTAGACCTAAAATGTTTATACATCCTCTTCTTTGTAGCAGATAAGGAATCATTTCTTTTCATTCATATCTTTACATAAAAAAGCAGAATTTCATTTATATCTTTGTAATCTTTAAATATTATTTTTAATTCCCTTGAAATTCACATCTATATCTGAACTAATATTTTAATTAAGATTAAACCAATTTAATATTGAAAAATTATCTAAATCACAAATATCATATGATATTACTAAATTACCATTTTCAAGTTAAAAAAAATAGGATTAAACTGATTTAATTAGAATTAAAACAATTTTTAATCTTTAAATTTTCCAAGCTTTCAGCTTCATTTTTTAAAGCTTTTGACGAATATATATTTAAAAATCAAAATGTAAAAACATGTAAATAAATAGACGAAGGTCATTAAACTGCAAAATAAGTCTAGAAAAGTTAAAATTCTTGTGATGTTAATGTCGGTTCAAATTATTTGATATTATTAACTTTATTATTCAAACAATAACGTAATCTTATTCAATCGACTCGATACTCATTTTTGTAATCGACCAAAACTTTTTAACTACGTAATGGATGATCAAACAATTGCAAATAATCTTGTTCAACCAACTCGATTAGCATATATTTAAGGATTCTGATGATACATCCTATTTTTTGTGTTTATCACTTCTGGATCATTTGTTTGAATTTTTCTCACTTCATGTATATATGGTTTTTTTTGCAATTTGTTTTCTTAAAGTGATTTATTATAGATGGTTTCATGAATTTTCTCAAACATAGCATTTTTGTAATTTTTTTCTTAAAAGAGTTTGAATCAATTGATTGATTCTACATGTGCATGAATATTGTTTTGAATTTGCAATTTAGTTTTCTATAAACTATAGATAACTATTGATGCAAAGTAATTGAGAAAAAAAATTAAGTTTAAAAAATTAGTGCATTTAAATTTCATTTTATTTTAACCGTCTATAGATTTTAAAAAACAAAAAATATTTTACTTATAAACTACATACATTTTGTTTCATTTTTTTGACATATATTATATATATATATATATATATATATATATATATATGCTTTGGTTATTTTGTTTTTACTAACTATTGTGTCAGAATGCACAGATCTGAACCAATGGATGGAATTAATCAATGGACATGATTTGAAAGTGTATGATATTACAATAGGATAACATGTACCATAGAATCACAAAAATTCTAGCAAAATGGTATTTTGGACAATTAACTACAATTATAAAAGGAAATTTTCGGATTTTTAGGGATAATTAATTCTCCTAATTTTAAAATTTTGATTTTTTTTAATTAATTCAATTTTAATTCTAACGTAATTTGTAAACATAATCGATTTTATTCTATCAAATTTTTTTTTGTTAGAATGATGCTCTTTCAGAAATTTATTCTATTAGAATATTATTGAAGAATAACAAAATTCTTGAATCCAAGGTTGAAAAATAACAACATTCTAATATATTCTTATACATCCGAACTTAAATACAAATTCATACATATTCTTACAGACTAAAAGTCTTATACATTTTAATGTAATTATACATATTCTAAAAGAATATCAACAAAATTGAATAAAATTCTTAAAAAAACCAATATTATTAACATGTGAGTATGATCAAACTTTATTCATTCTTCAACATTAGTAAGTCTTCAACTCATTCTTCCAGTCACAAATACAATAAAAACTAATAATGGTTAAAAACATGTTACTTGCAATTAACTATCACTTTATATATTCTGATAGAATACATAGAATATATTCTGGCAGATCTAAGTTGTGAGAAGAATGAAATTTGAAACCCTAGATTTACCTGCACTCGCTGGCCAAAATCTCAGCATTCTATTGTATATTATTCTACCAGAATATAACATTCTTTGTTGAATATTCTAACAGAATAATATACTTGTTGCATAATATTCTTAAGGAATGAATCATCTGTCTTTCAGTGCCAATTATCAAAGTTTCATGCCTCGAAATTCATCGCATTAGAGAGAATATGGACTTTTGTATCCCATAATCTACAAACTGGATATATCTTGTAGCTAGGATTATCAAAATTTCTGGAATAAAACATAAATAATGGTTAGGAAATTGTTCAATACTTCTATTGGAAAGATTATAAATGTTTGATGATATGTCAACAAATATAATTGAAGCTATAATCAAGATATTGAAAAAAAAACAATTATGTGTCATATCATGGAGTTTAATCCTTAATAAAAAAATTCACAAATAACAACGAAAATCATCCAACATAAAACATTCTTAAAGAATCATTAAACTAAAAGCACAATTACAATGTAAAATTCTAACAGAATGTATATATTCTTGAACCCAACAAACACCTTCTGGTTCCTAAATTGTATGAACAAACACTATTAGTTGTATGTTATGGAATATTAAGATTCTTGAATACTAGAGTGCAATAATATACATATACAATGAAAACAACCAAATCTAAAGAAAATAGATGTGGAGTGATTGTTTTTGTTACCTTTGACTTTGGAGACAAACTTTGTAGGTGCATATTTTCGTCGAACTTTGGTTTGATTGAATTCAAGGTGAAGTGAGTAAACGAGTGGTTTAACAACTTTGTCATTTCGAAGAATTGAAAGAGGTAGCAAGAAAAATAATAACAACTCGTATGTGCAATGTGAGAAAGAAGTTGGGATAAATTCTAACAAAAAAGATAAATCTTGGGGATGAGAATTGTTGATCAAGATGGTGCCATGTGGTTACTTCCAAAACACTCGCATGTCTGCTCTTTCATTAGGGAAAGTACAGTAAATCAAACTTTTTGGACACCTAGAGGAAAAGAAATTTCACTCAAACAAATTAGAAATTCAATTCCATTGTAGAAATCAATGTGGTAATGAAAATAAATAGCAATTAGATTCATCGTATATAAGGTAATAAAAACTACGGTTTCAATGTAAAGTGAGATGGAATTCATGGATTTTACAGTGATCAACCATGTCGAAGGTGGAAAGACCAGCATCGGCGTACTTGAGCATAGCGTCAACGGCACCATCACAGTCGATTCTACCCCAACCGCCACTTGTTTTCCACATTCTGTTAAGTACTCTGATAACGAATCTGTCACACCCCCGGCCGAGGCGGCGGAATACGCCGGGCTGTGCGACTTAATTCATGGATCACAAGCAAATTGAATATACATCACAAGTTACAACGATAACAACATAGCAGTTACATTACACATTAAGATTTGAATACAAAGTTCATAATAATAAATTCATAAAGTTGCCTTAACAGATAGGCCGATTTAACAAAAACTAGATAAACTAGGTCGCCTGAAATCCATGACTAATCTTCTGACTGAGAGCTCGTTTGGTGATACCCTAAGAATACATGAAATTTTGAGGGTCAACACAAGGTTGGTGAGAGTTTACAGGTTTTCTGCTAACCGCAGTAATGATACTTTAAAAGACTAAAAAGTATTCTTTTGTAGTTTGAACCATGTTTGAAAAAAAGAAATTGTAAGCAAATTCATACTTCAAATATTTGATAGACAGAGAAATCATAAGTAAATCCGTACTTAAAATGTTTGGTAATCAGTGAAACCATGAGTAAATCCATTCTCAAAATGTTTAGTATTCAGAGAAACCGTGAGTAAATCCATACTCAAAATGTTTGGTAATCGGAGAGTAAATATATACTCAAATGTTTGGTGATCAGAGAACCGTAAGTAAATCCATACTCAAAATGTTTAGTAATCAGAGAAACTGTGAGTAAATCCATACGCAAAATGTTTGGTGATCAGAGAAACTGTGCGTAAATCCATACTGAAAATGTTTGGTACTTAGAGAACCGTGAGTAAATCCATACTCAAAATGTTTGATAATCAGAGAAACTGTGAGTAAATCCACACTGAAAATGTTTGGGACTTAGAGAACCGTGAGTAAATCCATACTCAAAATGTTTGATAATCAGAGAAACCGGATCCGTGGTTTCTAGATTATGAGATCTAGTTAACGCTTATAGTGAGTCCTATAACCGAGCTATGTGACTGTACCTACCCCTACGACGCTTCATTGGACGTCGTAAAACTGTTTTAGATATTTATCACCCGCTTCGATTGATCGGTCGAGGTTGTAGCTAGAAACCACGGGTGGGGGTGTCAGCCCGTATAGATCTATACATACGTATCTCTGCTCCGAAGATTAACGGTTATAGTGGTGTGGGTCTTCTAAGTGTTTGTTTTCACTTAGGGTAATGAATAATGTCTCACTCATAAGGCCCTTAACTAGAGTTTGTCATGAAAAGCCGGTTATACTCGATAAGAAAATCCATAAAATTGTGTAATGCTCGTTCAAATAAGTGATAATCTCATGGTAGTGTACACAGTACATGAATGATTTCAAGATAAGAGTTTGATAACTCGTATATGCATGTTTGATATGAACTTGAAATACTACAAAGGTGGTAACTTTTTATAACATAAGCTTTATAACATATTTTGTCATAAAATCATGATATTTTGTATGCAAACATCATTTGTCTCGACTAGTTGTATTATTTAAAAAAAAAAAAACAGTTGTAACATATTTACTTAAAACATAGTTATTACTAGTTTATTTGTAAATAAAATATTATTTAACGAAATAATATTTATAAACTAGTTTTGAAATCGGTAAGTGTTTATCAAGATCAATAAATATATATAGCACATGTATTCTCCCCCAAAGCGCAAAAATATTAAAAAGGGGTCGTAAACACTCACCCTTGAAGCGTGAACGAGTCTCGAGGGTGAAACTTGTCGTGAAAGTCGTTTCGTGACGTCTCGTGCCCTCAAAACGAATCGTCGGGTTTATTTATATTACCTAATAAACCAAAAGGGTAGTTTTGGTATTAATTATTAGGTATGGAGTGGTCTTTATTAAAATAAATAAAGTATAGGGGTTGATTTTTCCAAAATCAAACTCCAGGGACTGATTTTGCAAATTATTCTCAAAACCAGGGGCTAGATGGGTACATTTTAACCTCATTTAAGCTTCCAGGACTTGGTTTGCTGGGTTTTTCTGGTGGAGGGGCCATGGTGGATATGTCATCAACTTCTAGGGTTATATTTAAATAAAATGTAATTAAGTTTACACAGTAACATCTTCTTCACCTGGTTCCCGTTCTTGCGCAGGGGGAAATACGAACACGCAGGAAGAAAACAAACGAAACCGAGATTTCCTGATTTACGGCTGGAAACGAACGAAAGGAAACAAAATAAATATGGTGAAGGTGGCGATGGCTTACAATAGCAGCAAGGCGATGGTGGTGGCTGGACTACAGTGACGGGCGGCGGCGGTATGTGGCAAGAGGCTGCTCCGGTGGCCTTCTGTTGCTTCGCTTCTGCTTAAACTCGATGGAAAAGACGAAAGGAAGGAGGGAGGGAAACGATGATGATCAGAAACAGCAATACTGCCGATGATGGAGGCTGTTGGGTGCTGCTCTCGTCGGTAGTGAGCGGTGGGTGGCGTTTTCCGGCGACTCTTAGCAAGGAAACTTTAGAAAAAGTTTGGCAATCAGTTGATGATGGTGGAACTCCACCAAATCAGTGGATGTGTGGTGGTTCTTGGTGATGTTCGATTGTCACAAGGATGATGGTGTAAGGTTGGTGGTTTACGGTGGGGCTGCGGTGGTCTGTGGCTCCACAGCGGTGGTTCAACAATAAGACCCGAAGGTTGGCAGTAGGTGGCGGTGTTTTGAGGGTGCTTGGGTGGTGTTTGATGGTTACCCCAACAACAACACCACCACTCCTTAGTGGTGATTGTTCTCGGCAGTGAAGGAAGGAGGTAAACAGAAAACCTGAAGAGTGGGTAGTATCTGGTGGTGCTTTTGGTTAAGAAGAGGTGGTGCAAGGTGGTGGTGGCACAACTCTTAAGAATGAGAGGGAGATACATGGTGAACTTTATGGATTGATTAAAGAACAAGAAGCCAAATTGTGCATTCATACACCATTTGTGCATCACAGTTTTTAATTCCACAGAAAGCATGTTCCTGCACCCCCATTTTGAGATGGTTGACTCTTGCAATAGTCCAAATGGAGATAGAGACGTGACTAGGCTGATTATTTTGTTATTATTATTATTCTTTTTTTTTTACCAAAAGCAAATAACTCATTAAGTCTTAAAAACGGATTTTGGTTTAAGTGGCCGATTCTCTACGTCGTGAACTTCTTCTGATAGCGCCGATTGATAGATATTAATTCAATAGTTCTAAAAACCCGATCCGATAAATTGTTCGAGTTGTAGAACTTCGGGGATTTGCGTTTAATGTTTCGCGTCTAATTGGTATGAAACGTCTGGCTTTTCTGATTTTTACAAATATTTATACTATAAATATTTCGAGTAGTAAATAAAATATTAGACCTTAGTCTGAGTCCAAAAACGCTCTCAGAGTTTCTATCTGAGGTGTGCAAGTGCCACAACGGATCAAATACGGTTTACGAAATCAGATAAAGTCAATGTTACACCGGTTTGGTTTCTTAAAACGGTCATATATTTTGCATACGAACTCCGTTTTGGACGTTCTTTATATATCCGCGATTAGAGAAACATGTACTACGAGTCTAGAATATTTTCTTTGTTCACAAACTCTTAATACAAAATTTCAGGTTTTCAGTCGTTACTAGAGTTACAGTTTGTGCTTTACATTTCGTTCGACATTTTCCATTATTTGAGATAAGATACCATTTCCTATCTTATTGTATTTGAAATGAAGTTATATTTCTACTAAAATATGCTTTAAAATTCAATCAATCGAGATACGAAAAGGTTCGCGGTGAACTGATCGTTTGCAGATTCAGCCCTAAATTTCAGGATGTCACAGAATCAGCTAGTAACTTCCACCAGCTCAATACACCAGACTTTAACAGAGGAATTGCAAGTGCGGTCTTTTGTTTGTTGCTGCACTCACAACTTTCAAACATCGTCTCCATTTCGGAGATCCAATTCATGACTTCCACCGGTGTCGGACTTCCAGATAGACACGGTGGTTTAGATGCCATGAAATCTTTGTATTTGCATCCACGTCCATCAACTCCTCCATCCTGGTTGTTTTGTCTAACTATCGGTGGGTTGGCTTGACCAAGAGTCCCACTGTAGTTCCCTCCTACTAATTGCCCTTCATTCAACTCAGGCTGTTCAACAGGTATCGTAGTTTCTTCCCTATTCTGTTGTAGTAATCGCCTTGTCTCCTCCATCTGGCGATCTAACATCATCTGCATCATTGCTTGTACCCCAGCCATCGTCATTGGCTCAGGTGCAGCTCCTACAACAGGTACTTGCTCAACTACTTGGGGTTGAGGTTGTTGATCCCTGTTTCCGTTTGCATTTGCAACTCCACTACGAGTTCTTGCCATTATAATCTATATACCGAATAAGGCGAATTTAGGTCTTTATCCTCGATAGGTATTTAAATTCCCTTATCACTCCGAAACGTTTACATGTTAGTTCTAATATCGTAATCGTACGCTTAGAATCCTACACACATAAGGTTTCCAGATCCGGTTGGCAACAGACCATAGATCCGAACAAATAATGGCATATATGGCAAACATATAACATTTAGCACATAAAAGCATTTTAGGCATCTTTCCTAAAATAAACTAGTGCTCGTGTCTAAAATATGGTAGACACTCATCTCACAATCATCACTTAGCATTCTAAGTTTAAGTCTAGAAATCCTACAATTTCTTAGTTCGCTTAAACTAATGCTCTGATACCAACTGTGACATCCCCTAATTTCTCGGCCAGAAAAGACCGATTTAATTTATGCTTTTTAAAATAAAATCAGAGAAATCCTTTTAAAAGATGTTGCGGAATTGGTCCCCAAAACAAAACATGATAAAAGTTTGTCAAAACCTTTCTATAAGAAATATATAATTTCATTTCATATCAAAACCTCGAGATATCATGTTCTGATACAGATCAAAAGCATAAACAAGACATTATAAGCCTTTTAACAGTTATTTACAACTACTGGCCTATAATCCAAAAATCTCTCGTCATCCTCCGACTATGCTCGGGGTCCACTACCTGTAACATAAAAAACTGAGTGGGTCAGGCTTAGGAGCCTGGTGAGCATATAGGGTTTTCAACCCACAGTAATAATAAACTTATTAAGTTCATCAATCAACAATAACCCTGATTACCCATTTCCCGTTATCCTTACTTTACGTCCCTAAACACTTATCACAAGGGACCTAGCCTAAAGAATATCATCAGGATGGACACTACTGCTAAGGGGTTTCCTCAGCCATACATGTCCTAAAGGCAACCATGAGGGGGATGGAGTACAACGAATGAACACCCAAGTTCATTAACACCTACAGGTTGCGAGCCTGCCAGCGTTCCACTGGACTGTCTAGAAAAGTCTGTGGTCGTCATCCAAACTCCGCTAGATGACTGGATCACAATTACATCGAGGCCTCTCATCATTTTATCTCATTACACATCAACTATCTACCCATGTTTTACCCAACATATTTGTAGATAGAAATACATATACAGTTTAAAATTTGTATAAAACATATATTCAACAGTCACCTCAATTAAACAATTAATATAATTACACGTAGCACGTATTTTATAGAAAATACTTCATATCTAGGTGTAAAATGAAGGTGACTATACACTCACTTGATTTACTGAAAATCGGGCAGCAATTCGTTTCCTAAAACGTTCATTTCTAATAAAACCGGGAGTTTTATTCAGAAACCAGGCTCTGCAAAGGTTGGGCTTCGAAACCGAAAAGATAAATTTCTCGGGCTTCTCGGGCACTTCGTGGCGTATTCCGGGGGTTATAATTGATACAGGGGCTTTGGGGGATGTTAAAATGAAGGAAATATTGAAAAGGGGGTAAAAGATGGCAAAAATCCAAAAGTATCCGAGAAGGCTCGCAAGCCTTCTATTTATAGGGGGGTCCGAAGTCGGCTAAGGAATGGGGAGTCAGCAGCGAGGACACGCGGCAGCAGCAGGGCGAAGGTGCAATGGTGGCTCGCACGTGGGCTGCGCATGCGAGGGGCTCGGTGTCGGCCTCTGATTGGACCGAGGTCTAGTCCGAGACTTCGGACGTGGCACCATATGCGAGACTCGGACACGCCATAAGGGAGTACGAGGCAGCCTCTGATTGGCCGAGCCTTCGGTCCGAAGGGAATGCGACACGCGTCGACAGGTGACCTCGGATGACTCAGCAGTTCGGACACGTGGCACGTTTTGGGCAAGGGTGACGTGGCCGAAGCCACCTATGCGAAATTTCTCGATTTTTGTGCAAAAACTTCTAAAATCCATAACTTTCGCATACGAGCTCCGTTTTTGACGTTCTTTATATGAACGCGTAGGTAAAATTACGCTCTAAAACTTTCGTTTAGACTTCGTTGGCTAATTTTGACTTTAATTTTTATATTGTTATTTTTAACAGATCAGGACAGGAAATCCGTTAAAAATCCATAACTTCTTCATCCGACGTCCGTTTTCGTCTGTCTTTTTACCGTTGTGCTACTATTGACGAGACCTTCGATTCTCGTTTAGGTCGTGTCGGCTAAAAATCACTCGATCTAAAATTCGAGTTTTTAGCTGTTTGCTGCTAAGCTGAAACTTCGAAAAATCATAACTTCCTCATACGAAGTCAGATTTGGGCGTTCTTTTTATACCTACTCTCGGTTTAACGAACACTACGACTTTCTTTTAGATCACTAAGGCTAAAAAGTAGTTTATCAAAAATTCACTTTTTATGACATTCGGCACCGTGCCGGTTTTGTCGTGAAACTTCGACAGGTCATAACTTCTTCGTTATAACTCGGATTTCGGTATTCTTTATATATATGTAATCCTTGTCACGCCCACTACAAGTTTCTTAATAGATATCGGCTTTATATAATATTTATTTTTGACGTTCATTTTTTATTCTTAATTAATTAAACCCTAATAATTAAGCATAAAACACATAATTCACATAATATTCACATAATTCATTTTCATTTCTTCAAAATGAGTTACAAAGGTTAACCTAGACTATAATGTCAATATTAATGCCTAGCCTAGAAACACGGGCATTACATGCGACTCCAACCGCCTCACACCGGACTTCACTATTCCTTCCTCCAGTTCTGACCGTACGGCGAGTGTCAAAACTTCTCTGAACCTGAGGTTTGGAGGAGCCTAGACTGCTGAGATTGTAGAACGTATAGGTTAAAGTGGCTGAGGCCATATTTCTGTTGCGCAAAGAATTTAGATCGAAGCAGTCAAGCAGAACACAGGGGGAGAAGATAACGTTAATTTGGTGGTGGCTCAACGATGGCAGTCGACTGTCTTCCTTGTTTCTCTCGGTCCGGAGTATGTGCTGGTGTTTGGGTTGTTCAGTCGACGGAATGGGGGGTTTTAGGGTTAAGGATGTTGGTTTTGTAGGGTTTAACTAATTAAGGAGAGATTAAATGAATTATTTTTTTACCATAATTAGATATACTAATTACCATTATCCCTTTTGTTAATTTATTTAATGATTAATTATTTTCTCAATTCTTATTGGTGCATACATGCATACAATAGTTGCTAGAAACATTTGAACCTAGCTCTATATATTTTGTTTCATTGAAACAATCTGATATGGATTTTTAAAACTTTTGTATTTCGTTGAAACAATCTGATATGTATAAAAATCATATATTTACAGCTTAAAACTTATAAAAAAAACCATGTATTTACAGTTTAAAACTTTTAAAAAAATCATGTATTTACAATTTAAAACATATATTTACTTATTCATACCAGTTGAAACTAACATTAATATAACTAAGCAATTGATGAAACGTTAATCATAATTTTAAAACACTAAATTAACATTATTTGAGAAAACACTAACATAAAAAACTTTAAAACTTCAAAAAAAATCATATATTTACAACATTCACAGTTTAAAATTTATGATTTTAATTGAAGTAGTCAGGTCTGTTTAAAAAAATAATTCATTAACAACTTAAAATTTATAAAACCATGCATTCAAAGCATAAAATTTATGTATTTCATTGAAATAATCAGATCTATATAAAAAATCATGCATTTACAACTTAAAACTTCTAAAAGTTCACACATTTGTAGTTTAAAGCTTATAAAAATCATGCAATCACAACTTAAAACTTATAAAAATTAATGCATACACAACTTAAAACTTATATTTTATTATTAATAACATTTAAAACTAACAATAACATAACTAAAATATAATTGAAACATTAAAACATCCCAATCACAACTTAAATAAACCTGATTTTTTTTCTAGAAATACTAATATAATAACAACATCTAAATTCAATTCACAACAAAATAACCATAAAACATAAACTGTGAATAACATGTTTTATGCAAATATAATAACAAATAAGAAACCAAACTTGGATTCATAACTTAATAGCAATTAAAAAATGATTAACAAAAGTAAACAACAAATGAGAGATTAAAATATTAAATTCACAGTTTAATAGAAGGAAAAACAATAAAAAAAATCGATATACCTTATGTATTTTACCTATATACATATATGTAAAATACTAACATAATAACAACATATAAATTCAATTCACAACAAAATAACCATAAAACAATAGTTTCTCCGGTAAGATACATAAAAATACAGAAAGTAAAAAAAAATACATAATTTAGTTTACACATTCCACAATTTAATACTCTTATTCACAGTTTAATTTAAATTATATTCACAGTTTCATTCACATTACATTTTCATGCACTCTTTCATACCTTAATTTACAATATTCATTATTTAGAGTTTAAAAGAAAACCTCACTGTAGCATTTAATCAAACACCTTATATGCATCTTTTTCCATAAGTTCACTTTTTAAACTATACCACCATATAACAAATCAGAGAGAAATATATCAAGGAGAGGAGGAGTATAGATATGATGAACAAAAAATGAGTCATAAAACAAATCAGATAAAGAAAAAACAAGTACTGGAGGAAAAACGAGTTCAAGAATAACACCTTTATGTTACGATGAAGGCTGAGATTTATGACTTGTGATGCTCCGATGGCGACACAAATGGCAGGAGAACAAGTCTGATGTTAATCGGAAACGGGTTCAGATGGTTGCTTGTCAGAAATCATAGATCTGGACCGGACTCACAGATCTGGACGCCGGTGGTGGTGGAAATCATAGATCTGAACTTGAGCTTGCATATCTAGAAGACAAAACGACAGATCTAGAGTTTTTGACTCCATATCTGAGATCAGTGGAGTCTGAAGGTAGATATGAAGTGAAAAACATTGGCTACTCGACATTCCGACGACGGAAGGCGGTAGAATACGGCGGCGGTAGGTGGAAGAAATCATAGATCTAGACCGGAACTTGCATATTTGGACGTCGATGGTGGCGGAAATCACAAATCTGAACTTGAACTTACACATTTGGACGTCATATCTGGTGGTTGACGAAGAACAACGTCGATCTGGTGGTCACAACTCCATCAGTGGAGTTTTTTACTCCAGATCTGAGATCAGTGGAGTTTAAAGGTGGATCTGAAACGAAAAACCTTGACTACTCATCATTTCGACGACAGAAAGCATCAGATGACGGAGGCGGTAAGCGGCGACGGTTGGCGGCAGGTGGCGGAGGTTGGTGGCAGAGGTGGTGTTGGGTTTTGTGTTCTTGAGAGAGTTTGAGAGGTTTTAAGTTTTTTGTAAGAATTGTTTGAAAGTGTTAGAAATATTGTTGGATAGTAGATAAAAATAAACTAAAATTAAATGGTTCTTAGGTTCTTAACTTTTGGGTGTTCTCATTGAGCTTTTACCTATATATATATATATATATATATATATATATATATAGGGAAGGGTTATTTGGAAAACAAAAAAACCCTAAAAATCATAAAAATGCATAAAAAAATACCAAGAGATCAGAAAACTTTTTTTTGAATTTTTTGATCAAAAAATCGCAGCATTTTTTACAATTTCGCTGAAAAAAAATCAACTTTTTTTTTTGTAAAAAAAAAAAAAAAAATTTTCAACATTTTTTTTCAGCGGTTTTGACCTAAAAGTTGCGATTTTTTGATAAAAAAATTCAAAAAAAAATTTTGTGATCTCTAAGTATTTTTTTTACGCATTTTAATGATTTTTAGGGTTTTTTGTTTTCCATAGAACCTAAACCTATATATACATATATATATATATATATATATATATATATATATATATATATATATATATATATATATATATATATATATATATAGAGAGAGAGAGAGAGAGAGAGAGAGAGGTAGGTTCAAATGTGGATGAACAACTATTGTGTAGATGTAGGATCAATATGGTCCAATTATTTCAAAAACCAAGATAAGGATATATTTGTAATCTTACATATTTATTAATAATGTTAATTAATTATATCAAATATAATCCCCTGTAATTATGGTATTTACCTTGATTTTCTCACTAATCTCAATTATCTTTCTCCGTCTCTTTCTTTAAAATCATCGGTGACCTACAAATCCTTCACGCCTCCTAGTTCTATCAGAGATCGGACCATCACAATTGGAAAAGGCGGTGCATTACAAAAGCCCCTCACTATCCTATCCATTCCCACCATCCATCTCGCTACACGCTAGACCATCATTCCATGGGACTTCACGCCACATCTGTCATCACCTCTTCGAATCAGGTAAATAGAAACGCTCATCAATTCTTTCACTTTTCTTGGTGAACATACATCCTTCCCCTTTCGTTTTAGATTTTGGTTGAATTTAAACCAACCAAAATTTCAACGCTTTTAGGGTTTCAATCCATTTATAGATTTTTTTCTAGATCATCCAGACAATGATTTCATACACATTTCACGATACCTCTCTCGTTCCTCTCACTCTACGTTCCAACAAGTAATCATTTTCCATGTTTGTAATATTAAGGTAAGTGATGTTCCTTAATCTTTTTTTAACATAAAATCCTTCTTTCCTTGTCCCTGGCGTCTTCTACCCTTCTTCTCTATCTACTTCCATCCACAATTTGTTGTTTTTCTTCCTAAAATATGTGTGCTTAATTTTGCCCGCCAACTGTTCGCTAAAATGGTTGAACGAAATATTATGTCAATTTCACTGACTCTTCAATTCATATAACTTCACTTAATCGAATGTTTATTTGATTAACAGTTGAATTTAGTGATTTTTTAGACATTAATCATGAAACCTCAATGCCCTTATAGTTTGATTAGTTCATTTGTATATTGTACTTTGGTTGCCAAAGGAATTACTCTTAAAAGTTCAAATTTCTATCCTCATTTTAATGGAACTCATGTTGATTGATTTCATGATTACCGAGCTGAATGGTTTATTCATAATTATTTGAAGTTATCTCTGGTATTTATCATATTAGGTCATGTGCTTCATCAGAGATGTCGTTGGGAGTTGTTACCTTTCCAGGTGTTGCAATTTCAAATTAGATACAGTTATCAAGAGCTTCATGAGTGCATAAAGAGTTGCAATTTCAAATCTGATATAGTTATCAAGAGCTTCGTGAGTGCATAAAGTAGGAGTTGAAGGTGCATAGTTTCTAAAATCAATTCCTCTCTTTTACTTATTGGAATCAATAATCACATACACACAATTCATTTATAGGGAACAAAAACTTTCCAACATGTGATTTATTTTGTTTTTTGTTCACTTTCTTTTTTCATCTCTATACCTCGTGATTGGGATTTAGCTAGTAAGATTCACGACTTTCATCATTTATGATTCTTGAAGTATCAAGTGATTTTTGTTTTCTTGAATTGCTGAATAATGTGCATTACTAAACCATGATTGTATATTTTTAACATTGTTTGTTTAGTTAATGGCGGAAAAGATTGAACATATCATATTTATTCTTTCAAGTAAGTTATTTTTTTTCCTCTAAAGCTAATTAAGCTAATTCTGTGAGAATGTCTTTGTTTCCTCATCATTGGGTGTTATTCTCATCTTCAAAGTGTTTCATTCTTTAAGAATATTTTAAAGCTAATGTAGTCTTCTATTTGAATAACCTATAGAAAGTATTATATTCTAGTAGAATCACATACGAACGATTCTATCAGAATTGTACTTACGGTATAATCACCTAAGAATGATTATAGTAGAATCAAATAAGAATGCTTTTTCCAAGGTTCTATTGTAGGTATTCTCATAGAATGCTCGATTTCATGGCGGTTATTCTCACAGAATGCATGAAACGGACATGATGATCAAGGGTCTGACGTTTGGATGATGGTGTATGTGATAGAGATGAACAATGTCACCAAAGAAAACACTATTCATCGTTATATTATGCTAAAATGCTCAATTTCATGGCAGTTATCCTTATTTTGTTGTTGTTGTTATAATTTTTTTAGAAATGTATTTTGTTTGAAAGAATATTTATAAACATTCTTTAAGAATGCTCCTCGATTTGAAATTCTAATTATGGAGATTCTAATCGATTTGAAATTCTGATTTGAAAGGAGACCACAATGGAAAAAAACTTTGGTTTGCCTTATATAGATTTCTAAAATTTGAATTTTGTCTTGTTGGGGATTCTGAATTTTGAAAGAATATATAAGTATTTTTTAAGTATTATAGATAACAATTAATATAATTAATTTGATTTGGATGAGTTTCCTAAATTTATGGATTTGTCTAATTAGTTGCCTAAAATCAGGATATACAAAAAGTCCATATTACCCTTTTAAACAATTTTTAATTTGAATCCATAATTTTTTTATATTCTAAAACCAATTTCTAAAAGTCTATATTATCTGTAAATGGTTGGGGCAGAATTGTCCCTACATCCACACAATAGATGTCATCCACATTATAACCTAGCCTATATATATATATATATATATATATATATATATATATATATATATATATACATACTAGCCGTTGCCCGCGCAATGCTGCGAGCGACGAATACTTAATTTCGACAATTCATTTCTTTCAGGACGAAACCATCTGTACCATATATGTAATGAAAAAAATTGGGACAAAAAACCAAAAATCTGGGAAACCACAAAGACAATTTATGTAATTTTGTCTAAAACTTATTAAGAGATTCAAGAATAATTTCAAATAGTTTCCATTTCCGAAACATGGCATATTACAAAGTACACATTGTATATTTTAGAAAATAATTTCCTTAAGGGTTATGGGTTTTTGATTTTAGGTTTTATGTTTTTGGTTATTGATATAGTATGGTCTATGTTAAGTGATGAAAGTGAGAATTGAGAGCCTCTATATTTCAATCCATGATGATGGAAGGTTGAATAAAAAATGAATACAACTCTTTGATCGAATGGTTTGAATTTGTAACAATTATTAGTGTTTAATAATAACAATATTTATAAAAATAATAATAATAGTAATGTAAATAATAACTTTTACATAGAATATTCTTTGACGTTAATTTATCGGAAGCCAAAATAACTATGTTAAGAAAAGTTTACCACTTTTTAAAACGAAATATGTTAAAAAAAAGACATTTTAAAATTCTTTTTTGGACTTAACCTACTAAAATTGAAATATTGTTATTTGCTATTTTTTTTTCCATAATTTAAAACTTTTAATCCATGTTTTTTTAATGTCTTCAAGACACCCGATCTAACATCCAATTTTTGTTGAATAAACCATCTTGATAAAAAATAACATTATATACTAACTCGATATTAGTAATTTTGTTTTGGTAAAAGATTTCAACTCATATAGAGAAACATGTGGACATGACAACACACAAAGTATATGATTAAAGTTAGGGTAATTTTTTTTTCAACCGTTTAGTGTTTAAACACAAAACCACACAAAACTTTTATAATGTCTGAACGCAAAACCAAGGAACTCGAAATAAAATGGTTTAGGTAAGTGATTTTATTTAAATAAACATATTAACATAAGACGATACAGAAATCATAGGGTTAAGGTTCTGATCAAATTGTTTCAACCTGTTATATATTTCAATTTGATACAATTCCAGAACGACCTTAAACGTTTACCTGTTATATTTAAAGCTTAACAATATTTTCTTTAATCTTAATTTAAATATATTATATATTATGTCATCGTACTCACTTATTAAAACATTACATTATAAATCATAGCATAAAATTGAACTTTTTTTTACCTACTTTCACATAAAATAACAGCACATCGAGAACTCATTATAATTACCTCCATTTTGTTAATATATTAGATATATAATAATAATAATAATAATAATAATAATAATAATAATAATAGTAAACTGTAAAACGTAAAAAGAGAATTACATAGTTGTTAGGGATGGGGAATAACCACCAATATAAACTCTATTTGTTTATAAATTAAGATTATTTATGTATGATCCTGTAGTTTATTGATGTTAACTAATATACTTTGTGATAGATTTTGTATTTGCTTAATAATATTAAAATATTTATAAGATGAAAAAAATAAATTTTATAAAACAAATACCAAATCAATTACAATCCTTCCATCATTTTTGGGGCATAAGGGTGAAGCATATCATCAATATCTTCATATGTATATTGGTGTGTGATAGATTTTGTATTTGCTTAATAATATTAAAATATTTATAAGATGAAAAAATGAATTTTATAAAGCAAATACCAAATCAATTACAATCCTTCCATCATTTTTGGGGCATAAGGGTGAAGCATATCATCAATATCTTCATATGTATATTGGTGTGTGGATGAGGTCAGAAATGCATTTCATATTTCATCCGCAGTTGGCATATTAAACCTTTAAGTGCATAGACAATGTGTAAAGATGCAGTAATAGTCATTGTTTACATAGCATGTCAAATAAGTTTGAAGGGTGATTGTCCACCTGAGGATAATGCCTAGGAAACAAAATATTGAATTGCTAAATTGAATTAATACACATAAAAAAGGAAAAAGAATAATTATTTGGACGCTAAATAAGGTAACTACAATGAGTATTTGTAATCCAAAAATTACAAACCAAGCAACACCAAAAAGATCAACAAACAAAGCCGGCTACGCACAGTAGGAAAATACAACCACCATGGGAAAAATGGTCAAGCCATTAGACAGAAGTTGAAGGGCTTCAAATTGTAATCCACCAATTGAAATTTGTATGAGATTCCACCAATCCAACTAAAGCAACAGAGAAATGGCATCAATAGCTATAATATGGCTAAGAAAATCAACAGACCAGCACCACAGGCTAAATGGTCAAAAATTGTATATGCAGCAAGGCTCCAAAAAAATATCAGGGATTTTCTCTACAAGTAACTTAAGATGTTCGTAAAACACCGTACAATGAGAAAAGATAGCAAAATAAGGCTTAATCTTTTAGGTGTAGTTCTAATCACCACATGATAGCAATGTATTTCAGAAGAGCGTCCAATAATAGCAACAAACTTAACCTACTTAAGCAGCAACCCCTGATATGATTCTTGTTTTTGTCTAACACCATATTCTTGGATTCCAGAGCTTGACCTTTCCATCACTTTTAGATTTACTGACATTAGTTTTCATCATATTTCACTTTTAGACGCCTGCAAAAACAACATGAGGTGATCAAATAAATGAGTAGATACAAGGGATGTATGAGTCAATTTTGTTTTTGTGGGATTGTGGCCATTTAACATGCTAAAAAATATTTCACCCTTTTACCCAACCATCCTTGTCCTTTACATTAAAAGCTAAAACATATACAAATGAATAGAAAGAAAATGATTTGATTATCTGGATGGTTTTTTTTTTTTTGCCATGTACGGACAACATGAAAGGGGAAAAAATAATTTCTTTGTGAAAAAATGGCTTTCAAGCTCTAAATCCACAAAAGAAAATTCGGAAGGGCATGGGAATATATTTACCTTATACTTTGTGTAATTTAGCATCCCATTTCCAATCTTTTAATAGATTAGAACTATTCTTCTATTTTTTCTAGTTAAAAGTCAGTTCTCAAAGTGCAATTCAGAAGGATACAGGATAAGATTTACCTTATCAACAACAAAAAAGAAATTCCAGGCTTCAACTATCAATGTGTAACTCCATTAAAACAACATGGTTGCACAACACCGACGATGCACTTTAAGTTGTTAGCATGATCTTAGCAAACTTAGTTATTAAAGCTTTAACAAATTATCCAAGTTTAGATGAATGCTAAGAGTAAATAAAATTTTAAAATATTTTTTACCTTAATGTGTTCATTAGCAACATTTCCATATCATATTGAACCACCTACTAATATACACATTTGTGCAATCATCTCTTACCTGACCAAAAACAAAGATAGTAATCCACCAAAAAGGCCTTCGTGTACATAATCTTTAACAAAAGCCTAGAAGGTATTATGTAAAATGCACAATTAACAGACTTAAAAGAGTCCACGTACAAACCCACAAACATTACTTTCACAAAGCCACTTAAACCAAATCGCAAAAATGAAATCATATATATTCTAAAAAGGAGAAACATAATAGTTTAAAAAGAAAACCAATGTTTCAGTCTTCAATTCAACTCGAACCAATAGAAACACATATTGAATGAGAATGATTTCAACATCAAACACACACCTCGAGCATAAAGTCAACAATGTCCAATCTTCTAAACATGAGTTCTCCCGAATACAAACCTGCATATATGCAAATAATTTAAAATACTACAAAACTAGAAGGAAAAAGAGTAAATACAAAAAAACAAAATGATGCATAATCTACAAAAAAAAATTATAGTAAAAACAATTGCAAATCATATAACAATGAGTTATCCCATAATAAACAAAAAATACAGAGAAAAAATGATTCTAATAACAGGGTTAGATGCATACCTCGTCTTTGGAGGTTTTCACCCGTTGATACAGTTAAACATATGTAGGTATCAAGAACATGGAGTAGAAAAGTGGTGACGGAAAAAGAGATGAAATTTCTCATAGAGATTCCATCAGATACATAAAGAGTTGAAAGTGTAAAATAGAAAGCTACATGATATAATGTTAAAAAAGGAAAAGAAAAAAAAAGAGGAATACATATAAATTACTTTCAAAATCAACTATCAAACGTGTAAAATAGGAAGCTACAGAATATACTTGGTGGAATCAAAAGCAATTGAGGAAGCCTAACTTCCTACCTTCATTGCTGGTGGACGAAACTATATTTTAGCATACACCTATAAAAAAATTCAAATACACAACTGATTTAGGGTTTTAAGCGAACAAACCTTGTAAACCTGTAAGTCAAATATCAAAATCGATGAACTAAAATGTTTGTCTTCAAGCTACACTGCAATTTATATAGAGTGAAAACATGAGATCAACAAATTTTAGCTACAATTGGGAAGGACGAGATATAGGGGTGCCGAGTCAAGATAAGGACGAGACATAAACGGCAAGATAGTTTATGACTTGATCTCAAGCATAGAGCGGGAGATTATATAGGTTATATCCGATTTTTGTGTTTAATAAATTAATTGATCGGGAATTCAAATTTGAAGATAAGAAAGAGAAGTAAAAGATGGAAATATAAGGAGCCAGGTTAAACTTTATGTTTAGACTCGAAGAAGATAGTCATGCATTAGTTAATTGTACTTTCGGTTTAAACGTTTGAACGTCTTAATCTATTTTTAGAAATAGTAAGGTTTGTATAATAATATAGTAAGATATATATATATATATATATATATATATATATATATATATATAGGGATGAGATCCGTTGAAAATTCGTAGTTTCCCGAGAACCCGAGAACAAAATGTGGAGGGTCGGATCAAAATTAACTCCTTAAGGGCATGATCGTCTTCTTACTAATCTCATGTAACTTTTTGTGTTATTAGAAGTATTAATAAAAAAACTCTCAAATTCACATTATAAATCAAATTTTTGGAATTTTTTATAAAAATAACAATTTTCGTTTTTTTTTTTAAATTGAAGATTTTTTTAATTTTTTCAGAAAATATCATTTTTTTTAAAAAGTTGAAAAAAAACATTTTTTTTCAAAAACTGCATTTTTTTAAAAAACAGTAAATTTTATAAACTTAGTAAATTTAAAAAAAAAAAAAAAAAACTGGAATATTTAAAAAAAAAAAAAAACTATAACTTTTTTAACCAAAAAAAATCAACCTTTTAGGAGCATATAAGCATATTTTTTCAAGTGAATGTATACATATTTCTTATACTATAATATTCGTAAGTATATCATACAAAAGACACATTTTTATTTACTAATCTATAAACACAATAGAATAAATATCTTATTCGATACAAAATAAAATATACAAAACAAAAAATGCTACAAATTCCAAAGCGTTTCATGTCTTCATGTCAATATTTCCATATTTTCTTCACTTTATCATTTTTCATCTCTTCAATATTCACCACAATTTCTGCCAAATCTACAAGAAAATTAAAAAGAAATTGAATGATGCAAAAACACTCACAAAAATACATATGTGATTTACATGTGAATCACGTATAATTCAAATGTGATTTACATGTGCATCACATGTAATTCATATGTGAATTACATGTGATTTACATGTGAATTACATGTAATTTACATGTGAATCACATGTAATTCATATATGAATTACATGTGATTCATATGTGCATAACATGTGATTTTCATGTGAATTACATGTGATTTACATGTGTATTACATGTGATTCATATGTGATTTACATGTGAATCGCATGTAATTCATATGTGAAGTACATATGATTTACATGTGAATCACATGTAATTCATATGTGAATCACAAGTGAATTACAATATGAAATATATGAAACTATTCTATGTTGCACGGTTGCAAATATGGGTGATCGTATTTGAAATGTTTCATCTAATAGATTTTATATTTTTTAAAGCCAATACTAACCATGGTTTCATTACTCCATCATAGTGTACACTTGTTGCCTCCTCGATACTTCCTGCTTGGTTCTAGAATGATACCCGAATCCATGAACATGCCTTTTTCACTCCAATCCATTGTCTGGATGTAAAATGTCAGCCAACCTAATAATTTAATAGATGTTGAGTTGTTCATTGATTTCAACGACTTTGCCAGAAACAAGAGAGTTAATATCACTAGCATATAGTTTAGTTACCTTACCCCTCCGTCATCATCATCATCATCATCATCATCATCATCATGACACATATAGATAATATTGATCCACCTTTAAACATGCCTATCTGGTAATTGGTACCTGCCATGACAGGAAAACAAATGAACAGAAAAAAAATCACAACAATCCTAATTTATTTATGTTCAATGCACAATTAACATTTCAAGAGAGAGATATAGCTTAATTACAAGTATTATTATAAGTCCATAATTATCATCATAATTGTTAAACTAAATTTTTTCTTGTAAACAATGGACCTAAAGTTCATCTGTTCTTCTAAGTAAGCCTGAAGGTTCCTCATGTACTCCCTTTTGAAGCCTTTTGAACATAACATAATTTTGTCATTTTGCGAAAAGATAATGCCATTTTTTTGTGAAATTGGCTAAACATAAGTAGTTGTTTGAAATGTAAACAAAATTAGGTGCAAAAAAGTTGGTTCAGGTGTTTGGATTTTAGGAAAATCATATGACTTTAAGTCCCTTTAAAGTCATGACATCACGTTGTTTAATAAGAACCAAGATTTTTGCCAAACATACGAATATAACATCAACTATAACAGATTTCTGCAGTATAAAAGCACACCCAACTTCAATATTAACACAATAGGACCAATACTGATAAACAGTGGTAGCTAAGAGTGACAAGATATAGTGAAAGACTACTAATTTCTGAAAAACATACCCTAAATTTCTTATTCTCCTCCATAATAACGCATAAATACCGCTCTTTGATCCCTGACAATTAACATCGATTCACATATGTGAAAGGCATAATTGATTGGGGCATTCTGTCGAACACATGGAAGGCGTAAATGATTTCAAACAAACTTTATAAAACATACCTAGCTCAAAACAAAGAGATACATTAAACATATATGAGATTGATTGATACCAAAATCGAATGATGGAAAATCAATTTGTATTGAAAATGAAACGAACCAGAGAAAGAAATGCAGGCTAGTAGAGAAACAAAACAATTAACCTAGAATTAGCAGAGAGAAGAGAGAGAAGAGAAACAAAACTATTAACCAGAGAAAGAAAACTCACCGGATTAATAACGATGGCGTATGTCCGCTTTACGAACCCTAAATCGGCCCTTGGATATGCCTCTGATCCTTCGGAATCACGTAACTTTATCATGTTGATAATCTGAGGCTTCATAACACTAAGATTTCAGAAGCATCAAAAGGATGAAGGATTGAATGCGATTCGACGGATGAGGTCCGAAGACGATGGATCGTGGGTTCCCAGAGAGCGAGAGAGCGTAGAAGTTGGCGTGATTCATTTGATAAGAGGGTATGAATTTTGTTATCTTAAAATGCCCCTGATTAATTTAAAAAACATGCCTCCGTGCCTTTTCTTTCCCAGGTATTTACAAAAATGCCACAAAAGATCCTAACCATTGCTTATTTTGATCTAACGATCCCCATTTGGTTCTCGGTATCTCGGGAAACTATAGGTTCTCAAATGATCCTTCCTCTCTCTCTCTCTCTCTCTCTATATATATATATATATATATATATATATATATATATATATATATATATATATATATATATATATACTAGTTTATAACTCGTAAGAACCACAGTTACAAACTTAATTAAATTTTTATAATAAAAACTCAAAACTATTAATCAATTATTTTAAATAAATTATTAATTTAAATATATTTTTTAGTTATATAAAATTATAATCATTGATTTAAATAAATACGTGACCTCATAATCTTTATTAATTTTATTTTAATTTTTATTCTAATGTTATTATTTTAATGTAATTAGAGTAGAAATTTAAAATTTAAAATTTGAAATGGAGAATGACAAATGGCATGACATTAATTAGAAAACCTAATAGGATGACACATGGCAAAATGAAAATAAACTTATTCTTTTATTAGTGTGCGTGTGTGTATATATATATATATATATATATATATATATATATATATATATATATATATATATATATATATATATATATATATAGAGAGAGAGAGAGAGAGCTAGGTTCAAATGTTTCTAGCAACTATTGTGTGCCTAAATGCACCAATGAGAATTCAAGAAATAATAAATAATTAAATAAATCATTAAAGGGTATTTTGGACCTTTTGTACTTTTAATTAAGAAAATCATTTAATTGAAATCATTCAATTAAGGAAATAAAGAAAATATATTTGACAATATCTTCACAATATCTTCTACTCTTAAGGCGATCTCAGGACGATAAAGAGGGAGTCGTCTCGATCATCAATTAAACACCAAATCACCGCTCTTCAAGAATGGCTTTGAAGTTTCTGAACAAGAAAGGACGACACACGGGTAGTCTGCGTAACATTGAAAACGTTTGGAAAGCGGAGCAGAAGCATGATGCCGAACAGAAGAAGCTCGAGGAACTCCGAAAGCAAAGCCACGAGGAAAGGGAGAAAGCTGAATTTCGTCAACTTTGGGAACAGGTCGGCTTAGTTCCGTAAGCTCCTCTTTCTCTTTCTCTAATTTCATATTCGCAGATTTAGGGTTAGGGTTAGGGTTTCATCTATCACATTCTTACCGATTCACTTTTGTACTATTTCAGGAAGCAAGAACGATTGGATTTCTTATACGATTCAGGATTATCCTCAAGGAAGGACAGTTCGGATACGGGGTTCAAGGCTCTTGAATCTTTTCCCCCCAAGGCGGAACATAAACCCTCCACATCTGCAAACAAGGTGCCCTAATTCTTCCTTTCAATTTCTTCTTCATCCTAAATTAGAAATCATAGGTTACTTGCTTTCAATCATATCAAGTGGTCCCACTATAACTATCCTTCCCTTTATGAGTTGTTACAATCATTGACACATAAGGGAGAAAGGAAGCAGCAAAACAACAAGTTTGAGGGGGACAAGGGTCTCGATTCTTGACTGATCGAAGGAAAAGGAAGTTAACGGAAGCATCCATTGCCAACAGGTGATCTTCTTCTTCGTTTTATTTTGATTTGAATCCATGTAAATTTGGATGTTTGGGTTTTCCTGAAAAAATTTATGATAATGGATGGGATATAACTGGAAATTATTTACCTCAATCGAGATTGACTTTATCTCGATTTTGATTCAAGATCGAGATTGTGTTCATCATCTTATTAAATTCGATTTCTTCAATGTTTTATTTCTGTTCGATTGAAGAAATATTCTGATACAACTTGCACTTCACAGTCATAAGTTGGAGTTTGTTTCGAAAAAGTCAAAATTGGTGTTCATATTTCTAAATCGATATTGCAAATGTGTGTTTGTTTCTTGAATTCATGACTGGAATGAATGCAGATGTGTGTTGATGATTCAATCACAGCTCTTGAATTATGTATTCAATCACAACTCGTGAATTATGTATTCAATCACAGCTCTTGAATTATGTAATGTATTCTATTAGAATTTATTTATATAAATGTATTATGTTAGAATGTTTGAGAATAATTGTTAACAACAAGTATATTTGTGTAACTGGTAATGAATTTGTGATACTTTATGGTTGACTTTATAGTCTCTACTACATTCTGTCAGAATTTTTAGTTTTTATTTTCTACTATATTCTGTCAAACTTTATAGTCTTTAATACATTCTATCAGAATTTATAGTTTTTATTCTCTTAGAATGCATTGAATTTTTTAATTTTTGAAACTTGATTATGTTTTCTTTGTGGATTTAGGTTTTGAAGAGGCTAACATTGATGTGGAGAAGGAAGAAAACATACAGAACGAGAGTGTATTATACCAGAATATGTTATGCTACAATGTAAAAAGTGTTGCTTAAAAATAATATTCTCTCAGAATAGATTAGTGTTTTTGTTAGATTTTGATGTTTTTTTTTTCTTTTTTCTTTCAGAATGTTGTTATTATTCAATAAATCACAATCATACAATGTAATTATTTGGTATATTATTAGTTCAAGAATTGATTTTGTGTATTCTTTTCAGAATGTATTTACTAGTTTATGGTTGGCATTCTGTCATTCTGACAGAATAAAATCGAAAAATATATTTACTAGTTTATGGTTAACATTCTATCATTCTGACAGAATAAAATCGGATTTTTAATTTTGAATTAATTTAAAATATTCAGATTTTTAAAAATAAAGGAATTAATCATCCCTAAAAATCCGAAAATTTCCTTTTTTAATATAGGTTAATTGACTAAAATGCCCTTATGCTGAAATTTGTGTGATTATATGGTACATGTTATCCTATTCTATTATCATAGACCCTCAGATCATGACCTTTGATTATATTTCATCCGGTGGTCCGGATCTGTGCATTCTGGCACACAATAGTTACTAGAAACAAAATAACCAAACTATATATATATATATATATATATATATATATATATATATATATATATATATATATATATATATATATATATATATATATATATATATATATATATATATATATATTCGGTTCGTAGAATGCAAAATTTTTATCTCCTAAAAAACAAAGAGCAATTAAATCTCAAGTGATAGTATTTTGAAATCTGTTGGGCTATTTTATTTTGATTTGCAACACAGCGTGTTGCTTATTTACCTGCTATGTCTATATAAAACGTTATTCTTTTATATGTTAATGAAGATCAAATAATAAATTTAAAAGCAACTGCAAAATGGACCAATGTCCTTCTATTTTCGCGGGTAAACTTCCTTCAACCTTTCTTAAAATTTCAAATGGGATTCGCATTTTATAGACTATTCATCAACATTATAGACTAGTTGTTGGATCCTTAAATCAACTACACGTGACATTGATTAAAAAAGATGAATAGCTACCAAATTATTTGCTCTCTTAACTGAATACTTAATCAAAGCAGTAAATTATTATCAACTTGGATTAATGTTGTAAGTCACAAGTTAGCGATAATATTAAATAGATATGATCATTGTTCTAAAAGGCTCGTTACAGGCTTTTTTACTTTGCTGTCTTATGGTTATATTATTTGTACGAGCTAGCATAAGAGTTATGAGTACACATGTTCTCGTCAACACCTACACTACAAAAAAAATAACATGATGGGCCTTTTAAAACCAAAATTAACAGATAGTTGGATTATCGACTCTTAAATGTTGGGGTCCATGTGATTGTTTATAAATATTGTTGTATAGTTTAAAATGCATTTTTTTTTAAATCTCAATTGAAGACGGCGACTAAGTCGCAGATATGTATGTAGAAGAGAAGATTCGTCATGACATTCCAGCTCAAGAAGATGGTGATAATAATAGTGTCACAAAAATTGGAAGATTGTTGCAGAAAGCATAGAAAAATATTATGTCAAAAATCTTGAATTTTATACTTTACTTGAGTGAAATATTTAAGTGATTTTGTTACTATAAAATAATGACTATACTTTTACAAATTTTTAAAAAACAAACGTTTAAAAATATATATTTTAAACCTATCGTTTGTTGATTAAAAAATGTGAGTTTATATAGAAACTAAAAGGTGAAATTTTTATTGTTAAAATCACGAGTGTGTTTAAAATTTCATTTAAAAACAATTTAGTGATTGGTTGGCTTTTTGAAAAGTCAATAAATCAAAAAACGTGTTTGACAATATGAAAATAATTTCTAAAATAATTTTTCATCAACACATTAAAAAGAAGATTTCAATAAGTTTGAATTTCTAACTTTTCAACTTTTTTGGTTGTAAAAGCTAAAATACTTCGTAAAATATGTATAAGTTAAGACAAACACTTACGTCCTGATTTTCATAGCAATTTTTTTATTCAGTTAAATATGTGCAAAACATAATGTCAATGTGCGTATGTATAGTCAAGCATTGCCTTCTCACAAATTTCAAAGAAGTACCTGAAAACATTTATAATCAACTGGATAAGCACAAAGCTTAGTGGGTTCCCTAAAATACCATATATCACAATACATATACATGCATACAAACAATGGCTCACGACCGTTCGCCGATCCACCAATTAACTCATGACCTTTCACCGATCCACCAATAATATGTGTATCTTAGACTTACAGTTACCTGTCATTTCGTCTTCAACATGAGTTTGTGTGTATCTAGACTTACGGCATACCTGCCATTTCATCGTCAACAAAAGTCTATAGACTCCTGACCTGTCTTCGTTCTGCCGTCAACCCCTCACTTAACCGTAACGAATAACTCAAATACAATAACATTTAAGCACATAGGGACTATATTTTCGGCTCTACTCAATAACTCTAATACGGTAACATTAACCACATAGAGACTATACTTTCGAATCTACACAACTCTCTATTATATCCTAACATACATGGAAATATACTGTAATACATAGTATAGTGAGATAACTCACTTGATTGAGGTTGAAGATCCTCGTGAAGCTAGCTCTTGGGCTAATGTTTCAGCTTATCCATTTTTAACCAACCTAAGTACGAATATTACTGTGCTTTAGTTCGTTTGTATTTATACTATTTCCTTGATTTTTCAACAATCTCAATGAATACATCGAGATCTATCAAATAAGGAATAATCTGGTAAGATCAAATCGAAGGTAGGGTCCGTTTGGTATACAGTGTATACTGTTTGGAAAACTCACTTTAAACACCTCACTAAATCTAGCATATATATTATTCTCGTAAGTACATCAATTAGTATTACGATTGGAATCACTGATAAATCTTATTTATAGATTCATAATAACGAATATAAATATAAATATAAGTTACACTTAAAATGGAGTGAGTACGACTTAACTTATAAAAATTTCTAGCAAAAACCCTAATCTGCGCGGGCAACACTCCAACCCGAAAGCTTCTATTTTGTCGGGCTCTCTAGCGCTCCAGAGTTTCACTAAAATGCTTCCAAAAAACTAGGAAAAGTCGGACTCAAGACGGAGGGGAAAAACGTAACGTCCCAAAAATACCGAGTAAAATTTTCATTTTTAAATAAGACAAACCATTCATTCATTATCCCAAAAGATGATCAAAGTAAAAGTATTCTCAAAACATCAGAGTAAAATCATAAAAAATCATTGCGGAATAAATTTACAGGGGATGCATTGCGATCAAACCGGGCTCTTCCTTTTGAAACTGGATGTACCTGAAAATTTTTAAACCATAAAACGTAAGCACAAAGCTTAGGGATCCCCAAAGTACCACATACAACATATATGTATATAACAACACATAGCTGTGTCGGATCCGTAACAACCCTCGGGTCCATATCAACCCCGAGTCTATAATGACTCTACGTAACATCACGTAGCTGTATCGGGTCCGTATCAACCCCGCATACATAAAACATACAGTCCCATTAGCAAGGGTCACAAAGACAATAAGCATATACATACATATCAGTAACTGTCACAAAGGAAACTATCATCTTATAAACATAATCCAGTGGGTCGGCTTCGGTGTCTTTGACCCATGAGTACAATGAAGAGACTCACCTGAACTACTCAACAGAAGCCCAACAACTACCTTAGCATCAAAACAACCAACCCAAGCTTCCTAAAGCCAAACCGAAACCAACCCTTACTTAAATACTCAATTCTAGCCAAGTTTGACCAAAAGTTAAACCAGTCACAAGGTCAAAGCAAGGTCAAAATTGTCAATCAGCAGTCCTCCATGCTGTAGCCCTCCTTGGCCATATCGTGGTCACTAAATAACAAAACAGTCAATGATTCCCCAGTCGCCACGCCGTGGCAGCCTAAGGCCACGTCGTGGGGACTAGTCTGAACAGCTCAAACGAGCTTAATCCAATTTCTTTCGATTTCAACAGCTCCAACTCTCAGAATTGGACCATTCCAAGGTCTTAATGGATAAAGTTTCCAACTTTATCCCTCAAGTCATCCCAATAGGCCAAAACTTCTAACCCTAAGTCCTTAATGTCATCATGAGGCACGAGTTAACCCATTAAGCTCTTAATCGACCAAGACACCCCACCAAACTTTCCAGAAGACCTTCATACCCAAAATACACAATAAAATTGTGTGATTTATAGTCATGCATGACCAAATCATGAGTCACCTCAAATAGGTCAAATCCAAGGAAGAAAAAGGGCTCAAGCTTGCACATGAGGCCAAATACACCAAGGAACACAAGATCCGAAACATATAACCTCAAATGGACGTCAAAGATCCATAAAGTTGCCAAATTTATGGAATCCATCCCTTCAACTCTCACAATCATGAAGAAAAGGGACAAGAATCCTAGATCTAGAAGCGCAAACCAAAAAGCTAGAAACTTGAAAGCTCACAAGGGTCCAGAATATGCACATGCAAGATGATGATGGTGATGTTGTTTGTTGGATTAATGAACCAAAACACCTTATTCTTCTTCTTCACGGCACCAAGAATACCAAAATGGACCACAACTCTTTAAGGGATGATAGGGTTTTAAGTTAGAGGGTTGGAGGCTGAACAGGATGCCATAATCCTTTAAAAATGTTGTTTAAATATAGGAGGAAACCCTAAACTTTTGGGCTTGGGCCAGAACAGCTGCCATGTCATGGCCTCCTAATGTCATGCCATGACACTCATTAAAACATGTGTTCCATTTCTTCTATGCCACGTCGTGGGCATCCTTGCGCCACGTTGTGGTATCATAGTTTTTCCTAAAAAAATCCATCCTTAGACCCTGATAAATATTAAGATAAACCATTCTGGAACACGGATGTTACAACTCTCCCCCACTTAAATTAGATTTTGTCCTCGAAATCATTCCTTACATCTTACTCTGCCACACTAGATGACCGTTGTAACACCCGCATATTTGGGTTAGTCAATAAAAAACGTTAAAAATGGTTTTTTTTTATTTAGGATAAATAATCTTAACCAAAGTAATGGTTATGGTCAACAATTGTAACCTATTTGATTTAATAAAGAAGAATTATGTGAATATTATATGTTTCATGATTATTATAATATAATAAAGTAGGAAAAATCAATCGAA
This sequence comes from Lactuca virosa, assembly GCF_052849685.1. Classification (NCBI taxonomy): domain Eukaryota; kingdom Viridiplantae; phylum Streptophyta; class Magnoliopsida; order Asterales; family Asteraceae; genus Lactuca; species Lactuca virosa. The sequence continues at coordinate 20,899,875 of NC_136426.1, read as the reverse complement.
TCGTCCGTAAATCGTAAAAATAAGTGCGCCAAAAGATATATATATATATATATATATATATATATATATATATATTATATTTAGAAAGTACACGTCTTACCGGTCCCAAAAATATAAATTGCGTAGAAATCCGACTCCGTATGAATTATATATGATTTTTATAAGATATAAAAGTCAGTCGCGCACAACGAATGTATGACGTAAAAAGCTACGAAGAGAATGGTTGACTTTTAGCTATTTTGCGACCAAAAAGAAAATCGTAGTACTCATTAAAATAGGAATTTTGAGAAAAAGAATGTCAAAAACGGAGTTCGTATGAGAGAGTTATAATTTTAGCAAAATTATTTAATTTTATAAAAATATGGACAAAAATATAAATTCAAAATTAGCCGAGGGAGTCTAAACGAAAGTTGTAGATCTCGTCGATAGCTACGCGTGGATATATAGAACGTCAAAAACGGAGTTCGTATGAACACGTTATAATTTTTAATAGCACATTTACGTATTAAAATAAAGTGTAAATCATATATACGTATACATATATACACATATCTATATATCATTAGAAAGGTATCGACGATGTGGTCGTTATAAGACTAGTGTTGGGTACTTTCGACATTAGTTTTAGTACAAATATCATTAAATCTATTTAAAATAGTATTATAAAGGGGTGTTTAGTCATTTAAGTAAATATAGAGGGTGGTTTTTGAAAATTCAACTACTATAAATAAGTGCTTCTAGGCTCTCATATTTCTTGCATCATTCTCTTGATTCAAGAGTATTTCTCTTCTTATCCCCCGAACATTTCGGTCCCTCGTGATTCGACTTCTCATTCTGTAGTTTTTAGTATAGTAAGGTGAGCGTTGAAGCGCTATAAAAATCTTTCTTAGAAAGATTCAGCGACGAAGTTCTACCCATGCAGAGCCCGACTCCTAGCTAAGTAAGTTATGCTACCCTACTTTAAATATAGCTTATAATATCGTTATTATGAACCTATAAATAAAATTTATCAGTGATTCAAAGTCGTTATATGGATTGAACTACTTACTGGAGAGGTGTCTAGAATGGTCACGTTGGGTTTGGTTGTTGGATTTCAGAAAAGCTATATGCTGAAATGGTCCTGCCTCCCAACTGTCCTGCCTGGCTGATCCTTACTTGATAGATCATGAAGTAGACTTTAAGTTAATGATGAATCTAGACTAATAATTAGTCGCAATAAATATTAGACTAAAATCTAGTGGTAATAATACTAGGTTTCGTCGAAGGATATCATATTGTTAAGAAGCGAAGCGCTGCTTGAATTTTGAGTCGTCACTTTCACAAGTGAGTGCATAGTTACTTTCATCTTACACATAGATATGAAGTATTTTATATAAATTACGTGCTATGTGTGCATATTATTTGAATACTTGCTTTCTATGCTGGATGAACGATTTTATACATGTTTAAAATGATTTAAACTGTATATGTATTATATATCTACGAATGTGTTGGGTAAAACATGGGTAGATGAACGATGAGAGATGAAAGATGGTATGAGTAAACATTGCAGCTATAGACTTAGTGCCTAATAAATAACATCGGCAGCTATGGACTTAATGCCTATTAGATAAACACTGGTAGCTATGGACTTAGTACCTGTTAGAGAAACGTTGGTAGCTATGGACTTAGTACCTGTTAGATAAACATTGGTAGCTATGGACTTAGTACCTGTTGGATAAACACTGGTAGCTATGGATTTAGTACCCGATGAATGAACTTTAGTACCCGGTGAATGAACTTTACCTGTTAGATAAACAGTAGTGCTTTATGAACGAGCATTGGCAGCTATGGACTTAGTGTCTGTCGAATAAACCCTGGAAGCAATGGACTTCAGATTGAACGACTGTAGGATAAATGATTCTTAGGGTAGACCCTTAAGAATAAAGAAGATATTGGGGATGGGTAATTGGGTTAATTGTTTGATGATTAAACATAATAATTATATTATTGTGGGTTGAAAACCCTATGTACTCACCAGGTTTCCCAACCTGACCCACTCAGTTTATTTGTATCACAGGTGTCGATATGAAGTTACATTACACTGAGAGATTAAGGAGATGTAAATCACTAGTGATAATGAACGTAAATACTGTTTATGCTTATGATTCTGTATTGACGATGACATCCCAATGTTTTAAACATGAATAAAATACATTTCTTCGGAAATGCTTGATAACGTATTTATCATGTTTTTCTGGGAACAAATTCCACAAAACGTTTCTTTAAAAGGTTACTCTGATTTTCAAAATAAAGCATAAACAAATCGGTCTTTTCTGGCCGTGAAAATGATGATGTCACAACCGCCTACCAACACTGGTAATGAAGCCCGACTCAGAAGGAACCACGTATCCTGACGAATAACGAACCTTAACATTCCGCCCCTAGACGACAAAAGGAAATCCAACCGCCCCGTCCGAAAACTAGAAAAACCCCAAAACATGTCTGACTTACAGATAAACATAACCATTCCACACCACAACCATAATGACTCCACACTGCAACCCGAACCGGAACAACCTCTCCGACCCTGAATTATCCCACGGATACATGGAAAGCAATACCCCTAACCACTTGCTGCTGTCGGCAACCTCTCATTCGAATACGAAGACGAATTCCAACACACGATTCAACCCTTGATGCCAAACCAACATATAAATCACATCCTGTTAACCAACATTCGCATTTTGATCTAACTGAGATCTTCTCAGTTCCGAACTGGCCTACCAAATGATTGATGACCTCATACACGACCACACCAAGAGACTCCAATCAAAAGTCTAACTGACAACGACTATTCATAAAGAAAACTCGAGGGACCACTCGGAACCCTACTTATGCTAACAAACAACCTAACATCTGGAAACACTCAACGGAAACAACTACCTCTTCCTCCCCATCTGTAAGACCTAGAATATCTCGATCGTGAATTTTACCCAATCCCAAACCCGAAAACTATGTCCAAAAACCTTAAATACACACATGACTTCCGGACAAGTCATCACCAACCCGTTACTCCCATAAGCATAATGATGGTCAATCCAAGAATCTCATGTTGCATCCAAATCCCTCATCAGCTTAGGTGTACATCCACCTGACAAATCACTCGAGACATTTACAACGAACTTCGTGACTCGAGATTTCAAAACCGACACCCAATCATTGGTAACTAAACTCCTAATAAACAGCCCACAAGTAAACGGGGTTTATAATGCAAACATTCAACAAGACACTTCTGATGCACAATTAATACTCCCAATAAACTTTTATTGTCCACATGATCCAAACTGGTTGGTCAATGAGTCACCCGACTCCCAATCAACACACTAGCACCCGAACATGCCAATAAGACTAACGATCCGAGACCTAAGAGTCTCAATCAAATGACTACCGGGTCTCGCCCATATGAATCATACATCCACTGGTTCAGGATACATCATGACACCTTTAATACATGAAAATGATAGGCGCACGGTACTACACCGATCTTGATGTCATTCCATCACTAGCTTGAAGACTCACGACCAACACCACATGGGCCTTTCTATCACACACATATTCTTTCACAACCATCAACCTACTAACTTGCATAAACCCAATCAACATCCCTCTCAATAGTAACCGAAACACAACACGAGTCATACCTTTCTATCACACACATATTCTTTCACAGTACAGGCTACTACCAACGCAAAATCGGATGAAAACATGGTCGCACACAACCAGAGAAAGAGATAGTCGGTTGTAATATTATTCCAATTTAAAGGCTATAAACCAAATAATAACCATGCTAATAACTCGAGTCAAGTGCTCTCATGCTATCATACTCAGTCCACAAACACCCCCTCATCACAATATCTAATGAATTTAGTATAATACACACCCTCAAGGGAACCCATAAAACAACCTTAGATCTATTGCATTCTTTCTTCCCCACAACCTTACCCAAAAGTTGAAGTACTAGTAAATCTAACGAAATGAGAAACCTCAATCGTTAACAGAAATGTTCCCTTTAACGACCAAAACAAATCCCACACCTTAATTAAAATTGACCAGATTCCACTAATGCGTAACTAACTCGATAAAACTTCTGAAGTTATCCAGATATGTTGTTAAAACCCTAATCGGATCAATCCAAATACCAACCCTACCATTGCGGCATGCTAAGATTAGAATCTACGCAGATCCAAAGTCACGCCTGGGAAAATGAACAATGCAGTCCTAAAATCCAAACTTCCAATAACCACGGACATGCCTGCTGAGAACAATACTTCCATAACCAATAATTGAGGGCACCTCTACCCTAAATTCAAAAGGTACAATGTACAGATTTTTACGATGGGTTGATGCATCTATTGAAATTCAACTGATAATGCCTTTTGAAAACTCACAAAGGTCTAGAAGCACAAACCAAAAAGTAAGAAACTTGAAAACTCACAAGGGTCTAGAATATACACAAGATAATGATGATGTTGCTTGCTAGATTAATGAACCAAAACACCTTCTTCTTCTTCTTATTCTTCTTCTTTTTCTTCAAGGCATCAAGAATACCAAAATAGACCAAAACTCTTTAAGGGAGGCTAGGCTTTTGAGGTATAGGGTTGGAGCCTGAAGAGGATGCACTAATCCTCTTGAAATATTGTTTAAATATGGGAGGAAAGCCTAAAATTTTGGGCTTGGACCAAAACAACTGCCACCCGTGGCCTCCTAATGTCATGTTGTGGCACTTTATAAAACATGTGTTCCATTTTTTCTATGTCACGTCGTAGGCATCCTTGCACCACGTCATGGCATCAGAGTTTTTCCTAGAAAGATCAATCATTGGACCCTGATAAATACTAAGTTAAACCATTTTGGAACACGAGTGTTACAAAAAAGGTTTGAGAGTAAGAGTTGAACTGTCAGATAATGAAAAGGATTTCGTAGCTATTTATAGCAACATAGGGGAGGTTGTGAAATCCCCATTTTCTCAGCCAGAAAAGACCGATTTTGTTTATGCTTTATAAAAATCAGAGTACCTCTTTTAATAAAAATATTGTGGATTTTGTTCCCAGAAAAAAAACATGATAAATACGTTATCAAAGCATTTCCGAAGAAATGTGTTTTTATCCATTTTAAAACATTTGGGATGTCATCGTCAATACACAAACATAAGCATAAACAGAACTTACATTCATTTACACTAGTGATTTACATCTCTTTTAAATCTATCAGTGTAAAGTAGCTTCATATCGACACCTGTGATACAAATAAGCTTTAGTGGGTCAGGTTGGGAAACCTGGTGAGTACATAGGATTTTCAACCCATAATAATATAATTATTATGTTCAACATCAAACAATCAACCCAATTACCCATCCCCATTATCTTATTTACTCTTAAGGATCTTCCCTAAGATTCAGCTATTCCTCGTTCATTCATTCCTAAGGAGTATCCTAAGGAATCGACACTAAGTCCGCATAGTCACCAGGGTTTATCTCGTTTATTGACAGTATCGTTTTCGAGAGTCCACTCGCAATACATGTCAATGGGTTTTTTTAGAGTACACCGGGTGAACACATCGTTCACAACACCTACACGTTGTGAGCCTGCTAGTGTTTCACTAGGCTGTCTAGAATAGTCTGTGGTTGTCATTCATACTCTGCTAGATGACGGGGCCATCGCTTGGGTCATCGTTTGGCTCATCGTTTGGCTCATCGTTTTGGCTCATCGCTTAGGTCATCACTTAGGTCATCGCTTCGCACCATATTTTATCACTCATATATCATCGCTCATCATTCATCTCATCTTTCATCGTTCATCATTTATCTCATCTTTTATCGCTCATCATTTATCTCACCTCTAATCTACCCATCTTTTACCCAACACATTTTGTAGATATAAAATACATATACAGTTTAGATCATTTAAAACATTATAAAACGTTTCATCCAGCATAGACAGCAAGTATTCAGATAGTATACACACATAGCACGTAATTTATATAAAATACTTCATATCTATGTGTAAGATGAAAATAACTATGCACTCACCTGTAAAGGTGGTGACTCGGCACTCGGACAACACTTCGTTACTCTTAAAACAATTTTCCTTTGACAAAACCTAGTATCATTACCACTAGAGTTTAGTCTAATGGTCAACGAGACTAATTAATAGTCTTGCTATTATTACTATTATATAAGCGTTAAAACAATACTCTTCACCACTATGTACAGGCAGGGGCCAGACATGAAACACCGGAGGGAAGGATCATTTTGGCATATAGCACTTCTGAAATCCAACAACCCAGGCGACCCTTTAAACCGGATTCCCCGTACCGCGAGTGGTTAAAAAGATATTATAACGACACTTATATAACTCATAATAATAGCTCAAATAATTATTATAAGATCCTAATAACGTTACTATATTTAAATAAAAGCTATATTAAAAATTAGGTAGGCGTATCTTACCTACGAGGGGGTTTGGCTGGAAGCCGGGCTCTGCAGGGGCAGGACTTCCGAGCCGAAAGCTCTTCTTCTCAGAGCCGTCGAGCGCTCCGGGGCTTTCTTCTAGCGCTAGGGGAGTTTTGGGGAGGTTTAGAGAGAGTGTAGAGAGAAGAAAGAATGGGAAAGGTGTGAAGAAAATGAGGTTGGGAGAGGTTCTATTTATAGGGTGAAATATGGCTGAACTTGGTGCCACATGTCACCATCTGGTGGCAAGACTTGGGGAGAAAACAATGGCCAAAATTGTGCCACATCACCAATTTTCGCACAGCACACTTCCGACTTCTAAAATTTGTAACTTTCGCATACGAGCTCCGTTTTTGACGTTCTTTATATCCACGCGTAGGTAAAAAATAAGATCTACAACTTTCCTTTTGACTCCGTTGGCTAGTTCTCAACCGATCTTAAATTTAATAGTAGAAGGTGACTACACTGTTAAATGTCCGCGTAAAATTCATAACTTCTACATACGGACTCCGTTTTCGTCTGCCTTTTTGTCGTTGAGTTCCTATTAATGAGATCTTCAATTCTCATTTAGGTCGCGTTGGCCAAAAACTGCTCGATCTGAAATTCGAGTTTCGGGTCGTGCACTGCTAGGCCAAATATTAGAAAAACCATAACTTCCTCATACGAAGTCAGATTTGGGTGTTCTTGTATGCACGCTCTTGGTTTAACATATACTATAACTTTTATTTAGATCACTAAGGCCAAAAAGTCCTCTATCGTAAATTCACTATTTACGTCGCGTAGTGTCGTGCCGGTTTTGTCGCGAAACTTCGACGGGCCATAACTTCTTCGTTATAACTCGGATTTCGGCATTCTTTATATGTACGGAACCCTTGTGATATATTCTACAACTTGGTTAAGATTACTCCTTCTAAATAATCTTCCATCAAAAAATCATTTTTGATGCTCATTGTCTCCAAATTGACTAGCCCGGATCTACAGGCGTTACAGAGGCGCACCGCGCCATCTCCAGGGGCGCGCCGCATCCTTTGTTGATGATGTTCCTACCAAACGTTACCACGTGCCATCGTTCGGCTGGTCCATGTTGCTTTGTCGCTACCGTTTTCGACCAAGCAACATGTCTAATTTTTGGTAGGCCACGTGTCCACTTATCATGGTGTCATGTCATCGAGGTCGGTAGAAGGTGTGGCTGTCGCCTCTGCCACGTGGTGTGCTTTTGGGCTGCCACTTCATCATACATTGTTATATTTTTCAACTCTTCGGAAAGCCATAACTTTCGCATACGAGCTCCTGTTTTCCGAGGCTGACTTCGAGGGCGAAGTCTGATCCAAGTGGGGGAGAATTGTAGCATACCAAATCCCGAGGTACCAATCTATTTATGTTATTGTTTTTGCTAAATGATTTTATAATAAGAAATGAGTATTTTCGGCTTACGCGGGGGGTACTAGCCATGTACATCGGGCGTAAGCCTCAACGAGGATCGGGGTGGACGCGACATATGATGGGCGTACGAGTAGGTACGTCGGCGTTGCATGTAAACTTGTAGATCCTAAAACCCTAGCCTCCCATCCCTCTAAACACTTTATGCCTCCCTTAGACATTTCTTATACAACCTCCCATCCCTTTAAACCCTAGCCTTGAGAGTGAGGATCTTGGAGTCTTTTTGGTGATTTTGTGCATTCTTGTTGAGGAAAAAGGTCCTTGAAGAAGCTGGTGTTGCATGCAAACTTGTAGATCCTAAAACTCCTTCATCTTGTGCATCTTTTGAAGGTATAAAGTTTATACATTGATGTGTTTATTTCTAGATCTCTTAAATGGGTTTTTTATGAGCTTTTTGTCCCAAAGCTTGGACCTTTGTGAGTATGGGTTACTCTAGAGTATTTTGGTTGTCCTTTTAGATGTATTAGAGTTTTTAGAGTCATAAAAATGGTTGCTTGATGGTCCCTTTCCAGCCATGCAAATGCTTAAAGTTATGGGCTTAATGGATTAAGACGTTCTATGGAGGTCAGATCTATGTTTGGATTGCTTGTCTTAATGATTAAGACATTTTGGAGTGGTTTTGGGATCAGACGATGTACGCCCCGCGTACTTCTAGCTATGCCTAGCGTAGCCAGGCCTGACCCCGACCCGCCTGGTTCTTCGTGTACCCAACACGTAGGAGGAGTGTACGCCCAACGTACATGCTGGGTAGTTGACTTTTGCTAACTTTTGACTTTTGGTCAAGATTTAGGGTTTTAGACCATGGAAGGGACAAAATGGTATTTTTCCCCTGAAGGGACATAGTTGTGGGATTTGGACTTGTGATTTGAGTTATGGACCTTAATTTTTAATTAGGGTTAATTATTGTGTTATTAGCGGAGTCTAGTTCCGGCAGTTCAGGTGTGAGATTTATCTATCATCAGTATTAGGTGAGTCTCCTCACTTATTCTTACCTGTGGTAGAATAGATGTATTTGTGAGGACCAACTGGTTCTAACTGTTATTATTGTGTTATGTTGTTTATGTGTGACTGAGATTGCAGATAGTCTCCAGGGTTGCTAATAACCCACAGGGCGTGTTGTTTGCCCATTGGGACTGCTGATAGTCTACATGATTGCTGATAACCCATAGTTGTTTATTTATGTTGTGATGTATGTGTTATATTGGGGAACTCAATAAGTTTTGTGCTTACAGTTGTTGATTATATGTATTTCAGGTACTTCTGAGGATCGCGGAAAGGAGAAGGTCTGATTATACACACTCTTGGGAGATTTGTTACTCGGCATTTTGTGGCACTATGATATTTTGTGATGATGATTTGTATTTGACACTTATGTTTTCCCGATGACTTTGTTTATGAACAATATTTTGGGTAATTTAAAAATGAAAATTTTGGTTTGAAATTTGAGGTGTTACATACAATTACTAAGACTTTTTATTTAGATTATTTAGGTTAATAAACAACCTATCTCCGATTCACTTTTACCTCTTTATTTTGGGGGCGTATATGATACATGGGCTCCGGGAGAAGGATATGTAAGAAAAAGAACCAACTTGACACTTAGCCCAAGTATCATATTTGGTTATTTACTAAAATCGCCCTTTGGGGGAGAATGATGGATTGTTAGTGTAGACGATTTGGAAGATATAATCGGAGGCCATGTATGGTTAGGTTCCATTTGTATACTTGGTGGAATTTGACATATCTTAACCAAACCCTTCGCATGGGCTCGACGAACACTTATATGGTCTGGAGAGGCTTACTTATCTTATCGTTTAGCGGCTATATCTGTCACGAAACTTTGAAGAATCATAAAGCGTTCTTTAATCTACTGAAATCATATTGGCATCTACTATTTGTTTATGATAATTATTTTGGATAAAAATTAATAACTTTCTACTTCAAATTTTATAAACAAACAATTATATTAAATTCTACTATAAAGTGAAAATGGGGTGTCACATTTTAAAAAATAACTTATTGACTTATTGACTTTTCCCACCATAAAATCTAATCCAAACACTTTTTATAAAACCCATTTTTCTACAACCATAAGTCAATAAGTCATTTTGACTAAAAGACCTTTTGAGCTTCAAAAGGACATCCCAAATACCCTCTATGTCCTCTTCTAAGTCCCCACCCACACAAAAATCAATCAGCATGTGTATGCTTATGTGTTCGTATTCCTTACCCCTAACAAAAAAGAGTTTGACCCCGCTCTTGCGTCTCCTTCTATCGATCGTGACTTGTGGCATTGCTTTCATATCTCAATAGAACGAACCCCCCCCCCCCCTTTTTTTTTCCTTCCCAATCAATTGCAGGTACCCCTCATTCCTTGCATCTTCTACTTGGATTTTCTATGTATGTACGTGAATTCTGGTAAGTGACAGGAGAATGAGGTTTCAAATTCCAGTGTTGGTGACTTGAAACGAGTTCGAGAAGAAATGGAGTAGCCACCACCGAAGGTACAAGCATTGGAGATAGGTGGTTTGATGAACTTGTACTCCCCAAATCGTCGTTTTTCAAGCGATTATTAGTCATTATTAAATCTCGAGATCTGAATCCTGAAATCATCGAAAGTTATCTCATTTTCGACGCCAAAAACAATTGTTGGTTTGAATCATGTTGGTAGAAGCTCATCGTCATCTTATCTGTTCTTCCAAATATTAAGAAGTTCCCATGGAGTAGAAATTATATGGTAACTTGATGGATGTTGGGCTATGTTCTAAATTTATGAATTTAAAATTTTGTGCTTTTTATTTCTATGTTTAAAATCAACGTTCTTTATTTCTTGCTTAGATTTTGTATTGTTTGATTTACAAGCTAGGTTTACTCATCTATGATTCTTTATGGAATCATTTCTTCTGGTTATGAAATCATTTTTATGAGTTTTTTGTTCGTTTTCTGCATTTTTCGGGTTATGAAATCATTTTTTTGGGTTTCTTTGTTCATTTACTCTTGGAAGAAGGTAATTGATGGGTATTTATTTTTTTTGGTTTTTGAGTATGTACAAAATCTGGGTTTCTTTGTAGAAAATGTATCGAGACTTTAAATTTTGTTAGTGGTGAGCGGCGGTGGATGGTGATTGTGGACGGTGATGGTGGTGGAGGTGGTGGGAGGCGCTTCCCCAAAAAATAAAGAAACGTTGACATGGATTAACAGATGTGGATCCTAAAAAATAAAAGCAAACTGATAATTAATGACACATCAACATTGTTATCAGGAAACCTTTTAAATTCGAGAATAATTGTTTAATTGACAGGTCAATAACAAGTTTAAAGGTCTATTGTGCAAAAAAGTTCAATGATCAAATCAAGCAAATGACTAAAGTTTAATGTGATGCGGTGATATTTTCCTAAAAAGATGTTACATACCTCTAGGGGTCATCAAATCGCACAAACTGCATAAACACTCGTACCGCACCACACCGCACTATATAATGTGGTTTTGGATGTTTACAGTGCAGTTTGCGGTTTATAGCTTACAAAATGTGATTCAAACCACAGCAGATCACATGTTATATACCTACTTTGCTAATTTATATATTAAAAAAAGCTTATGCCATTAATACTTACATTCCACTCTTTGAACTAAAATCACAAATCAAACAAAAATAAATTAAATTTACTCTGAAGTTGTTAGATTCTGGATATATTAAAAAAGAAAGATAAATTAATTTAGATTATAGCAATCGGAGAGGACGATAATTTAATATTCAGTAATTATGGAGAAAGGGGGTTATAAGAACTTTTTTTTTTTTTTATAATTGTAGCCATATGAGGTTTTTATTCTTGAGAAGGGAATAAGAAGTGACATTTTTTTGGTGTTGTGAAAATTCATGTACACATGGCTTGAACATATCGCAGCTTATATGACATTCAAATTAAAAACTACCTAAACATCATCCAATTAACGTTTTAAGTTAATCAATTGCATTAATTGGTTTTAGTTTAAAATATCGTTGTATATTTTGTATAAAAAAATAACCTTGTTGCATAAATTAAAAAAAGAAACGAAACATTGTTACATAAATAAGTAATTAAGCCTTATATATTCAATAAATTCTAAGTATGCAAATATAATAGTGTCAAACAATTCATCAAACCACATAAACAACCCACACCAAACCGCACCGCATAATGCGGTTTCGAACTATAACGGTGCGGTTTATGGTTTTCAATAAACTCAAACCTTATATGCGGTGTGGTTCGTGGTTTTGACTCTAAATTGCACCACGAACAGCCTTAGATATGTCCATATAAACTAATGGATATACATTATGTCTTTACATAAAGAGTTACATCCCCTGCATCATTGTCTTTCATATAAAAAAAGATTATGTAGATTCATTTATAAAAATTGATTTGATATATGATATCCAATAAATTCTAAAATCTATCTTCCTAATAAAAGACTCTCTAAGGAGCCACATGTCCCCCTTATAAACCACCATCAATCCATGTGTAACACTCATAAAATATGGTCCCAAAAATTTCATTTTTAAATCATAAATAAACCATAATTATTAAAATCATCTCATCAAAACATAAAACATCATAAACAGTATATCCATATCAAAACATATGACAAATATATCAGAGTAATCATCTCAGGCTAAACATCATGGTGTGTGCAATGCAGTCATCCCGAGCTCTTCCCTTTGCTACCAGAAGTACCTGAAACCAAAACTGTAAACCGTAAGCACGAAGCTTAGTGAGTTTCCCCAAACTACCACATACCATACACATAATCACATAATCACATAATAACATATCATGGGCCCCGCCCGCTTCATGGGACCCTGCCCGACATCGGACAGTGTCCGTCATCAGGCCCCGCCCGGCATCGAGCAAAGCTCGGTATACATATAAACATATCAACAAATACACATAGACTAATCACATAACATAAGCATATAAACATTCCTCGGGCCCCGCCCGGCATCGGACCGTAATCCGGAAAGCATACAAACATTCCTCGGGCATTGCCCGGCATCGGACCGTAATTCGGAAACATACAAATACAGACACATGCAAGAATCATGAAGACATCAAGCATACAAACATTCATCGGGCATCGCCCGACATCGGATCGAAATCCGGAAAACATATAAACATACATCGGGCACCGCCTGACATCGGACCTTAGTCCGGAATACATACACTCATAAATACGGGTCGGCATTGGTGCCTTCGACCCGTTCATACAGGAGGAAAACTCACCTTGCACTGCTGAATCTCACGGTAAGAAATCTCTAACGGCTGCTCCGACAACTCCCCGAGCTATCAGTACAAAATAACACTTAGTCAAAACCCAATAATCATTTTTAGGGTAAAATGTGACATCCCCTAATTTCTCGGCCAGAAAAGACCGATTTAATTTATGCTTTTTAAAATAAAATCAGAGAAATTCTTTTAAAAGATGTTGCAGAATTGGTCCCTAATACAAAACATGATAAAAGTTTGTCAAAACCTTTCTTTAAGAAATATATAATTTCATTTCATATCAAAACCTCGGGATGTCATGTTCCAATACAGATCAAAAGCATAAACAAGACATTATAAGCCTTTCAACAGTTATTTACAACTACTGGCCTATAATCCAAAAATCTCTCATCGTCCTCCGACTATGCTCGGGGTCCACTACCTGTAACATAAAGTGTTGAGTGGGTCAGGCTTGGGAGCCTGGTGAGCATATAGGGTTTTCAACCCACAATAATAATAAACTTATTAAGTTCACCAATCAACAATAACCCTGATTACCCATTCCCATTATCCTCACTTTACGTCCCTAAACACTTATCACAAGGGACCTAGCCTAAAGAATATCATCGGGATGCACACTACTGTTAAGGGGTTTCCTCTGCCATACATGTCCTAAAGGCAACCATGAAGGGGATGGAGTACATCGAATGAACAGCCAAGTTCATTAACACCTACAGGTTGCGAGCCTGCCAGCGTTCCACTGGACTGTCTAGAAAAGTCTGTGGTCGTCATCCAAACTCCGCTAGATGACTGGATCACAATCACATCAAGGCCTCTCATAATTTTATTTCATCACACATCAACTATCTACCCATGTTTTACCCAACATATTTGTAGATAAAAATACATATACAGTTTAAAACTTGTATAAAACATCAATTCAACAGTCACCTCAATTAAACAATTAATATAATTACACGTAGCACGTATTTTATAGAAAATACTTCATATCTAGGTGTAAGATGAAGGTGACTATACACTCACTTGATTTACTGAAAATCGGGCAGCAATTCGTTTCCTAAAACGTTCGTTTCTAATAAAATCGGGAGTTTTATTGAGAAATCGGACTCTGCAAAGGTCGGGCTTCGAAACCGAAAAGATAAATTTCTCGGGCTTCTCGGGCACTTCGTGGCGTATTCCGGGAGTTATAATTGATATCGGGGCTTTGGGGGATGTGACAACCCGAAATTTCTAACTTGTACATTCTCCATTTTTATCAAAGTTAGCCTTGATTTGCTATTTTGTAATGAAGTTTTGGGTCTATATGAGTGCATTAGGCTTAGTATAACCTAGATATGAGTCTTAGGAAGGGTTAGAATGTGTGTAGCATCACAAAATCAGGCCAAACACACCAAGCAAGGTGTGTGCGACCGCACACCCGAGTGTGCGGCCAGCCAGCCGCACACAGCCAACCGCACACCCTCCCAGCCTCACACTACGGCCTATATAAAGGACCCTAAGCCAACCTTACACCCTTTTTCACACTCCTTCAAAGCTGGAACGTTTTCTCTCAAGAATCCTTCAAGTTTTCCTCTCCAATCGTCAAGACAAGTAAGTAAACATCTGATATTTGCATATTTAGCCATATATTTAGTATAGATTTTTATCAATTATTAGCTAATTATTTGCATATTATGGACAAAAGGTACTTAATAATGTTTGAATTGTATTTTCAGTCCAGAAGTCATGCTCATGAGCAAAAAGGAGGAAGGAGATGCAATTAGAAGCTGCAGAATGAAGAAAGGAGTACAAACCTGAAACTACTCGGCGAGTCCTATCGTCTACTCGACGAGTTTCCACGAAGATTCGCGAAGCAATGAGTAGAGTCCTTGCCGTACACGGATTTTATAAAGAAACTGGGCGAGTTGGTTATCTACTCGCCGAGTTGCCCCTGTTTTGAGTTATCTATAAATAAACACAATAAATCCGATTGAGGAATCTTTCTGGCTTTTCTGGAGAATACTTTGCGACTAAGGAAACCCTTGGAGACCTGGAGAACGTGAGAAGAACCCTAATCTCTCATTCTTAGAAGATTTAAGGCAACTTAGGTTTAATTTTCCACTTTATCTTTGAATTGAACAATGTTTGAGTTGATTACTTTCGTTTTTAGCTTTTTGACTACTGTAATCATGAGCTAAATTTACTAGTTTCTGTTTAGGGAAGACAATTTTACTCTTATGGATTAATTTTATGGTTTGATTAATTGTTAATTGGTGATTTTGTTAAATTAAGCTTGTTAAAGATCCTTATGCATTAACCACAACTATTCTCTGTTAATAGGAAGGCAATTAGGCTGCACGAACATCTCTTAATTGTTTACCTCATATGATTTATGTGAACACTTGTTATGTGCCTAGGACTAGTGAATATGAAACTAGGATTAATTAGAGAATGGGTAAATTAATGTGTGAGCTTGTTGATAAACCAACAACAAGAGGCTAATCGAATTAGTAATTTGATTAACCAATTACAAGTCTTATTTAATCCGAATAATTGAACTAGGGAATTAACTAGCTTAAACACTTGATCACTGCTTAAATTAATTGATTTTCTAAGGATTGGTAATAGCGAATGCGAATCTAATCACTATAGTCGGTAACCAATAACAATTAATCTATTGCTTGCAATAAAATTAACCATAGGAGTGAATGAGTTGAACCTAAGCAAAAACCTTTTTATCAAATTTGGTGAATTTTTACTTGGTTTTAATTGATTAGTTAATTGCGTGTTAGTTAGTGTGTCTAAGTTTCTAGTCTTGTAAAACTAGAGAAAACCCCTTCACTTTTATTACTTGTTGGTTAAAACTAATTATTAGTTAATTTCCGTTCCTCGAGTTCGACACCCTACTTATTCAACTATACCACTAAAAGACAGGTTCACTGCCTTTGTGTGTTTAAATTATATTTTTAGAGTAGGAATAAAATGAGTTGGTTTTACACACATCAAGTTTTTGGCGTCGTTGTCGGGGAACGGTTCAAAAATTAATTCTAATTTCTAGTTTTATCGCTCCTTTGTGTGAGCTTATCTTGCACAAAGTTATTTTTTTTAGTAATTCAGTAATTAGGTTAAGTTTTAGTTTTTAAGTGTTCTTATTTTTTTTATTTTTTTTAGGAGTGTAGTCGCCGAGTGCCATCGAACCTACTCGGCGAGTTCAGTGTTGATTTCCAGTTTCGTTTTTATTTTCTTTCTGTTTCGTTTTTGTTCTTTTTACGCTTTTTTCTTGCTTTTATTGCAGAGTGTTTATGACCAGAGGAGGCAATATACCTTTAACTCCACCACTTGAAGACCCGGAAGCTACTTTAAGGAAGAACAAAGGCAAAACCGTTGGAGAATCCGCTTCTTCAAAGAACTCACCTTTGAAGAATCTCAAATCCGTTTTTAGCAAGAAAAAGAGCAGCAAATCAGGAGCATCCAACACCTCTTCCTTGGCAAACGAAGACCCAATCAAGGAAGACATCGTCTATGAATCCGAAAAGGAGGAAAGCGAATTTGAAGAAGGTAGCGATCTAGAAGGCGGATCCGGCGACACATTGGCTAACATCGATGAAGTTACCATGGGCGAGTGGAAGAATATGATGCGTGAAGACACCGGTCCGGGACACGTGCAACCCGCGATTCCAGAAAATGCCAACTTCGAACTTAAAGGCCACATACTCGCCCAACTTAAAGAAATTCCGTTCTATGGAAAAGATCACGAAGACGCGTACAAGCACCTAGAAGAGGTCAATGATATAGCCGATTACTTCAACTTTCCTAATGTGGCCCGCGACACCGTTCTGCTTCGCATGTTACCGGTCACGTTTAAAGGCGCTGCAAAAGATTGGCTAAAATCACTCCCTCCAGGATCCATCACCACATGGGCTAGAATGAAAGAAGAGTTTATTGATCAATTTTGCCCACCATCAAAGATAGCCATGTTGAAGAAATCTATAGCTAATTTTGAGCAACAAGCCGGAGAATCACTTTATGAGGCGTGGGAGAGGTACAAAAGCCTACTAAGGAATTGCCCACATCATGATCTTAATGGTCAACAAGAAGTCTCCATTTTTTATGATGGAGTAAATGTGACAACAAGGCAATTACTTGACTCGCAAGGACCGCTCACATAGAAGGCACCCCCGGTGATAAAGCAACTAATTGAGGAGTTCTCTAAGCATTCTAGAGAATACCACAATCCAAGGAATGATGTGACAAGGGGATCAGCCTATGCAGCTTCAGAAGATTTGTCGGCAGTTATGGCAATGTTGAAAACCATGGATAGGAGGATGGATAAAATGGATCAAACAATCCATGCTATTCGGGTAGGATGTGAGAATTGCAATGGGACTCATCTAACTAGAGATTGTGATTTGGACGAGAACGGGAATAAGAAAGTGCAAGTATGCTATTCTAGTGGTGATAGATTTGATGACGATTGGCGAAAACCTAAGAAAGAATGGCTTCCTTATGATGAGTACAAGAAAGCGAAGGAGGAGAAGTTTAGACAAAAGGCAAGGGATTTTTACCAAAAGGAGGAGCCGGTACAAGAAAAGAAACCAAATCTAGAAGAAATGCTCACTAAATTTGTAGCTGCATGCGAGAAAAGACACAATGACCACGATGCTGCAATACAAGATACAAGAACAATATGAAGGAATCAGCAAGCATCTATTCACAACATTGAGAAGCAGCTGGGGCAACTTGCCCAACAAATAAATCAAAGAGCACCGGGAGAACTTCCTAGTAATACCGAAAACAATCCACGAGGCGCACATATAAATATTGTGACAACTAGGAGTGGAAAGATAATTACTCCTCTGGCCCCTATTTAGAACAAAGATCCGAAGCTGGTACAAAAGGAGGAGGCAGAAGGGCAGAACCAAAATCAGACCCAGCTGAACCCAGACTCTACTCGCCGAGTCCAGGATATGGACTCGACGAGTCCGACACCTGATCAGAAAATTAAGCCTCCTGTTAAGCCATATCAGCCTCCACTGCAATATACAGCCCGAGCTAGACAAGAAAAGAGTGAAGAAGACTACCAGAAGTTTCTAGAACACATAAAGGCTCTTCAAATTAATATACCATTCATAGAAGCGGTTGCACAAATGCCAAAATACGCCAAATTTCTCAAGGAGCTTCTAACTAATAGAAGGAAGATGGAAGAAGTGAAGAAAGTGGTTCTGAATGAGAATTGTTCAGCTGCCATGTTGAACAAACTACCGAAGAAGAAGGGTGACCCGGGAAGCTTAACCTTACCTTGTCAATTCGGAAATTTAGCTACCATCTATGCATTGGCTGATTCAGGGGCAAGTGTAAATCTCATGCCATACTCATTTTTCAAGAAATTAGATCTCTCGGAGCCGAGGCCAATTCGAATGGCAATTCACCTAGCAAACAAAACGGTTACATTCCCAAGGGGAATATGTGAAGATATATTGGTGAAGGTTGATAAGTTCGTGTTTCCCGCGGACTTTATAGTTCTAGACATGGAAGCGGATCCTCAAGTCCCGATCATTCTTGGAAGACCTTTCCTTAACACCGCAAGCGCTATAGTTGACATGCGAGATTCCAAACTTACTCTACGGGTGGGGGATGAATCAGTCACTTTTGGGGTTGATCAAGCCATGAAGCACGCAAGGAGTAGTGATGACACATCATTTTCGATTGATATGTTGGAAGAATTAATGGAAGAATGGAATAATGAAGAACCAAACAAGACCACCATCACCTTTGATGAAGAATTCGATGCTGAAAGCGACCTACTGGAAATAGAGAGACTGCTTGAGGAAGATGATTATAATGAGCTGATCAGAAGTACTGAACAGTCTACTCGCCGAGTAGACTCGACCTACTCGACGAGTCCATCCAAAGAATCCCAATCTGTCGCGGAATTTGCCCAGGACTCGACGAGTCCACTTACTGGACTCGACGTGTGCAACATCCAGAACACGAAAACCGGGCTGAAAGCACTACGAGGTCACTTGGAGTATGCATTTCTTGAAGAGGGTCAACAAAAACCTGTAATTATAGCTGCTGATTTGACCAAAAATAAGAAAGAAAGTCTTGTGGGGGTACTAAAGAAGAGGCAAGGTGCTATAGCATGGAAGATAACTGACATCAAGGGAACTAGTCCAGCTTATTGCTCTCATAAAATTAACTTAGAAGATGGGGCTAAACCTGTAGTTCAACGCCAAAGAAGACTAAACCCGAACATGCAAGAAGTTGTGAAAAAGGAGGTGGTGAAACTATTATATGCCTGGATGATTTACTCGATTTCCGATAGCCCATGGGTGAGTCTGGTACAGGTGGTACCGAAAAAAGGAGGAATGACGGTGGTAGCAAATGAAAATAATGAATTAATTCCAACAAGAATGGTGACCGGGTGGCGCGTTTGCATCGACTATAGGAAACTAAATGATGCAACGTGCAAGGATCATTTTCCATTACCACTTATTGATCAAATGCTCGAGAGGCTGTCCGGGCATCTATATTATTGCTTTCTCGATGGTTTCTCGGGATATTTTCAAATTCCAATCGACCCACAAGATCAAGAGAAGACTACTTTTACATGCCCGAGT
This sequence comes from Lactuca virosa, assembly GCF_052849685.1. Taxonomy (NCBI): domain Eukaryota; kingdom Viridiplantae; phylum Streptophyta; class Magnoliopsida; order Asterales; family Asteraceae; genus Lactuca; species Lactuca virosa. The sequence continues at coordinate 20,880,082 of NC_136426.1, read as the reverse complement.
GGAACATTTGCATATAGACGCATGCCTTTTGGGCTATGCAATGCACCGGCTACTTTCCAAAGGTGTATGATGGCCATTTTCCACGATATGATCGAGAAATTTATGGAGGTTTTCATGGATGACTTTTCGGTTTTCGGGTCATCGTTTGAAGATTGTTTGTCCAACTTGGATCTAATGTTAGCAAGATGTGAGAAGACCAACCTTGTTCTTAATTGGGAGAAGTGTCATTTTATGGTGAAGGAAGGAATCGTGCTAGGACACAAGGTCTCGAGGATGGGGATAGAGGTGGATAGAGCAAAGGTGGACACTATAGCCAAATTGCCACCTCCAACAAATGTCAAGGGGGTAAGAAGCTTTTTAGGCCATGCGGGGTTTTATAGGCGCTTTATTAAAGACTTTTCGAAGATTACAAGACCTTTGACTCAACTTCTTTTAAAGGACGCCCCATTCAACTTTTCTAAAGAATGTCTTGAAGCATTTAATTTGTTGAAGGAAAAGTTGACTACTTCACCTATTATGGTAGCTCCAAATTGGAGTCTTCCTTTTGAGCTAATGTGTGATGCTAGTGACTTTGCGGTGGGAGCTGTTTTGGGACAAAGAATTGACAAGCATTTTCAGCCAATCTATTATGCAAGTAAGACCCTGAACCCAACACAAGAGAACTACACTACTACAGAAAAGGAGCTACTAGCAGTGGTTTTTGCATTTGATAAATTCCGCTCATATTTTGTTTTGTCAAAAACCATAGTTTTTACCGACCATTCTGCCCTTAAGTATCTTTTTGCTAAACAAGATGCTAAGCCAAGGTTGATTCGTTGGGTATTGCTACTACAAGAATTTGACATTGAAATACGAGATAAGAAGGGGATGGAAAACGTGGCTGCCGATCATCTTTCGAGATTGGAAAACCCGCACTTGAAAGAGTTAGAAGAAACCAAGATTGGAGATGAATTTCCCGAAGAATACTTATTGGTTATAGCAGGAGAGATTCCATGGTTTGCAGATATAGCTAACTATTTAGCTAGTAAATACATCCCAAAAGACTTGACCCACCAACAAAAGAAGAAGTTCTTTTCAGAAATTAAGTATTACTTTTGGGATGAGTCATACCTCTTTCGTAGCTGTGCGGATGGTATGATAAGAAGATGTGTATCGGGGAAGGAAAGTCGGGAAATCTTGATGCATTGTCATAGCGGGCCCACCGGAGGACATCATGGAGCGCAATATATGGCCAAGAAGGTTTTTGATTCGGGTTTTAATTGGCCTACTATATTTAAAGATGCTAAAAAATTTGTCAAAGAATGTGATTCATGCCAAAGATCGGGAAACATTTCATCACGAAACGAGATGCCCCAAAATAGCATTCAAGTTTGTGAAATATTTGATGTTTGGGGAATTGACTTCATGGGACCTTTTCCAATGTCAAAGGGAAATAAATATATTTTGGTAGCAGTCGACTATGTATCCAAATGGGCGGAGGCACAAGCGTTACCCACGAATGATACTCGGGTAGTGGTACGTTTTCTCAAGAAATTATTTTCAAGATTTGGAGTTCCAAGGGCTCTAATTAGTGATAGAGGCACCCACTTCGCCAATGATCAATTAGCTAAGGTGTTGCAAAAATATGGTGTCCACCATAGATTTTCAACATCCTATCATCCTCAAACGAGTGGGCAAATGGAAGTTACAAATAGAGCGTTAAAGAGAATACTAGAAAGATCGGTTGGAAGTAACAAAAAGGAGTGGTCGGATAAGCTTGATGATACACTTTGGGCGTTTAGAACAGCTTTCAAAACACCTATTGGTACTACACCATATAGGTTGGTTTATGGGAAGAGTAGCCACTTGCCAGTTGAGATTGAGCACAAGGCATTTTGGGCTTTAAGGATGTGTAACTTTGATTTGGCCGAACTGAAAAATAATCGATTGATGCAAATGAATGCCCTTGAAGAACTAAGGAATGAGGCATACACTAGTTCCTTGATTTACAAAGAAAAGACCAAGAATTGGCATGACAAAAGACTAAAGGGCGATAAGGAATTTTATGAAGGACAAAAGGTGTTACTCTTTAATTCAAGGCTCAAACTTTTTCCGGGCAAGCTTAAAACACATTGGGATGGTCCATTTATAGTAAAGAAAATTTTTCCACATGGAGCTATTGAGCTAATATAAAGAGATGGAACACCTTTCAAAGTCAATGGTCATAGGGTGAAAAGATATGAAGAAGGAATTCCAAGAAATGAAGAACTTGAAGAAGGGCTAATGCTGGAAGGGAGTACAGAAACGTAAGCGGGAAGGAGTCCAGCTAATGACTCCTTAAAAAGAAGAGCTTCCGGGAGGCAACCCGAGTTTAGAGTTTGCATTCTTTTCCTTTGTTTTATTTTTCTTTTCCACTTTTAGGATCTATTTTTTTTATCAATCTTTTTCTGAAATTATGCTTAAACTGATTGCTTGAGGATAGGCAATGCTTAAGTGTGGGGTGGTGGCTAAAAAAACAAAATCGAATTTTAGTTAAAACTGAGTTAGTTACTCGCTGAGTTCTTAAACTACTCGGCGAGTCTTTTCTGAAATACACGCAAAATCGCAGATTCGCGCTTCTACTCGGCGAGTCCATAGTTTTAACTGAAAAAAAATATTTTTACAATCTGTAAATAGGGTTCTCTTTTACCCTAATCAATTCATTCAGCCGCCTCCTAGCACACACTCGCCGAGCAAAGTCTCTCTCAAGCAAAATCTCAATTCTTTCCTTAGTTCTTCCTCTTACAAACAAAAAGGTAATGTTTTTCTGCTCCATTCTTACTAAAGTACATAACTTGGGCAGATTATAGTAGTCAATATGCAGAAAATCGGATTTGGGGGTTTTCTCCAAATCTAGTGTTTTGATTTTAGGATAAATTAGGAGCTTTTGGACAAAATTTCTTGTGGGTTTATGCTTAATAGACTTAGAATAGCAAACCCCTGCACAAATTACAGTGTTTGGATGGATTAATCTGGACCGATGGAAAACTTATCTCGCAGTTCATACTACTCGCCGAGTAGTTCATGAACTCGGCGAGTACACCTTACAGTTTCCCTATTTTACTTATGTTCTGGGTTTGGTTTGTTGTTTTCTTGATTTTGTTTTGCATTAATTATGTCTAGACGTGGCCAGAGCTCGAGAGGAGGTGGATATGGAGACATTCCATGGCTTAACTTCCCACGAATTACCTCAAAATCTTCACAAGTCCGTGCAAAAAGCAAGCTTGAAACACTGAAACAGAAGGAGATGTACGTTCCCAATGCAATTAATTGGGATTGGATGAATCAGATGGGACTGGAGGAGGAACTAACTCCTTACTTGGTGAAGTCCTATGTCAATGGGAGAATCACAATCATTTGCGATGGGTGGCTTCGGTTATTCAAGATGCAAGAGCCCGTGTTCCAAGAGCTATGCTGAGAGTTTTTTGCAACCATCTCATTCCGAGGTGGCAGTGATTACTATAGCCCGAATATTATAAGTTTTTGCCTTGGAGGAGAGCTGCGCCAATGCAGCATGGCGGAGTTTGCATGGAGGATTGGGATTTATGATCAAAGCGTGATCATGTAGGAGGATTTCGAGGAATTTTTGGAGCAATGCCATAAGGATTTACCCGAGGGAGTTGTTGCCTCTACTTGGTGGAATACTACCGCCAACCGGGTCTATATTCCATCTTCCGCCCAAGAAGGCTTTATCCGATCACCCATCCATCGTCTTATCCACCGTCTCGTTGCTAGCACCATCAACATGAGGAAGGATGATGACAAAGTTCCCACTCTTGACATTTTTTGTTTGTGGAGTATTATCACACCGGACGTCTTTTGCAACTTACCTTATTGCATGGAAAAGTACCTTGCGGAAGGAGCGGTCAAGGAGAAAATTACCTCAAAAATTACTGGGGGTATGTTTGTTACAAGATTGGAAAAGTCTTATGGGATCTTGGATAGGCAAGAAGCAAGGGCGTTGACAATGATTTCTCCCCCTCCGTTTAGCGTTACATTATTTAAGAGGGCAAGGATTGTGGAGAAGTTTGGGGATGCATTTGGGATCCCAAATGAGGACGAGGTGTTGGTACCGGAGGAGCCGGGAAGAAGGGTGAGGCAAAGGAGGGAGCAAGTCCGAGAAGATCCACCGGTCATTCCGGCGGATGATGAGTTGCCTATGGATTGGTACCACGTTGAGGAAAGAAGATATCAAGATGACCTTGGTAGAAGTATGAATTATCACAACGAGTCATTTGTTTATCTCTTTGACCAAATGAATATTGCGCCGAGACCCGGACCCGGATTCCCGTATGTGATGAGTTGGGAGGAGCGTGTGCAGAGGAGGAACAATCAAGCGACTAGGAGTGGAGCTGGAGGAGATGATATTGAAGAAGATTGAAAGTTTATGTTTTTAATTTGGATGTTATTTTATTTTGTTGATTTGTGTTTTGAACTTTTATATTTTAAGACTTAATTAGGAGTGTGCTTGTTTTCTTTTAATGTGGTTGCCTTGTTTCTTTTCAGGATTGAAGATTAGAATGCAATATAAGAGTCTCATTGGTCACGGCTAGAGTAAGGGTCGAGTCTAGATAAGAGTATGCAATTTCGAGTTTAAGATCGAGTCCGTTAGAAATAAGGGTGACAAAATGTGTCATTTACTGAAGAAATCAAAGAAGAGTCGTTGAATTGTCATATTCCAGCAGCTTAGCAAAGGAAAAAGGCAGAACATTATTTTTGTTCCACTCAGCGCTATACTCGCCGAGTGCACGTATTGTACTCGACGAGTCCATCTGCAATATCACGATCTCCTACTTGGATTCCATTTACTCGCTGAATTCCCGTTCTACTCGACGAGTCACTCAAGATTCTGCCCCCATGATTCGGATTTTGGGCACATTCGCTGCAGTTTTTACTCAAATTATCATGAAGATTACTTCCTGGAGATTTCTAAGAGTTTTTTTCCCTCAATAATTGGAGTTATTTAAGATGTTTTTCCACACGAGACATGATACCCAATGCATGGATGAGCTGTTCCCATGTCTAAAGTCACTTGAAGATAGAGCTGAAGAGAAGAGATATCAACCTCGCCACTGCTATCCCAGGGGAGTTTGTTCCAATTCCCTCTTTATTTTTGCATTTTTCTTTTCATTCATAACATGCAATGGGGACATTGCATGAATTAAGTGTGGGGTAGGGGGTTGGTTATGTTAGTAAATTTATAGCAAATTTAGAATCCTAAATTAGGCTTAACTTTGAAAAAAATTCGCATTAATATTGCTAGGATCTTAATTTAGAAAATTTTGGTAAAAGCAATTAGGAATCATGCTAAGTGTTATGTTTGATGATTGCATGAAGGCCCAAATGTTTAGTTGAGCCTATACATATTATAGTGCATTTGTGGCCCCCTTTATTCTAGTGAAATCATGGGACAAAAACACAACCTCGCTTAGTTTGAGGGATGCAATATGTTTAGCATCGTGTACCAGAAATGTATCCAGGAAATTTTTTATCTCTAATCAATAAAGGTTGAAGTTGAGCGCCCCTGCTTAAGCATGTAGGTTTTGAGTGAAAAAAAAGTGAGATACATGTTAAAAAGAGAGAGAATTACAAATAAAAGTTGTAAGAATTTTGGAACAATCAAAGTGAAGATCAAAATATCAAAATTCCAAAAGTTCAAAAGTTGAAGATACCCAAAAATCAAAGAAAATCAAAAAGGTGGCAAATTTGAAGAATTCAAAGAAATCAAAGTTCAAATTATCAAGAAAGTGAAGAATTCCAAAAAGCTCCATAGTGGTATAGAAAAATTGTAATTTTTAGATTATGTATGCTTGGGTTGCTCAACCAAAAACACCTTGAGACTAGGAGGTTTTATGCGGATGGATTCGGAGGGATGCATAAAATGAGCATTGTTCAAAAGAAGTGAGCGAGTGTTTATGAGGATTGTGAGTATTTAGGATGAGGGGGTCGTTTAGGAAAAAAATAGACACAAATGCATGCGTTGCGGTCTTGGCATAATGGCTGGGTTTGATTGGGATTGTCTCATGTGATTCTAGTGTGCAACAATTCAGTTTTGCTTGGGGGCAAGCAAAAGTCAAGTGTGGGGTATTTTGATATTTGCATATTTAGCCATATATTTAGTATAGATTTTTATCAATTATTAGCTAATTATTTGCATATTATGGACAAAAGGTACTTAATAATGTTTGAATTGTATTTTCAGTCCAGAAGTCATGCTCAGGAGCAAAAAGGAGGAAGGAGATGCAATTAGAAGCTGCAGAATGAAGAAAGGAGTACAAACCTGAAACTACTCGGCGAGTCCTATCGTCTACTCGACGAGTTTCCACGAAGATTCGCGAAGCAATGAGTAGAGTCCTTTCCGTACACGGATTTTATAAAGAAACTCGGCGAGTTGGTTATCTACTCGCCGAGTTGCCCCTGTTTTCAGTTATCTATAAATAGACACAATAAATCCGATTGGGGAATCTTTCTGGCTTTTCTGGAGAATACTTTGCGACTACGGAAACCCTTGGAGACCTGGAGAACGTGAGAAGAACCCTAATCTCTCATTCTTAGAAGATTCAAGGCAACTCAGGTTTAATTTTCCACTTTATCTTTGAATTGAACAATGTTTGAGTTGATTACTTTCGTTTTTAGCTTTTTGACTACTATAATCATGAGCTAAATTTACTAGTTTCTGTTTAGGGAAGACAATTTTACTCTTATGGATTAATTTTATGGTTTGATTAATTGTTAATTGGTGATTTTGTTAAATTAAGCTTGTTAAAGATCCTTATGCATTAACCATAACTATTCTCTGTTAATAGGAAGGCAATTAGGCTGCATGAACATCTCTTAATTGTTTACCTCATATGATTTATGTGAACACTTGTTATGTGCCTAGGACTAGTGAATATTGTTGGATATAGTGTCTAAGTCCATAACTATATTTGGTATGTACTTGACCCGACCCGGCATGGTCCATTTGGGTTGCACTTCACCCGAACAATTTATGGATAATCGTTTGAGAATAGTATAAGTTATGATTTATTAATATATTATAAGTCCTAATATATTAATATAAAATCATATTATTTAATTAATATTGATCTATAATTAATTTAGAATTAATTTAGAGATCAAAAGTATGACTAATTAAATATGGGCTCTTGTATTTATATAGTGTGGGCTAATGCTTATTTGGAATGGGCTAGGCTTGCATGGAAAGTCCATGGATACTCCATGGAGCTTTAACCCATGGATCTCATGGAAATGAAAAGACATGGGTATTAGGGTTTACATGGATGTAACCCTAATCCACCACATTATATAAAGGAGGCTTTGGTTCTTGAAATTGCACTAGTTGATGTGTGTAAACCAAGAGGGCCGATTTCAAGAAGTTTGTGACTATTCTCTCAAGTTTCCAAGTTTGTGGTGATTTGTGACTTCTATTTGAGGCATCCACATTATTGGTGCTAGGCTCTCAAACTCCAAGCAATCAACTACTACTACAAGGTAAGTAATTATACTAGTTTTATTTGATTCAAGTATCCCATGCCATGCTAGTTATGATAAGAACCTTGGAAAAATAATTATTTGCATGTATCTTAGTCAAACATAGATCCAAGGTTTCTAGGGTTGCATGTACACCATAGGAGTGTTAGAATGCTCAAAACCGATCAGTAGTATCAGATCCTGGTTTGTTTATTTGATACTTGATGCAAAAAAAAAAAACTTGAAAATCGAAGTTTTGTATATGTACTTACGATTCTTGAAATTTTTTATATGAACATTCATAAACATATGAGTTTAGAAGATCATAGAAATTATGTGCTAATAATTGATTAGATTAATTCTTGATCTTTATGTGTTTTAATGGAGTCCATAACTAGTTCTTAAGTTATGGATAACCAAAAGTCATATTTATAAATAACCATTAAAAGAACACATAGGTTACAAAAAAATGAAGAGTCTTCATTTTTAATAACCATTAACTCATAAGTTATGAGAAATGAAAAGTTTTGAAAGTTTACAAAACTTGCCCTCAAGTTTTGGAACATGTAAAGTCATATTAAAAACTTTAGTTCCAACCCCTAGAATTTTAAAAGTTAAAATTCAACCCTTATACTTTATAATATTATAAGTTTAATAATATTTATATATGTATAAGATCAAGTCGTCTTACCGCTAGTACGCCTCATTTACGAAGCCGGTCTATAAGGGGGGTATAAGGTTGTTGCCTATAAAATGGCAACTTAATGGGTGTCCACTCTCACCCACCGCTACCTTGATCGGTGGAGGGTCGTTAGCCGAACGGGTAGGACAAGGACTTATAAATTCTCATTAAAAGTATAATGATAATACTAAGTAACTAAACTTTATTGAATTCCCAATCTTAGTTATTTTAGGAAAATGTGAATAAGGTGCTAATCCATGAAATTACACTTTACACTTTGTTTAAGTCGTTAGTGGAGCGTGTGTGGTTGACCGGCACACTAACTTGAACTTAACAAGGTAGGTAAAGGGTGACTTAATGTTTATCATAGTATCGATGGAGCGTGTGTGGTTAACCGGCACATCGATTGAGGGGTAATACATTAAGGGTACCAAGTAATTTACATGGTTACTTCACACCTTGTTTTGTGATCCTCGACATCCCAGTCACAAAACTTGAAGGGCACACTCGAGATTGAAACATGCCATTGAAGAAAGCTCAATGAATCTCAAAGAATCTAGGAGTTTCTAAACCAATTAAAACCTAATTAAATATTTCGTTTTTCATGGTGGAAATTGGTGAATCGTCATTCACCTACCTTCAAATATCTTATAGCTTAGATTACGGCATCCCTCTTCTAAGTTATAAAATATTGTGTTGGGTCCTAGCCTTAATATTACATTTGGGTGTTTTGTTAAGGACTATCTCTATATCTAATCTAATCTATTCCCTCTTCTTTTCAGATGTCTTCCAATAACAATGCTTCTGGCTCAAACCCTACTAGCTCCTTCTCTCTCATGAATCTTTGTGGGAGAGTCATCTTTGATGGGTCCAACTTTACTGATTGGATCAGAAACATCAGGATGGTCACTCGGTATGAGAACAAAGAATATGTTCTCGACAAGGAGCTGAAGGTACCCGAGCCAACTGCTACTCCTAAAGAGCTTGCTGAATATGAGGTACATGAAAGAGATGCTACAAAAGTGGCATGCATCATGATGGCCACCATGACAGCCGAGCTCCAAAATTCCTATGAGGACTATTATCCTTTTGAGATGCACCAGGACTTGATGGACCGCTACCATCAAAGTGCTCGTCAAGAGCGATATGAAATAATCTCCTCCATGATAACAACCCGAATGAAGGATGGTGAACCCATCACGGGCCACATGCAGAAAATGCAAAGGTATGTGGACCGTTTACTGAAGCTGAATGTGAACTTCCCTGAGGAGTTAGCAATAGACATCATTTTGCACTCCTTGCCATCGTGTTATGATCAATTCCACATGACATATCACATGAACAAGGAAGAAGTCACCCTCAGCAAACTTCAAGGACTCTTGAAGACCGCCGAAAGTGGTCTAAAGGGTAAGTCGATTGTTACTACTCCTACTCCTACTCCAACTGCGGCCAATGTCTTGGCAATCGGGCATGGCAAAGGGAAGAAGAGAAAGAACCCTTCTAAGGGTACCAAGGGTAAGACCCTTGAAGGCTCCTCTTCAAGCAAAACCAAGAAAGGTTTTGTCACTCCTTCTGCTAACCCTAATGAGGCTGAATGCTTCTATTGCCATGAAAAGTCGCACGAGAAGCGAAACTGCCCAAAGTACCAGCAAGATTTGAAGGATGGGAAAGTAAAACCCAACCATGCAGGTATATACACTATATTGTCTAATAACTCACCTCATTCTAAGTTTTGGGTCCTTGATACAGGTTGTGGTATTCATATATGTTGTGATTTGCAGGGACTAAAAAGAAGTGAGAATGTGGAGCAGGGAAAGATAAACTTGATCATGGGAAACAGGAAAGCTTCACCTGTCACCAAGATAGGAGTTTATTCCTTAGTGCTAAATGGTGGGTTTACATTAGATTTGAATAAATGTTATTATTCGCCAGAAATGGCAAGAAATGTTATTTCCTTTCATGCATTGTATAAACAAGGTTTTACCTTTTATTTTGATAATAATAATGGTAGTATTGATGCTTTCTTTAATAATGTTCTTTATTTTAAAGCATTACCTTGTGATGGCGTGTATGAAACTGTATCTGTTGTAGATAATCTAGGAAATAATGTATTGTGTATTAACTCTTCCACTAGCTTAGATAAAGCATCCTTATGGCATTGTCGTCTTGGACATGTAAGCAAGAAACGCATAGGCCAAATCCAAAAGGATGGAGTCTTGGAGTCATTTGACCTAAAGTCAGATGATAGTTGTGAATCTTGTTTGCTTGGTAAAATGACAAAGTCACCTTTTACTGGCACTTGTGCTAGGGGTGAAGGTTTGTTGGACCTCATACACACGGATGTGTGTGGACCCTTCAGAACCGCCATAAGAGATGCTAATCGGTTCTATGTGACTTTTACTGATGATTTTAGTGGATATGGATATGTCTACCTAATCAAGCATAAGTCAGAAACCTTTGAGAAATTCAAAGAGTTTAAGCAAGAAGTGGAGAATCAGTTAGGCAGGAACATTAAGATGCTTCGATCCGATCGTGGTGGTGAGTATCTTAGTACTGAGTTCCTTGACTATCTTAAGGAATGTGGGATTGTCTCACAATTGACACCTCGTAGGACACCACAGTTGAATGGTGTAGCTGAGAGGCGCAATTGGACCTTGTTAGACATGATTCGTTCCATGATGAGTCGAGCTTCGCTACCAATCTCATTTTGGGGGTATGCCTTAGAGACTGCCGCCCATATCCTTAATCTAGTCCCTACAAAGAAGGTTGCCAAAACACCTCACGAGGTGTGGACTGGAAAAGTTCCCAATCTAGACCACATCAAGATTTGGGGTTGCGAGGCTTTCGTGAGACGCGAGACTCACGATAAGCTCGAACCCCGAAGCGAAAGGTGTATTTTCATCGGCTACCCACAGAAATCCTTTGGTTACATCTTCTATAGACCCAGTGATAATGTGGTCTTTGTAGCAAGAAGAGGATTCTTTCGAGACAGAGAATTCATGAGCCAAGGAGACAGTGGGAGGAAAATTGACCTTGAGGAAATTCAAGAGTCAAGTGGTGAAGGAACCTCAAACCCTAGCCCTCAACCTGAGGAGGAAACTCCTGTTGAGCCGACTGAAGAATCTATACCTCTGAGGCGTTCCACCAGAGTTAGGAATGCACCTGAGCATTATTATGGTTTTCATATTACTGCAGAAGGTGAGACACTTATCAGTGATAACACACTGGTAAATTTGGATGAGCCTAACAGCTACACGGAAGCCATGGCAGGCCCTGAGGCTGCTAAATGGAAAGAGGCTATGGATAGCGGGATACAGTCCATGTATGACAATCAAGTTTGGAACTTGGTTGACAATGTACCTGATCGTAAGATAGTTGGGTGCAAATGGATCTTCAAGAAGAAGACCAACATGGATGGTAATGTACACACTTATAAGGCACGACTGGTTGCAAAGGGTTATTCTCAAACTCCAGGAGTTAATTATACCAGTGGCCAAGATTAAGTCTATTAGGGTTCTGTTAGCCATTGCTGCATTTCATGATTATGAAATATGGCAAATGGATGTCAAAACCGCTTTCCTTAATGGAAAGTTGGCTGAAGATGTTTACATGGTTCAACCAGAGGGTTTTTTCAGTACAGAGTACCCCAGTAGAGTGTGTAAGCTCGAGAAATCCATTTATGGATTAAAACAGGCACCTCGCAGATGGAATCTTTGCTTTGATGAGAAAGTCAAAGAATTTGGCTTTTCAAGGAGTGAAGATGAATCTTGTGTCTATATCAAGGCTAGTGGGAGTATAGTCAGCTTTTTGGTACTGTATGTCGATGACATACTACTCATAGGAAATGACATCCCAACCCTGCAGGAAGTAAAGTCCTGGCTTGGGAAGTGTTTCGCTATGAAGGACCTTGGAGAAGCTGCCTATATCCTAGGGATAAGGATTTTGAGAAACAGGAGTAAAAGACTAATTGGACTTAGTCAAAGCACCTATGTGGACAAAGTGTTGAAAAGGTTCAACATGCATAACTCCAAGAAAGGAGAGTTACCCATCCAGAGTAACGCCAGATTGAGTAAGACACAAAGCCCTAGTACTGAGGCTGAGATAGCATAAATGAGTCGAATACCTTATGCTTCAGCTGTAGGATCGATTATGTATGTTATGACGTGTACTCGACCTGATGTAGCCTTTGCTTTGAGCATGGTTAGCAGGTATCAGGGGAACCCTGGCAAGGTACACTGGACTGTGGTAAAGAATATCCTCAAGTACCTACGGAGGACTAAGGACTGGGTCCTTACCCTCGGTGGCAGTGAGGAATTGAGAGTTGTAGGGTACAGTGATGCTAGCTTTCAGACTGACAGGGATAATTTCCGCTCTCAGTCGGGCTGGGTCTTTACTCTAAACAGAGGGGAAATTACTTGGAAAAGTTCCAAGCAGGAGACAGTGGCTGATTCCACTTGTGAATCAGAGTATATAGCAGCAAGCGAGGCAGCAAAGGAGGCTATATGGCTAAAGAACTTCATCGGAGACCTTGGAGTTGTACCAGCTATAAAGGAGCCAATGGAGATTTTCTGTGACAGCAATAGTGCGGTTGCCTTAGCCAAGGAACCAAGAGATCATGGGAGATCCAGACACATTGACAGAAAATATCACTTCATCAAACATCGAATAGAAGAAGGAATCCTCGTGGCAAAGAGGGTATCATCGGATGAGAACCCAACAGATCCCCTCACGAAGGGACTGACTCGGGCTAAGCATCTCCAGCATGCTCGGAGCATAGGGCTGAAGGATGATATTAGTTTTAGTAGTTAGATAATCTTGAAATTTGTAAAATGTAATTGACATTTGATGATAAATAAAAGCTGTTATTTATGAGTAAAGTGTTGCTATCTCTTGTCAATCGTTTACTATTATTTCTTTTTGCATGTTTTGACTTCCAGAATAATTATGTTATGGTTTATATCATATTATTCAAACTCTCCACAGTCGGTCATATGTTGGAAGTAGATATGAATCAAGACTGTCATGGGTTGGCTTGTAGAGGTCTAAGATGTTAGACAAAGCGGGGCTACAGCACTCATGAGTGCTCATAAGTTCTGAGTATTGGATTCAACCCACGCTCACTTGTATCACTTCATGGAATTTATCTCGAGTGATCGTGAGACGGTAATATCATATAAGTCTTCAAACCTAGAGATATGATTTGTTGCCTATGAGTTGGTTATGCATTGATTGCACGAAAACGCATTGGTAACTCGATGTTATAAACCGTGCTTTTGTGTGTAATTCAACAAGTAGTAGAGCAAACATATGAGTCGAAGTTTATCTGTTCCTTCTAGGATTAGAAGCGATATCTGGGCCCCTCGATGATTTTGTTTTGACCTATGTATCGGGCCCGGTCAGAACTAAATTGATGTGTTCAGTTAAGTTCTATGTCAAACAAATCGGAAATCGGGAAACAAATGCTGGACAATAAGCAAGACCATGTTCCATGTATTTGTCCGGCTGATATCTAGAACAGAGGATTATATGATCACTTATCTAAAATGGCGCTTCATAGTTCAACAGAGTTTAAAGAGCTACGATTGTTGATCGGTTCCTGAAGTCATACTTGCAACTATAGTTATTAGACTTATCCAAGTGGGAGACTGTTGGATATAGTGTCTAAGTCCATAACTATATTTGGTATGTACTTGACCCGACCCGGCATGGTCCATTTGGGTTGCACTTCACCCGAACAATTTATGGATAATCGTTTGAGAATAGTATAAGTTATGATTTATTAATATATTATAAGTCCTAATATATTAATATAAAATCATATTATTTAATTAGTATTGATCTATAATTAATTTAGAATTAATTTAGAGATCAAAAGTATGACTAATTAAATATGGGCTCTTGTATTTATATAGTGTGGGCTAATGCTTATTTGGAATAGGCTAGGCTTGCATGGAAAGTCCATGGATACTCCATGGAGCTTTAACCCATGGATCTCATGGAAATGAAAAGACATGGGTATTAGGGTTTACATGGATGTAACCCTAATCCACCACACTATATAAAGGAGGCTTTGGTTCTTGAAATTGCACTAGTTGATGTGTGTAAACCAAGAGGGCCGATTTCAAGAAGTTTGTGACTATTCTCTCAAGTTTCCAAGTTTGTGGTGATTTGTGACTTCCATTTGAGGCATCCACATTATTGGTGCTAGGCTCTCAAACTTCAAGCAATCAACTACTACTACAAGGTAAGTAATTCTACTAGTTTTATTTGATTCAAGTATCCCATGCCATGCTAGTTAGGATAAGAACCTTGGAAAAATAATTATTTGCATGTATCTTAGTAAAACATAGATCCAATGTTTCTAGGGTTGCATGTACACCATAGGAGTGTTAGAATGCTCAAAACCCATCAAATATGAAACTAGGATTAATTAGAGAATGGGTAAATTAATGTGTGAGCTTGTTGATAAACCAACAACAAGAGGCTAATCGAATTAGTAATTTGATTAACCAATTACAAGTCTTATTTAATCCGAATAATTGAACTAGGGAATTAATTAGCTTAAACACTTGATCACTGCTTAAATTAATTGATTTTCTAAGGATTGGTAATAGCGAATGCGAATCTAATCACTATAGTCGGTAACCAATAACAATTAATCTATTGCTTGCCATAAAATTAACCATATGAGTGAATGAGTTGAACCTAAGCAGAAACCTTTTTATCAAATTTGGTGAATTTTTACTTGGTTTTAGTTTATTAGTTAATTGCGTGTTAGTTAGTGTGTCTAAGTTTCTAGTCTTGTAAAACTAGAGAAAACCCCTTTACTTTTATTACTTATTGGTTAAAACTAATTATTAGTTAATTTCCGTTCCTCGAGTTCGACACCCTACTTATTCAACTATACCACTAAAAGACAGGTTCACTGCCTTTGTGTGTTTAAATTATATTTTTAGAGTAGGAATAAAACGAGTTGGTTTTACACACATCAACATCCTTAGATCATTGATACAACACATTAGAAAGCCTTTTCCTTGAGTTTGATCCATGAAATCATCATTCTAGATGATCTTCATGTGTGTACGGCCGCACACACATCATGTGTGACCGCACACACATCTTTTGGTCCTAAAATGGACTTAAACACTCATCTAAACATAGCATCAGCCAAAACACCTTCTTAGGATCATCACAAAGACTTGGAAAATCGATTTGGACACATTTCTATGGGAGTGTACGGCCGCACACAGGCCTGGCCGCACACACCATGTGTAACCGTACACACCCTTTTAAGGGTCCAAAATGGCAACAAACTTCCATTCCGGCTAAACAATGGTCAAAGTACCTTCCCTAGAACATTCCTAAGGCTTGGAAACACGTTTTTGACACACTTCATAGTGAGTGTATGGCCGCACACCCACTTGGCCGCACACCCTGGCCGCACACACACAAAACCCATGATTTTGTGGCCTTACACTCCAATATAAGGCCATACACCCCCTTATGTGCAACCATATGTGTTGGTAACACTTAATTCTAAGTGTTTTCATGTCCCTAAGGCGTGTCCATGTGTCTATTAGTGGTTATATACCCTAAGTGTATTCATATATGTGTTATTACATGTTAAATAGGATTCGTTTGTGCTCAAGACTCCAATTGACACCCACCAATCCTATATCGATCTTCCATTCGAGTTACTCACTACAGGTGAGTTCATACCCCTTAATCGACCTTTTAAATGATTATAAATGCTTTCATAGTGTGACATCCCCTAATTTCTCGGCCAGAAAAGACCGATTTAATTTATGCTTTTTAAAATAAAATCAGAGAAATCTTTTTAAAAGATGTTGCGGAATTGGTCCCCAAAACAAAACATGATAAAAGTTTATCAAAACCTTCTTTAAGAAATGTATAGTTTCATTTCATATCAAAACCTCGGGATGTCATGTTCCGATACAGATCAAAAGCATAAACAAGACATTATAAGCCTTTCAACAGTTATTTACAACTACTGGCTTATAATCCAAAAATCTCTCATCGTCCTCCGACTATGCTCGAGCTCCACTACCTGTAACATAAAAAGCTGAGTGGGTCAGGCTTGGGAGCCTGGTGAGCATATAGGGTTTTCAACCCACAATAATAATAAACTTATTAAGTTCACCAATCAACAATAACCCTGATTACCCGTTCCCGTTATCCTCACTTTACGTCCCTAAACACTTATCACAAGGGACCTAGCCTAAAGAATATCATCGGGATGGACACTACTGCTAAGGGGTTTCCTCAGACATACATGTCTAAAAGGCAACCATGAGGGGGATGGAGTACAACGAATGAACACTCTAGTTCATTACACCTACAGGTTGCGGGCCTGCCAGTGTTCCACTGGACTGTCTAGAAAGTCTGTGGTCGTCATCAAAACTCCGCTAGATGACTGGATCTCAAATCACATCGAGGCCTCTCATCACTTTTATTTTATCACACATCACTATCTACCCATGTTTTACCCAACATATTTGTAGATAAAAATACATATACAGTTTAAAACTTATATAAAACATCAATTCAACAGTCACCTCAGTTAAACAATTAATATAATTACACGTAACACGTATTTCATATAAAATACTTCATATCTAGGTGTAAGATGAAAGTGACTATACACTCACTTGATTTGATGAAAATCGGGCAGCAATTCGTTTCCTAGAACGTTCGTTTCTAATAAAACCGGGAGTTTTATTCAGAAACCGGGCTCTGCAAAGGTCGGGCTTCGAAACCGAAAAGATAAATTTTATGGGCTTCTCGGGCTCTTCGTGGCGTATTCCGGGGGTTATAATCGATACCGGGGCTTTGGAGAATGTTAAGATGAAGAAAATATGGAAAAAGGGGTTAAATATGGCAAATTCCAAAAGTAACTGAGAAGGCTCGCAAGCCCTCTATTTATAGGGGAGTCTGAAGTCGGTTAGAAGGGAGGAGTCATCAAGCGAGGGTGCGTGGCAGCTGCTGGGCGAGGGTGCGCAGGTGGCTCGCACATAGGTTGCGCGTGCGAGGGGCTCGTTGTTGCCTCCTGATTGGACCGCGGTCTAGTCCGAGGCTTCGGACGTGGCTCCTCATGCGAGACTCGGACACGAGGAATGGGACACGCGTCGAACTCCTAGTGGACCCCTTCGGATGACTCAGCAGCTCGGATGACTCAGCCATTTTTCGGACACGTGGCTCGCATGACTCACCAATTTCGGACACGTGGCACGTTCTAAGCGAAGGTGACGTGGCCGAAGCCACCTATGCGAAATTTCTCGGTTTTCGCGCCAAAACTTCTAAAATCCATAACTTTCGCATACGAGCTCCGTTTTTGACGTTCTTTATATTCACGCGTAGGTAAATTACGCTCTACAACTTTCGTTTAGACTTTGTCGGCTAATTTTGACATTAATTTTTATATTATTATTTTTAACAGACCGGGACAGGAAATCCGTTAAAAATTCATAACTTCTTCATCCGACGTCCGTTTTCGTCTGTCTTTTTACCGTTGTGCTATAATTGACGTGACCTTCGATTCTCGTTTAGGTCGTGTCGGCTAAAAATCACTCGATCTAAAATTCGAGTTTTTAGCTGTCTACTGCTAAGCTGAAACTTCGAAAAATCATAACTTCCTCATACGAAGTCAGATTTGGGTGTTCTTTTTATACCTACTATCGGTTTAACGAACACTACGAGTTTCGTTTAGATCACTAAGGCCAAAAAGTAGTTTACCGAAAACTCACTTTTTACGACATTCGGCACCGTGCCGGTTTGTCGCGACACTTCGACAGGTCATAACTTCTTCGTTATAACTCGAATTTTGGTATTCTTTATATATCCGTAATCCTTGTCACGCCCACTACAAGTTTCTTAATAGATATCGGATTTATCTAATATTTAATTTTGACGCTCATTTTTATTTTTAATTAATTAAACCCTAATAATTAAGCATAAAACACATAATTCACATAATATTCACATAATTCCTTTTCATTTCTTCAAAATGAGTTACAAAGGTTAACCTAGACTATAATGTCAATATTAATGCCTAGCCTAGAAACACGGGCATTACAATTCTCTCCCCCTTAGGATGATTCCGTCCCCGGAATCACACATCAGCAAACAAATGCGTGTAGCGAATCATCATGTCACTCTCCGTTTCCCAGGTGAGATTTGGCCCATTCGTATGTTTCCAACGCACAAGCACTAAATCGACCATCTTGCGTCTCAGCTTCTTAGTCTTACGGTCAACGATTGCCTCAGGTTCTTCGATCAACCTCTTGTTTTCATCCAACCTTAATTCAGAAATGGGAATTATGTCGGGCACATCTCCCGTGAAGTTTCTCAAATAACACACATGAAAGGTGTTATGAATACCCTCCAGTTCTTCCGGTAATTCTAGCTTGTAAGCTTGATTCCCGATCCTCTGAAGAACATTAAATGGTCCAATAAACCTTGGACTCAACTTTCCTCTTTTACCAAATCTTATAAGTCCCTTCCACAGCGAGACTTTAAGTAAAACCGAATCTCCAACTTCGAAGGATATCGGTTGTCTTTTCTTGTCAGCATAACTCTTTTTTCGATCTTGAGCAGCTAACATCCTTTCCCTTATCACTTTCAACTTTTCAGCAATTTGATGGACTATTTCAGGTCCCATAAACTGCTTCTCCCCAGCTTCCAGCCAACATGACGGCGTTCGACACTTTTCTCCATACAAAGCGTGATAAGGTGCCATCTTGATGCTTGAGTGGAAACTATTATTATAGGAAAATTCTACTAGAGGTAAGTGTTCATCCCAATTACCTTGGAATTCTAGGGTACATGCTCTCAGCATGTCCTCCAATGTTTGAATCGTTCGTTCGCTTTGGCCATCGGTTTGTGGATGGTAAGTTATACTCAAGCACAACTTGGTACCCAATTCCTCTTGTAGACTCCTCCAAAACTTTGAGGTAAAACGGCTGTCACGATCGGATACAATCGTTAACGGAACACCGTGTAGCCTCACAATTTCCTTCACATAAGAATTCGCAAGTTTATCCATAGACCATTTCTCGTTAGCGGCTATGAAATGCGCACTCTTAGTGAAGCGATCAACGACCATCCAAATCATGTCGTGATCGTTCCTTGTTCTGGGCAGTTTAGTCACAAAATCCATAGTGATATCTTCCCATTTACCCATGGGTACAGGTAAAGGTTCTAAACTCCCATACGGTTTCTGATGTTGTGCCTTAACCCTAGCACAAGTTACACACTCGGCCACATACTTAGCAACATCGAGCTTCATCGTCGGCCACCAGTAATAGGGTTTTAGGTCCCTATACATTTTCGTACTGCCGGGATGAATCGAGTACATGGTCTTGTGAGCTTCTTCCATCAGAAGATCTCTTACTCCTCCCGTCTTAGGTACCCAAATCCTATCTTTGAATACCTTCAGTCCTTGACCGTTTATATCAAACACCAACGTTTTACCCAAACGTTCTTCCTTCCGGTCATTTTTCTCTAAAGCTTCCTCTTGAGCTTTCTTTATACTTTCCACAATTGTAGAGACAACTTCAATTCTCAACGCTCTTGGCCTTTTCTTTTCAAGATTTACCTTCCGACTGAGCGCATCAGCAACAACATTTGCTTTACCAGGGTGGTAAAGTATCTCACAGTCGTAGTCCTTGAGTTACTCTAGCCAGCGTCGTTGCCTCATGTTCAATTCCTTCTGATTAAAGAGATATTGAAGACTCTTATGATCAGTGAAAAGTTTGCATTTAGTACCATAAAGATAGTGCCTCCATATCTTTAAGGCGAATACTACCGCTGCCAACTCCAGATCATGAGTGGGGTAGTTCTTTTCATGCTCTTTCAATTGCCTCGATGCATACGCGATCACTTTATCCCTTTGGGTCAGAACACAACCTAACCCAACTCCAGAGGCATCACTATAAACTGTGAAGTCATCAACTCCTTCAGGTAACGAAAGAATCGGTGCTTCACACAACTTCTTCTTTAACTTCTCAAAGCTTCCTATGCTTCTCATTCCAAGTATAGACAGCTCCTTTGTGGGTCAAAGCTGTCAATGGAGTCGCGATCGAAGAAAAGCCTTGGATAAATCAGTGATAATATCCAGCTAATCCTAAAAATCTTCAGATCTCCATAGGACATGCAATCGTAACCTTCAAGTTACAAAATAAATCCTTATTGAGAACTCCTTCTTTTTCTTGG
Organism: Lactuca virosa; assembly: GCF_052849685.1. NCBI lineage: Eukaryota > Viridiplantae > Streptophyta > Magnoliopsida > Asterales > Asteraceae > Lactuca > Lactuca virosa. The sequence continues at coordinate 20,859,678 of NC_136426.1, read as the reverse complement.
AATAAGTACTTTCCTTCATTTATTGCAAACAGACCGATGGGTCATGTTTTAATGATCTCTCATTGTATACTGCACTACTTAGACTCAGATCTCCTAGGGAAAAATTTCGGAACAAACTACACCTTCCTTCATGTTCTAATGTGATACAATCACAGTTCAACATGTATCATTCCTAACTATCAACTTCTTTAACAATGAGTGTGATACTTCTATTGATCGCTTTGATCATCTTTCACTTCAATCTTCTGGCTTAAGTCAAATGCTACATCGAACTTGGTTCTCTGAACCACGTAACATACTCATCTTAGTCAGACTCGATTCGATATGACCTCTAAGGTCGGAATAACAATCATCTTCTTAGTCATTACCGAAACGATGGTAACGACAGACTAGAACAAGACGGAATCAAATAATAGCTCCTTGGTAACCTTGTGACTTTCCCTGATCCAAGTACGAGTCCTGTGCTTCCTGTAGTAAGGCCTCTACTACCATTCGCACCTACTCATACTCGTCCCAAGTATTGTCTCGCAGTTCTCCAAATCGCCATACAAGAATTTCACATAGTCATTCAATTCATCAGATGACAAAACCAGGGTTTATATTATTTCCTTGAAACGATTACACAAAGGTTGAAGTTTACCCTATACTATGCCTCTAATAGGCTAAACCACTTGTTACTATTCACATTACTACTTTATAACTTGATCTTCTTCTTTTGCAGCCTCAAGTGTCATCTGAAAGGCTCTCGCCTTCGGCTTTGGTGGAAGATTGGGCTTTGCTGCATCCTTCCTCTTCGGACAGTCTTTAAAAACATGCCCTTCTTCATGGTACTCAAAACATACCCTCTTGTCGGACGGACACACGTTGGCATAATGCCCAGTCTTTCCATATTTGAAGCAAGTCACCCCCTCACTACATTTCCCAGAGTGCTTTTTCTTGCACTTCTCACACCATTTCACTTCACCTCCTCCTCCTCCAAACTTCTTAGACTTAGAAAATTTGCTTTTCTTGTTGGAACCTGAAGTTCCTTCAAATTTTCTCTTTTCACCAACTTCTGCCCTCTCCAGATCCTTCTCTCTGATCTGAACCTCAACATTCTTAGCAGCCCAGATGGCGGCTTTCAAAGTGGTTGCTTGCTTGACCATCGGACCAAAGTCCGCTGGTAATCCGAGGGCAAACTTGTTGACCTTAGAGAGTTCAGTTGGAACTAGATGAGGAACGAGCTTCATCTTTTCCGTATAACTAGCAGCGTATTCAGTAACGCTCATCTTTCCCTTCTTTAGATTCTGGAACTCATTATTAATTTCCAGAAGATCCTGCTCTGAGCAGTATTGCAATTTCAGCTGTACCACAAAGTCTTCCCAAGACATCTTGCTAGCTTCTCCCTTGGGCATCGAATCAGCTAGTAACTTCCACCAGCTCAATACACCAGACTTTAACAGAGGAATTGCAAGTACGGTCTTTTGTTTGTTGCTGCACTCACAGCTTTCAAACATCGTCTCCATTTCGGAGATCCAGTTCATGACTTCCACCGGTGTCGGACTTCCAGATAGACACGGCGGTTTAGATGCCATGAAATCTTTGTATTTGCATCCGAGTCCATCAACTCCTCCATCCTGGTTGTTTTGTCTAACTATCGGTGGGTTGGCTTGACCAAGAGTCCCACTGTAGTTCCTTCCTACTGATTTCCCTTCATTCAATACGGGCTGTTCAACAGGTATCGTAGTTTCTTCCCTATTATGTTGTAGTAATCGCCTTGTCTCCTCCATCTGGCGATCTAACATCATCTGCATCATTTCTTGTACCCCAGCCATCGTCATTGGCTCAGGTGCAGCTCCTACAATAGGTACTTGCTCAACTACTTGAGGTTGAGGCTGTTGATCCCTGTTTCCATTTGCATTTGCAACTCCACTACGAGTTCTTGCCATTACAGTCTATATACCGAATAAGGCGAATTTAGGTCTTTACCCTCGATAGGTATTTAAATTCTCTTATCACTCCGAAACGTTTACATGTTAGTTCTAATATCGTAATCGTACGGTTAAAATCCTACACACATAAGGTTTCCAGATCCGGTCGGCAACAGACCATAGATCCGAACAAATAATGGCATATATGGCAAACATATAACATTTAGCACATAAAAGCATTTTAGGCATCTTTCCTAAAATAAACTAGTGCTCGTGTCTTAAATATGGTAGACACTCATCTCACAATCATCACTTAGCATTCTAAGTTTAAGTCTAGAAATCCTACAATTTCTTAGTTCACTTAAACTAATGCTCTGATACTAACTGTGACATCCCCTAATTTCTCGGCTAGAAAAGACCGATTTAATTTATGCTTTTTAAAATAAAATCAGAGAAATTCTTTTTAAAAGATATTGCGGAATTGGTCCCCAAAACAAAACATGATAAAAGTTTATCAAAACCTTCTTTAAGAAATGTATAGTTTCATTTCATATCAAAACCTCGGGATGTCATGTTCCGATACAGATCAAAAGCATAAACAAGACATTATAAGCCTTTCAACAGTTATTTACAACTACTGGCTTATAATCCAAAAATCTCTCATCGTCCTCCGACTATGCTCGGGGTCCACTACCTGTAACATAAAAAGTTGAGTGGGTCAGGCTTGGGAGCCTGGTGAGCATATAGGGTTTTCAACCCACAATAATAATAAACTTATTAAGTTCACCAATCAACAATAACCCTGATTACCCGTTCCCGTTATCCTCACTTTACGTCCCTAAACACTTATCACAAGGGACCTAGCCTAAAGAATATCATCGGGATGGACACTACTGCTAAGGGGTTTCCTCAGCCATACATGTCTAAAAGGCAACCATGAGGGGGATAGAGTACAACGAATGAACACTCTAGTTCATTACACCTATAGGTTGCGGGCCTGCCAGTATTCCACTGGACTGTCTAGAAAGTCCGTGGTCGTCATCCAAACTCAGCTAGATGACTGGATCTCAAATCACATCGAGGCCTCTCATCACTTTTATTTTATCACACATCACTATCTACCCATGTTTTACCCAACATATTTGTAGATAAAAATACATATACAGTTTAAAACTTATATAAAACATCAATTCAACAGTCACCTCAGTTAAACAATTAATATAATTACACGTAACACGTATTTCATATAAGATACTTCATATCTAGGTGTAAGATGAAAGTGACTATACACTCACTTGATTTGATGAAAATCGGGCAGCAATTCGTTTCCTAAAACGTTCGTTTCTAATAAAACCGGGAGTTTTATTCAGTAACTGGGCTCTGCAAAGGTCGGGCTTCAAAACCGAAAAGATAAATATTCCGGGCTTCTCGGGCTCTTTGTGGCGTATTCCGGGGGTTATAATCGATACCGGGGCTTTGGGGAATGTTAAGATGAAGAAAATATGGAAAAATGGGCTAAATATGGCAAAATTCCAAAAGTAACCGAGAAGGCTCGCAAGCCCTCTATTTATAGGGGAGTCCGAAGTCGGTTAGAAGGGAGGAGTCATTAGGCGAGGGTGCGTGGCAGCTGCTGGGCGAGGGTGCGCAGGTGGCTCACACATGGGTTGCGCGTGCGAGGGGCTCGTTGTTGCCTCCTGATGGGACCGCGGTCTAGTCCGAGGCTTCGGACGTGGCTCCTCCTGCGAGACTCGGAGACGAGGAATGGGACACGCGTCAGACTCCTAGTGGACCCATTCGGATGACTCAGCAGCTCGGATGACTCAGCCATTTTTCGGACACGTGGCTCTCATGACTCACCAATTTCGGACACGTGGCACGTTCTAAGCGAAGGTGACGTGGCCGAAGCCACCTATGCGAAATTTCTCGGTTTTCGCGCCAAAACTTCTAAAATCCATAACTTTCGCATACGAGCTCCGTTTTGACGTTCTTTATATGCACGCGTAGGTAAAATTACGCTCTACAACTTTCGTTTAGACTTCGTCGGCTAATTTTGACATTAATTTTTATATTATTATTTTTAACAGACCGGGACAGGAAATCCGTTAAAAATTCATAACTTCTTCATCCGACGTCCGTTTTCGTCTGTCTTTTTACCGTTGTGCTATAATTGACGAGACCTTCGATTCTCGTTTAGGTCGTGTCGGCTAAAAATCACTCGATCTAAAATTCGAGTTTTTAGCTGTCTACTGCTAAGCTGAAACTTCGAAAAATCATAACTTCCTCATACGAAGTAAGATTTGGGTGTTCTTTTTATACCTACTCTCTGTTTAACGAACACTACGAGTTTCGTTTAGATCACTAAGGCCAAAAAGTAGCTTATCGAAAACTCACTTTTTACGACATTCGGCACCGTGCCGGTTTGTCGCGAAACTTCGACATGTCATAACTTCTTCGTTATAACTCGGATTTTGGTATTCTTTATATATCTGTAATCCTTGTCACGGCCACTACAAGTTTCTTAATAGATATCGGCTTTATCTAATATTTAATTTTGACGCTCATTTTTATTCTTAATTAATTAAACCCTAATAATTAAGCATAAAACACATAATTCACATAATATTCACATAATTCCTTTTCATTTGTTCAAAATGAGTTACAAAGGTTAACCTAGACTATAATGTCAATATTAATGCCTAGCCTTGAAACACGGACATTACACATAGGAGGGGGGATACAAGTCGAATTATTAAGTTATTACATCAATCACATGTGATTAATAACTGTCAAGTTAATAGATTTCATACTTTTCAAACTGTCTTATCAAAAAAATGTTTTCTAAACTCTTTTCAAACTCTTTTAAGTTACTAAACCTTTTACTAAAACTCATTTAAACTTATCTTATTGTTAAAATCATGTCTATGCAGATATAGTTATATAAGTAGGATTTGAAGGACTTAGGACTGATAGCCCACTTTATTTCCTGTTCCTTGTTTGGTTGTGGATTTAGGGTATCCAGTTATTTGTCTGAAGGTCGTTGAAATCTTAATTATATATTATGTATATGTGTATAGATATAAAGGCTTTTACTTCAATTCCATGCCTTTGGGGTGGTAAAGGTATGCAAACACGTTAAAACATACAAACAATATATCAAGTAAACTATAATAGGTATAGTTTAGGAGATTACTACATATTATTACAAGAACATAAACATATACAGGTACAGCGAAGAGAACATATACATATACATATACTTTTACAAGTGAACAAAAGGAACATACACGAACATAACATTTAGAGTATGAGATACATCCTCATGACGCGGATTTCACCGTTGTCACGTTGGTAACCAGAGTCTCCTGGAGGGAGAGCGGTCATTGTGTGTATAGATCAATACGGGACAGACCATCCCACATCCTGACTGCTAGCTACAGTCCCGGCCGACCAAGCCAAGGGGTGACAAATGTCACATTTATTTCGACGCCAGCAGTTCGTCGTGTTTACATCCGTCAATCAGTATGGTTACGAGTATCTTCACATTTACCTTATAATTCATGGCCTTAAGGTAATTAGTACCACGGTAGTTAATACATACAAAACTACGGTACTATAACATTTTCCCTAATACATTAAACTTGAAACGTTTTTGATATTAAACGATAATGTACAAACTATATTTTAATAATGATAGTCAAACTTGGGAAAAATGCATACACCTACAAACAAACAAACAGAATATTTAAGTCTTGGTAGAAGACTACCGTTTAGTAGAAAATATGGGATTTTCTAGGGAGATACGAACATTTTACAAAGAGATACGAACATTTTACAAATAGATGCGTACACTTACAAACGAACATCTTTATTGTAAACATTTTGTTGAACCTAGTTAACTTACATTTTACAACATCAATGACACTAAATACTTATGAACTCACCAGCATTTTATGCTGATACTCTCTTTCAAAATAACTTGTATTCTCAGGAAACCAGTAAGACAGTTATACCCATGCAGCTTTTGAAGGACGAAGTGGATCCAAGACTCGTCTTATTTTGATTGTACATTTTTGGTGTCATTTGAACTTACAATAGAACACACATGTATGTAACTATTATATTAATGCAATGGATGTTGTTGCTTGTTTACTATTATGCATTGTTATGATAGTATACATGACGTCATCCGCCCCAGAACGTTTCCGCCGTTCCGGTTTTGGGGTGTGACAGGGGATGTTAAAATGAAGGAAATATTGAAAAAGGGGTAAAAGATGGCAAAAATCCAAAAGTATCCGAGAAGGCTCGCAAGCCTTCTATTTATAGGGGGTCCGAAGTCGGCTAAGTAATGGGGAGTCAGCAGCGAGGACACGCGGCAGCAGCAGGGCGAAGGTGCGCAGGTGGCTCGCACGTGGGTTGCGCATGCGAGGGGCTCGGTGTCGGCCTCTGATTGGACCGAGGTCTAGTCCGAGGCTTCGGACGTGGCACCCCTGCAAGACTCGGACACGCTATTGATGAATCACGAGATCGGAAACGCGGACCCCTTCGGTCGAATCAGCAGCGAGCACGTGGCATGCATGCGAGATTCCTCGGATTTAATATTTTTTTCTCGATTTTCGCGCCAAAACTTCTAAAATCCATAACTTTCGCATACGAGCTCCGTTTTTTACGTTCTTTATATGCACGCGTAGGTAAAATTACGCTCTACAACTTTTGTTTAGACTTCGTCGGCTAATTTTGAATTTAATTTTTATATTATTATTTTTAACAGATCGGGACAGGAAATCCGTTAAAAATTCATAACTTCTTCATCCGACGTCCGTTTTCGTCTGTCTTTTTACCGTTGTGCTACTATTGACGAGACCTTCGATTCTCGTTTAGGTCGTATCGGCTAAAAATCACTCGATCTAAAATTCGAGTTTTTAGCTGTCTACTGCTAAGCTGAAACTTCGAAAAATCATAACTTCCTCATACGAAGTCAGATTTGGGCGTTCTTTTTATACTTACTCTCGGTTTAATGAACACTACGACTTTCGTTTAGATCACTAAGGCTAAAAAGTAGTTTATAAAAAACTCACTTTTTACGACATTCGGCACCGTGCCGGTTTTGTCGTGAAACTTCGACAGGTCACAACTTCTTCGTTATAACTCGGATTTCGGTATTCTTTATATATCCGTAATCCTTGTCACGCCCACTACAAGTTTCTTAATAGATATAGACTTTATCTAATATATTTTTTTGACGCTCATTTTTATTCTTAATTAATTAAACCCTAATAATTAAGCATAATTCACATAATATTCACATAATCCCTTTTCATTTCTTCAAAATGAGTTACAAAGGTTAACCTAGACTATAACGTCAATATTAATGTCTAGCCTAGAAACACGGGCGTTACATAAAATGACCATTTTACCCCTGATCTAATTTGGTCCATGCCCAAAGCCCAAAATCATAACATGAAAGGCCCAATATTAGGTAGACTTCCCAAGCCCACTAATGGCCCACCATTGGCCTAATTTTCTAAATTGGGCCCAACCCCTCTAATGGGCCTTACCCTAGACCCAAAATAAGACATAGTCCAATAAAGCCCAAAATGATGATCCACTAAGGCCTATAGTAGTAAAGTCCAAGAAAATGGCCCAATAAAGCCCACTGCAGTAATGAACGCATGGCGTTCCCTTGTGGAACGCTGAGCTTTCCTCGCCAGTCCAGATCGCGAGCCCCAACGGGAACGCAGGGCGTTCCCGGACCTTACGCAGCGCGTTCGCGTCCAGATTCCAAAAACCGCCATTAAGCACTTAATGTATAAGCCATGCTACCCAAAACGTAGATCCAAGCCATTTAGGACCTCTAGAACTATAAAGTCACAGACTTTGTGGCTTTGCATGCCCCCAAAAGCTCCAAACTCCAAAAATGGCATTCTACTTCATTAAAATGGCCTATCTCATGCATGAACACATCAAGACCTTCAAGATGGCAACTTTCTGTCTTAGGGACTCAAATAGCACCAAGGGTGGCAAACCTAAGCCTAGGAAACAGATTTGAACCATAAAGCTTCATCCTTGGCACCAAAAAGGTCCATAAAATCCATCACAAGAGATCTAAGCAAATAAACACCAAGTTCAGAGCTTTATACCTTACATGAGTGCCAAATGTTGATAAGGTTCTGGATCTATAAGCCTTTGCTCCTTTGATGATGCTTCAACAATGGCCACCTTCCTTCAAAACACCAAGATGCACTCCAAAATGGTCTTCTAGGCTCAAAACACACAAACAGGGGATGAGGGTTTCGTGGGATCTGCTTAAGGGTGAGAGGGTGGCTGGACTTTAGGGCATAATGTTCTTTATATAGGGGTTAACCCTAAATTTTAGGGTTTACGCTTTGCACGTGAACGCAGTGCGTTCCCCAAGAGAACGCCCCGCATTCGGGCTCCGCCTCCAAAAATCCAAAATTTGTAGAAACGGTCCCTCCTTCCCTCAAACTTGCAAACATAAGGTCCAAAAGTAATAATTCAACATATGATGGACCAAAATATAAATAATACTTGGACTAAGCGTTACACCACGTGTCTTTCTTTCACATAAACTCTAATTTCTTTTTCCGCCCACTGCATCAAATAACAAATATCAAAAGTTAAATATCGAAAGTCAAACGAAATCAACATGATAATAAAGGATACCGTGATCATCTCCTACTAATTAGCAACTCGGTTACCTTATTTCAAGCAATCTTTTTGAATTTATTTATCTTTTACCAAATATATTTGCATCATTATAGTATTGAACCAATTACGAACATTCTTTAGTTATTCTCTCAAAAATCACCATATTTTTATTTTTTAAACAAAAATAACTAATATAATTTGTTTTTTTTTAACCCAAAACATATAACTATTTTTAAAATATTTTTGCAAATCTATGACTAATATTACGTTTTTTAAAATTTTAATTTTGTTTTACTTTATCAACCGTGTAGCACACATGTTATAACCTAGTTCAGTTATATAAAAAAACTTATATCTATGTCAATATATAGTTAACCAAAAATATTTACTTACTAATTACTGTTTTTTTAACCTAACAAATTTTATTAAAAACAGTCTAGCAAATGTGAAGTTGTAGAAAGACAAGGAAATTGCAAGATATTAAGAGGCTCAACACCACTTACAATTTCATATTTTGTCCCTAAATTTTAACCATCCAAAAACTAAATCAACTACATCATTTGCATTTTTAGTAAGACTAGAGAGAATTTTCTTAAACACCTTGTTTCACAACTTCCAAATACACTAAAGAGTACCATAAATATTGGCTAGGAGTTTTTTTTTTTTTTTTTTACAATGTCCCCAGCAAACAACAAAGTTGATAATCTCCACCATATTTGAGAAAATTTGTTGATGAATGTCACACCACTTGAAGATCCATCTCAATAACACTTGAGAAAACGGGCATTCAACGAAAAGATGGGCTGATGTTTCTATCAAACTTGCACAAAGGGAACACTCCATAGAAGAAATATTTACCCCATGTGACGTGGAGCCAATTTAGTGGGGAGACAATCTTGGCGGGCTCTTCACCTCGGCATGCCGAGTTTGCGGTGCGGTGTTTACCAAGTCCACCTCGAATTCAGCCTTACCTAGCTCCACTCAGCGTAACCTAATCATTGCATCCATCTATCCTAATTTATCTAGGTGGAATTAGGAATAATGATTATATTTGTTTACTTGAAACGATAGTTTATAATAAATTCCATTTTTGGTCCTTAAAGTATGTATTTTTCTCCAGATTTGGTCATATTTTTGAAAGATTGAAACCAAACATCCTCATGGTTTTCATATCTATCATATATGATCCTTAAATCCTGTTTCATAAATTCATGTAAAATAACAAGATTTTATATAACCCTTAACTCCTATTTCATAAATTCATGTAAAATAAAAGGACTTCTATGGTTTTATTATTTTCTATTTTTTATTATTTTATTGTTATTATAAATGAATAAATAATCCCCACCACCATCACTAATGTCCATAACCTAAAACTAATACCAAATTGAAACCATAACTTACAAATCAAATCAAAATTAAAAATAGAAATGACAAACCTAATTAAAATGGGAAGGACAAACCTAATCAAAATAAAAACAAAAAATCAGAAGGTCAAACTTAATAAAAATCAAAATCGTAAGTCTTAAGGACAAAATTTGGTGTCGGCGCCGGCCAAGCAGGAGAGGTAGCGTTGGAGTTGCTTGTCACCAACAATAGAGGAGAGGGGGTTCTAGCGTTGGCCACCCACAACAGCGAGTTACAACAGGCGAAAAAGAGAAAGGGGTGGTTCTAGTGTCCGCATCGACCACATATGAGAGGTGGCGTTGGTGAAAGAGTTGTCGATGGCGGTTTTGTAACCTTAGATCGAGGTGGCATTGCCGGCCGAGTTAGAGGCAGACAAGGAGAGAGGTGAGTGCTGTGAACATTGTGCTATAGACCTAGGGATTTATTTGAGTTTTCCTGTAATTTCTACAAAAATTATGTTCGGAGTTTTTTGGTTTTGTCAATTTTGGTGATCTTGTCATTTCTTGGAATGAGAGTAAGGGTAACTGTGTTAAGCAGAATATATGATGGATTTGCCAACTGAACGATCAGTGATGTTAATTTTCCAAAAATAAAACCAAACTTGTAAAAAGATGTATACAATAGGGACCAAAACTGTAATTTACTCATAACAATATCCGAGTATAAGTGGGGTGTTCTAAAAAATCTTCAGGGCAGGGATCCCCGTGAACTTACCTGCAAAAATATAAAAAGTTGTGTGATACAAAGATTCCAATCACCATCATCATTCACTGCACTCTCTTATAATCTTCTTCCTTCGTAAAAAGGTAAAAACAGAAGGAGATGGGAACAATTATTATTTATACAGTGAAGATTCCAACAAGGACAATGCCATCCAAAATACACCAGCAACTGTATATAGGGTAGACCCCTGCAATCTTATTAACTCACTCCCCAGCCTAATTAAAATTCATAAATGGCCTTTCCTTTTTCCCATATTTTTTTTTGTAAATAGTAATGCACCAAATCAATTAAAGTATTCAATGAATGATTGAAGCCGTTCCACCAGACGCAAAGGAAGCCTAGCATTTCAGCATTAGACGAGAGATAGGAGTAGGGACCGATGGCCAATGAGCACGACCTACACGATCTCGTTGGCCCATTAGGAATAGGATTGGACCTAGCTACTTGTCAATGATTATGGAAAATCAACAAGCAAATGAGTAACTTTATGATATATATATATATATATATATATATATATATATATATATATATATATATATATATATATATATATATATATATATATATATATATATATATATATATATATATATAGGTTATAATATTGATGGACAACTATTATGCGAACGTGTGAACAGTGTTATTCTATAGAATTACTAAGATAATAGATTGTTTAGTAATGTAATTTCGATCAACATTACATAATTATTGTCATTTCCATGCATTCTCAATAATTCTTATTCATTTTTGTTCTCACGTGTAACAGCCCAATATTCATAAAAATTTTAAACTTTTATTTTCATAACATCAACCATACTAAATATAAAAACCCCAATACATATCCATGTTATTTTGAAAATTCAAAGTACAAAGCGCTAAATGTGAAAACATCGGAGAATGCATGCCTCGTCATCAAGTCGGGCCCTTGCCCTTATCAATAGAAGTACCTGAAACATACAAATAAATTGTAAGCACAAGCTTAGTGAGTTTCTCAATCACACAAATCATATAATCACATAATGTCATGCTCATACATATACATACAAATTGTCATTGATTCCCCCATGATCTTCAATCGAATGTCATGGGCTACCCCCATGGTCTTATATCCTTATGCCATCGGCTCCCCCCATGGTCTTGACAAGTGTCATGGGACCCCCCCCCCCCCATAGTCTTCACATAAACCCATACATAAATCAAATAACATATCATTTCCCATTCAATACAAACATATCATATCAATTAATGGGTCGGCCTTGGTGCATTCGACCCATGAGTGTAGTGAGAAGACTCACCTCAAATACTGACAGTAGCTGAATACTCCCTGGCTCTGAGTATCTACTCTACTCAATCCCTAAACATAAACAGCTCCTTAGATTCAACTCAATACTTCAAATCCTAAGAGTCAACATTAGTCAAAGTCAAAGTCAAGGTCAACATTCCGAGTTGACTCAACTCGTCGAGTTTGGCTATCAACTCGTCGAGTTCCCTTGTTGACTGGCCGGATCGCGAAAAGTCCCACCAACTCGTCGAGTTCACTCATGAACTCGTCGAGTTGGCCAAAAAACCAACTTCTTAATGCATTAAGCCGTTTCCTTTGAATCCAATGACTCCAAATCTCATATCCCTTTCAAAATGATGTCTAAAAGGGTAAAGTTTCCAACTTTACCCTCAAGGACCATCCATAAAGCTTCAAACTCAAACCTTGTGTCCTTTTAAGAGGGTCTTGACCCATTAAGCCCTTAAACTCTCACTCTAATGTTCCAAAACACAGATCTGATGTCCCAAGGTAGGCAAAACACGTAAAGTTTCCAACTTTACGTCCATGCATGCTAGAATACCCTCTAAGGCTCATTTATGACTTCATAATGGATATATTGCATGAATGGGACATAGGGACAAGAACAACGGCGACACAAGACAGCGGAAGCAGTGGCGTTAATGGCCGGCGATAGTGGAACTGGACTCGGTGGTTCACGGCTCTGACAGCGACGGCGGCGCCTGAGAGTGAAGGAAGGAAGTTGGCGCCTGGAGAAGCTTATTAGGGTTAGGGCTTCTTGAGTCGCATGCGTCCAACAGGTAGGGAGGGTATCGGGTTTATTATGCCCGCTCATTCTTAAGACTTGCCTATAGTTACACATTCTACCCCTCCCTCCCAATTCTTTTCGATTCAGCTCCATAATGTTAACATATAGCCCCTCCAAGACAAATTCTTTTCAACTTAGGTACATAATTTACCATTCGTCCCTCAGCATTCCAAAATCCTTTCATAATAAGTCCAATACTTACCAAACACCCTGTATTCTAAAAATCTTTACAAAATAAGTCTCGAAATTACGCTTTAACCCCCGAATAATCCAAATTATAACATTTGGCTCCCCAAAACCAACACCCCACTAAATAATATGGATTTAGGGCGATTATTCGTTTATCATTTTTATCTATTTAGATGTGTATAGATTACCGGGAGTTGAACAAGCTAACGGTGAAGAACCGTTACCCACTCCCGAGGATCGATGATTTATTTGACCAACTTCAGTGGGCGTCTTGGTTTTCTAAGATTGGTTTGCGCTCATGATACCACCAAATGAGGGTCAGGGAGGAGGATGTGCAGAAGACGGCCTTCCGGACTCGATATGGGCACTACGAGTTTGTGGTGATGCCTTTTGGGCTCACCAATGCCCCAACTACGTTCACAGATCTCATGAACCGCGTGTGCAGGCCGATGTTAGACCGGTCTGTGATAATGTTTATTGATGATATCTTGGTCTATTCCAAGACCTAGGAGCAGCATGAGGGGCACTTGCGAGAGGTGTTGGATACCCTTAGGAGGGAGAAGTTGTAAGCGAAGTTCTCCGAGTGCGAGTTCTGGTTGCGCGAGGTACAGTTTCTGGGGAACCTTGTCAACCAGGACGGTATTCTGGTCGATCCGGCCAAAGTGGAGTCTGTGATGAGATGGGAGGTCCCGAAGTCTTCATCTGAGATTCAGAGCTTCCTTGGGCTAGCTGGATATTATCGGAGATTCGTCCAAGACTTCTCCAAGATAGCAGTACCCCTGACCCGATTGACGAAGAAGGCTGTCATTTTCCGTTGGGGGCTGGGCAGCATGCAACATTTGAGACTTCGAGGCAGAGGTTATGCGAGGCGCCAATTTTGACTCTACCTGAGGGTATTGAGGATTTTGTAGTCTATTGTGACACGTCTATTTCAGGATTGGGCGTGGTATTGATGCAGAGGGGCATGTCATTGCGTACGCCTCTAGGCAGTTGAAGCCTCACGAGGCGAATTACCTGACGCATGATTTAGAGTTGAGGCCAGTGGTTTTCGCCCTCAAGATTTGGCGACACTACCTTTATGGGGTCTGTTGTACCTGTTGGATTAGTGTCTAAGTCAATAACTATTTTGGTATGTACTTGACCCGATTATGAGCATGGTCCTTTTGGGTTGCCTTCACCATAGCAATATGTAGGATGAATTAAGGAGAGAAAGGTTTAATTATGATTTATTAATATATTATAAGAATAATATATTAAAGGAGAAATCATAATGTTTAATTGATATTAGTCAAGAATTAATTAAGAATTAATTTTGTGGCTAAAAGAGATTAATTAAACTTAAGGGACTTGTTGTGTAATTATAAGATAATTATATAATTGGGCTATGGATCACCTTGGAATAATAGGTTGGACGAATTCTAAGGGGAAGTCCATTAGAAATCGTCCAAGGCATGTTCCAGAAGGGGTCCATGGGCTGCTTAGGGCTTAAGCAGTCAGATTAGGGTTTCCTAGTTGTAAACCCTAATAGCCAGCATATATAAGGAACCCTTATGGCCCCAAAAACGTGGTGAACACTTCCTTTAGGGTTTACAACCGTTTTTGGTGGCTCCTATCTCCTCCCTCTTCATCCAAGTTTCTTAGTGGTGTTTGTGACTCCATTAGAGGTGCAACACTTGAGACACTAAGTTTTCTGAAGCCAATCAAAGCAAGGATTGATTGTTATTGCTATATAACAATCAAAGGTAAGACTTAAACCCTTATTTTAGTTATAGTTTATTAGATTAGGGTTTATAAGTCTTGGATTCATTGCATGTACAATAGAGAAACCTAGATCCAAGCATTAGGGTTTGTATGAGCACATAGGATTGTTCTTATGTATAAAACCCATCAGTAGTATCAGAGCCTTGATTGGTTTCTGTTGTATGTGATGCTATAACTGTTTACATGCTGAAAATCATTTTTCTGCCTTCTGTTCGACTGGACTCGGCGAGTCCCTTCATGGACTCGGCGAGTCGGCCCTACTCGGCGAGTCTATGAGTGACTCGGCGAGTCGGATCGTCTGACAGAGGCAATATCGGGATTTCTTGCTGTTTTTGCTATGGAATAGTTGCCTAATCTGTTTTTACTGATAAAATTCGAATTTTAATGATTTTGTGAGACTATCCTTGCCAAAAACAAAAGATATTTACCAATTGATTAGATAATAGATTCCTTATATGATTATAATTGATTATTTGTATTAATTGGGTAACTTATCTTGCAAGAAATTGAATTAGGTCAAATATAGATATCACTAAATTAATTGTTTGATTTATATTATTTGTTATTTGATCCCTAGTAAGTTTGAATAGTTTCAAATTACTCCCTTTAGGTTTTACAGTTTAAATTTGAACTTAAAGTTTTGTTTTTGAAATTTAAATAGTTAAACCCAAATGTTTTGAAAAGTTTCAAAAACTTGCCCTCAAGTTTTGGAATTTAAATTTTTGATTAAAAGTTTAATGTTGAAATATTTAAATTCTAAACCCTAATGTTTTGAAATGTTTCAAAACTTGCCCTCAAGTTTTGGAATTTAAAATTTTGATTAACAGTTTAATTATGTAATATTTAAATTCTAAAACTCTAGTATTTTGAAAAGTTCAAATTACACCCTCATGGTTTTGTTAAGTTAATTAAAAGTTTAATTAAAAGAGAAAGTTAATAGAACCACCTAGTATTTTAAAAGTGTAAAATACACCCTATACTATATATGTAACATTAAAAGTCTAATATTATATATATATATATATATATATATATATATATATATATATATATATGAGTAAAGAGTCAGTCTTACCGTTAGTAGGCCTCATTCACGAAGCTGGTCTATAAGGGGTGTTTAAGGAAATTGCCTATAAAATGGCGATTGAATGGGTATCCACTCTTACCCACCGCACTCTTGACTAGTGGAGGGTCGTTAGCCGAACGGGTAGGATCGGACGAAACCTTCCATTATAAGTATAATGAAGTACAAAGTAACTAAATGCTTTTATAAATTCCCAAATCATAGTTACTTTAGGAAAAATGTGAAATTGTATGCTAATCCATGGAATTACACTTCACACCCTTGCCAAACGTTAGTGGAGCGTGTGTGGTTAACCGACACACTAATTTGGGGTTGACATTGGTTGTGAAGGGTGGCTCGATGTTTATCATAGATCAATGGAGCGTGTGTGGTTAACCGGCACATTGATTGGGTGATAGTAGCAATTGGGTGCACCACGTAATTCGTATGGTTATTCACACCTTGTTTGTGATCCTCGGCATCCCAGTCGCAAACTTGAAAGGCATAATCGAGATTAAACATGCCATTGAAAAGTTCAATGAATCTCAAAAGATCTAGGAGTTTCAATTCATTTAAAACTTAAAAGTCTTTTTCGTTTTTCATGGTGGAAATTGGTAAATCGTCATTTACCTACCTTCAAATATTCTGCAACTAGATTACGGCATCCCTCTTCTAGGTTGTAGAGTATTGTGTTGGATCCTAGCCTTGATGTTTCATTTGGGTGTTACATCAAGGATTCTTATCAACTAACTTGAATTTTCTCCCGTTTTGTAGATGTCTAAATCTTACAATGGTCTTCCTAAGTCCCTTGGAACAAGCTTTCCAAATAAAGATGACGTTCCACGATACGATCAAGGAAATGAGAGTCATGCTTCACTTCCTCCACCTCCTCCAATTATTCTCCCTGGCCCACAAGTTCAAAGGCTTGAAAAGTTCAAGCTCACTCAAGCCCTTTTGGCAAGTAAACACGAAGATGGGAAACCTGTGTGTGCACACATCTTAGAGATGAAGTCACACATTGATAGGTTAAGGATGATGGGTGTCGATATCTCAGAAATGTTGGCTCTTGACTGGGTTCTTCAGTCACTTCCTGAATCATATAGTGAGTTCGTTAGAGAGTACTATATGATGGACCATGACGTGACCCTCATTGATTTGACTTATTTGCTTATAGCTGCTGAATCAGAAATGATTTGGCGTGCTGATCAAGAAAATTTGCCTGGCAAATCAAACTCCTAAACTTCAATGGACATTGAAAATGGTGACATTGGAAATCCAGAAAAGGTAAATTCTGAGATAGTTCCTTGTGCCATTCCAAAAGAGTCCATCTGCTTCTACTGCCAAGAGAAGGGGAATTGGTGACGAAACTGCCCTGTTTACCTGAGAGATCTAAGATATGGGAGAGTCAAGACGTATGGCTCTACTTCAGGTAAAATCTATTAACTAACTCTATAAGTTCCTATTCTTTGATTCTTAATACATGATGTGATAAGATTACATTTTGATGTTTTTACAGGATCGAAGAAAAGAGAGGAAGCTTAAGGCGGAAGCGTGCTGAATCTGATCATGAAGAAATGGATTTCGATCACATGGACCCGAGGATCAGATTTTTTGAGCTGCTACTCTAGAGTTAGGATAGATTGATAAGAAATATGTAATAGCATAGTTTTTCAGTTGAATTACATTGTAAGGACAAGTTTTTCCGCAATAAAATAAATTTTGATTTTGTCTTATTTATTTATCCTTGCAATGGTGTGTATGAAAAAATTGATGTTTAATTGTTTCTATAATGGATTTGATTCTCAATTATGTTATTTGTGGAAATGTCGAGAATTTGCCAAATAAGGGAATATTCTCATCACCCAAGTTTCAGTTGGACAGAAACTTGGAGTCATGGAACTTGGTTGCGTGATGAATGAGAAACTTCATATTTGGAAATTAGACTAATTCTTTGACAAAGTGTCAAGAGAAGGACTAGGAGATCGAGCACACTAGGTTGTGCGTTGATCAAGTCCACCACAAGAGTGATAAAGATATTCGTCATGATTTACTAAAGTTTAGTAAATATGGTTATACTTATAAGATTAAGTATAATTCTGAGTTGATCAAAAGAGTTTCAATCAATAGCATAATGAATAAGAAGAATCAAGTAGGCAGAAAGATAAAAGTTTCTCCATTCCAAGAAGAAGGGAGAGTACATTTTATTGTGTTT
Source organism: Lactuca virosa (assembly GCF_052849685.1). Lineage (NCBI taxonomy): Eukaryota > Viridiplantae > Streptophyta > Magnoliopsida > Asterales > Asteraceae > Lactuca > Lactuca virosa. Next base: position 20,841,657 of record NC_136426.1, on the reverse strand, counting down.
TATGATAAGTCTAAATGATTAAGAACCATATCTCAATTGATCCTCTAAGTGAGTCTTAGTGCATTTGTATGTCTAAGAAGAGAAATCAAGAATTGTGGAAATGGTTAAATCAAGAAGTCAATCATACTTCGTTCCAATATCAAGTCTTAGAGTCAAGATTGTGACTTGAGTGACAAGTCTTAAGTAGGTTTATAACACTCGTCAGATGTGGAATTTGGAAAAGTTTTCTTATTCTTGCACATTTGAAATTGGTAAGTTGTGATGTCTTGGATAAGACAAAGACCAACTAGAACCAATTATGTGAAGTGATAGTCTTGATAAAAACTACACTAACTCTTGAATATTTGTTTTGTCAAGGAATGTTTCTTGACAAGAGAATCTTATATGTCAAGGAGTTAGTGGGAGTCTTAATGGTCTTGAAAAGTTTCAAGAACAAATCAAGAGTTAAACCTAGTTGATCATCACTAGCACACGACTTGAGGTCTAAAGCCTATCGTGGATGACATACTCCTTTTTTGTACCATTCCAATTGAGTTAATTATGCATGTGAGTTCTATGAGTTCTCATTTGAATGCATAAAGACAAAGCACCTTGATCAATGGAAAGTACATTGATATGAAAGGGTGAGTTGCTCGGAAGACATGGTGGGCATTCATGTTACCATGAGGCAAGAAATCGAGATTGAGCACGTTCGGTCCATATGAGTTTGGATTTGTCGCAAACTTTGGTTTTGACAAATTCACATGGATAGGAACACATACATCATGAAATCTAGGTGTCATAAGGTTTCCCTCCTTCATGAAAATGATTGTAAGGAAATGCTTTCACTAAGAGAGATTTAAGAAGATTGCAATTGTGAAAATTGTATTCTCAAATTCGATTATGATTACGACATCCCTCTTCATAGTTCGAATTGTGAGATTTGGCAATAAGTTTGAACAATCGAGACTTATTGCTATAAGTTCTGGAATTGTTTAGACACACATGTGAGCTATCTAAGGCAAAGGTGTATGAGCTTAAAAAACTTAGATAAAGGCTTATCAAAGTATCAGGTACTAGAAATATGAACTTAAGGAATTCAATAAGCATTGTTTTCTAGAAGATCAATTGTTTTATGAATACATGTCAAAGCTAGTGGGAGCATAAGTGTTATGCTGGTAAGAAAATAATCATCATTTTAGTGGGAGCATGATTATTATGGTAAGTATTGCAAGTTAGCAATATTAATTATAGAAAACAAAGATTCACTTTGCAAAGTTGCAAGGGTTGAAAAGTTGTTTTGCTATAATTAAGGGAGAGAATATTATACTTCATTTCAAAATCTAAAAGTTTAGATCGAGAAATGTTAATAAAATTTAGTCAAGGATACATAGTGCATTCTCAAAATTCGATTATGATTACGGCATCCCTCTTCATAGTTCGAATTGTGGGAACAGGGCACATAAAATATTATGGCAGAAGGCTGGTAAAGTATCACGTCTTTATATGAGACATTATGCATCGTGTCCAATACGCTTCGGGTATAGGATCGATTGCATATGCTATAATATTTGACCATTCGATAATTTTCCAAATGCCTAGGGCATTAAGAGGGAAAAAGGAACTAGAATCGGTTTTGACTAAAATAATTAAACAACTATCAAAGGACGATCTGAGGTTCACTGAGGATTTGTCGCTTGTGAGTGGTTGGAAGTATAGTATTGGATGGACTATATTGACATTATTATGAATAGATAAGATTCTATTAAGAATAAGTTCTCATATGGAAAATATGGAAATGTTTCCATAAATGGGAGTTGGAAATTAAGAATCTATGTAGATTAGAAACTTTTATGCAAAAGGATGTTCAAAGGAATGTACTTTGAGTGAGAGACATCACATCTATAGAATTGTTTTGTAACAATTTGTGATAGAGAACTAAGTAATTTCATTAGCCAAGTCCTGGTGACATTTGTGCTATGACTTTACGAAAGGGTCGTTGCATAAAATGTTAGAATCTAACATATTCTAATAGTGGCAAAAACCTTGTATTCTTACACTAATGATAAGGATTAGGGATTGTGAAATGAGTTTCATTGGAAAAGTTTTTCAATTGATCTATTTCACAAAGTATGGACCATAGGAAACCAAAGTGTGCATGCTTGGAGCATGGGACAATTGTGGTTATAATTCGAGTAATAAGTTGATTTTCTGAAACAGTAAGCAATGAATAATGAGTAATCAATATGGTGTTTAAATAAAAGTGTTTTTATTTACGCTCAAAAGGTTTTGGGACCATATAGGATTAATATTATTATTGTGTTTCACTTTGCATGTTTTGACTTCCAGAATAACTAGGTTATTCGAACCTCCACAGTTGGTCATACGTTGGAAGTAGGTATGAAGGAAGACTGTCATGAATCTGTCTGTAGATTGTCTAAAGTGTTTAGACATAGCACAAGTTTGTTGCAGAGTTCATGAGTGCTTTGATAAGATTAAAGTATTGGATTAAACCCACGCTCACTTGAATCACTTCATGGTTTTATCACGGGTGATTGGTGAGACGATAACATTGTATATTCTTGAAACCGAGACGTGTGAGTTGTTGTTTGTTGGTCGGTTGCACATTGATGATAAGTAAACGCACCAGTAACTTGGTGTTAATAAACTTATTGTTGTGTGTGATTCGATTAGTAGGTGCAAGCAAGCATTTGAGTCGAAGTTTATCCATTCCTTTTACCCAAAGTGGGATAAAAGTGATATCTGTGGGCCCCTCGATGATTTAGTGATGACAAAGGAAAGTGCTCGGCCGGGCCAGGACTGATTTGATTTGTTCAATTAGTCAGTCGTCATAAATTGGAAATCGGGAAACGACACATAGACTGAGAGAATGATTTCAATCCATGTCTCATGTCTATACGATATCTTGTAGAATGGAGGAATATATAATCTCTTATCTAAAGGACACGCGTATCTGATAAGATCAGAGTTGACAGCGGCTTTTGAAAGCTACGATTGCTGATCAGGTTCTGAAGTTATGCAAAATAGTTATTAGACTTATCCAAGTGGGAGACTGTTGGATTAGTGTCTAAGTCAATAACTATTTTGGTATGTACTTGACCCGATTATGAGCATGGTCCTTTTGGGTTGCCTTCACCATAGCAATATATAGGATGAATTAAGGAGAGAAAGGTTTAATTATGATTTATTAATATATTATAATAATAATATATTAGAGAAATCATAATGTTTAATTGATATTAGTCAAGAATTAATTAAGAATTAATTTTGTGGCTAAAAGAGATTAATTAAACTTAAGGGACTTGTTGTGTAATTATAAGATAATTATATAATTGGGCTATGGATCACCTTGGAATAATAGGTTGGACGAATTCTAAGGGGAAGTCCATTAGAAATCGTCCAAGGCATGTTCCAGAAGGGGTCCATGGGCTGCTTAGGGCTTAAGCAGTCAGATTAGGGTTTCCTAGTTGTAAACCCTAATAGCCAGCATATATAAGGAACCCTTATGGCCCCAAAAACGTGGTGAACACTTCCTTTAGGGTTTACAACCGTTTTTGGTGGCTCCTATCTCCTCCCTCTTCATCCAAGTTGCTTAGTGGTGTTTGTGACTCCATTAGAGGTGCAACACTTGAGGCACTAAGTTTTCTGAAGCCAATCAAAGCAAGGATTGATTGTTATTGCTATATAACAATCAAAGGTAAGACTTAAACCCTTATTTCAGTTATAGTTTATTAGATTAGGGTTTGTAAGTCTTGGATTCATTGCAGTACAATAGAGAAACCTAGATCCAAGCATTAGGGTTTGTATTAGCACATAGGATTGTTCTTATGTATAAAACCCATCAGTACCATCTAGATGGATCAGCCAAATCTGAACATGAGACAGAGTTGGTGGTTGGATGTGATTAAGGGCTATGATTGTGATATCCTTTACCAGGGAAGGCCAATGTGGTGGCCGATGCGCTTAGCCACAAGGTAGTCGCGACCCTGATCAGAGATATATGTCTAAGGATGACAGTGGTGACTCCGTTTTTTGAGCGAATTCGGGAGGCTTTGAAGGAGGAGAACAATAAGAGTGAGCGTATCGTGGGTCAGATTTCCTCCTTCGATTATGATAGCCGCGGGCTATTGACACTCCATCGTAGAGTGTAGGTTCCGTACTCAGGCGGTGTGCGCCAAATCCTGATGGAGGAGGCGCACAAATCCAGATTTTCCATCCATCCCGGGGCGAAGAAGATGTATAGAGATCTTTGTCCTGATTACTGGTGGCCCTGCATGAAGCGGGATGTAGCCAGGTACGTAGAGAGATGCTTGACTTGCAGGTAAGTCAAAGCAGAGAACCAGACACCACACAGCAAAATGCAGTCATTGGATATTCCTTTGTGGAAGTGGGAGGAGATCACTATGGACTTCATTATGAAGTTACCTCGGACGACGCGCAAAGTTGACGCGATATGGGTCATCGTGAATCGATTGACCAAGAGCGCCCATTTCACCCCGATCCATGAGAGTATTTCGACCGAGAAGTCGGCAGACATCTACATTAGGGAGGTAGTAGCGCGGCACGGGGTGCCAGTTTCTGTGATTTCTGACAGGGACATGCGGTTCACTTCCAGATTCTGGAAGAAATTTCATGACGAGTTGGGTACTCGTCTGCATTTCAGCACGACCTTCCACCCGCAGAAGGATGGTCAGAGCGATCGGACCATCCATACCTTGGAGGATATTTTGTGGGCATGCATTTTAGACTTCGGTGGTAGTTGGGATACCTACCTTCCGTTGACATAGTTTTCTTACAACAATAGCAACCACGCCAGTATCAACCGGCCTCCCTTTGAGATGTTGTATGGGAGGAAGTGCAAGACCCCGATATGTTGGGGTGAGGTTGGACAGAGGGTCATGGGGAGTACCGAAGTGGTAATCAAGATGACAGAGATGATCCAACAGGTCAGAAGTAGACTCCAGACGGCTCAGAGTCGGCAGAAGAGCTACGCCGACAGACGCCGATCGGACTTGGAGTTTCAGGTTGGGGATATGGTCCTTCTGAAGGTGTCACCTTGGAAAGGTGTCACCTTGGAAAGGTGTCATCCGCTTCAGAAAACGGGGCAAGTTGGGCCCCAGGTATATCGGACCTTTCAGGGTGGTAGCCCGGGTAGGTAAGGTGGCGTATCGACTGGATCTCCCGGAGGAGCTTAGGCAGATCCAGATCTCTTTTCATGTTTCTCAGCTGTGGAAATGTATAGCCGATGATTCCGCGGTGGTTCCTTTGGAGGACATTCAGGTGGATGACCGTCTGAACTACATCGAGAGGCCAGTATCCATTCTTAACAAGAAGATGAAGGCTCTAAGGAACAAGAGGGTAGAGTTGGTGAAGGTGCAGTGGCAGCATCGTAATGGCTCGGAATGGACGTGGGAACCAGAGGACGAGATGGGGGAGCATTACCCAGATCTATTCCCAGCAGCAGCGGCAGACTTCGAGGACGAAGTATAAATCAAGTGGGGGAGATTTGTAATGCCCTAGTCGGCAGGTATTTGCTCTTTGATTTATCTAAGTATTTTATGCTTTATTGCGGATATGATATGTATACTGGGCGTACATGGTTGAGGCGCGAAGCGGGGGAAACCTTGCGTAAGCTGGGCGTACCCTAGCGTACGTTGAGCGTAACCTGTCCAGTTGCAACCCTAAATTTTAGGGTTTGCACCCTATATAAAGACCTTATGAACACCCCAACCTTCATCCTTTCAGCCTCCACTGTCCCTAAAGAGCATAAATCGAACCTTAAGCCTCTTGCATGCTTTGTCAGCTAATTTGGTGCACTTTTGGGTGATTTTTGGTGGTTTTGAAGAAGATGAAGTTAGAAGAAGGAGCAAGAACGTGAAGAGAGCTTGTAGATCCAGAAGTTTGGCACCCTTTCTGACTCATTTGAGGTATCAAGCTTTAACCTTTACCATTGCTTGCTTATATTTAGTTTTGGGGTGTTTTGTATGACATTTTGGCTCCATATGTAACGCCGTAATTTTTCAAAACAATTTTTCACTTTTAAAAATATAATTTCATTCACAAATATTCTCAAATCTCAATGTGTCACATCTTAAATCCATAAAAACACATCCAAATATCAAAATGTATAAAACTCTAATAGTGTGTACTGATCATGCCGGCGCCTTCCCGCGATCCTCACTGGTACCTGAAACACATAACACAAAACACTGTAAGCATAAATGCTTAGTGAGTTCCCCAAAATACCACATATAACACATAGTAGCCACTCGAGGCTATAACTCTGTGGGCCCTCTGGCCCTAACTCTGTGGACCCTCTGGTCCTAACTCTGTGGACCTTCCGGTCCTAACTCTATAAACTCTGGAATACACACAACATAAATCACATAGAAATAATGCAGTGCAACACATCACATACATAGCATACAAGATACTCTGTCACATAACTATAATTACCACTCAAGGAAAAGTATAGTGAGAAGACTCACCTCAGGTAACTCGGTAAACCTCGAACTCTGAAATACTGCACTAGCCTCCGCCTAATCACATAAATAATTACTCTAATTAATACAACTTCTAAAGGCTAGGCTAACCCCTCTATATAAGTTCTCTAAGATGGGTAAAAGACCATTCTACCCCTCTAATGGCTCATAAGTCCAAACACTGACTAAACCCTAAAAGTCAACAAAGTCAACGGTCAACATTGACCGGACTCGTCAACTGCACTCGTGTGACTTGACGAGTACATGCGTGTTCTCTTCGCCCCTGGTCCACACTCGACTCGCTGAGTCAACCCTGCACTCATCGGGTTATCACAGGTCGCGAATCGCGGGGCAACCCGACTCAACTCGTCGAGTCCCTTATGGGCTCGGCGAGTTCCTCCCATGAAAACACTCGTCTGACCTCCTGAGGTCAGATCTGCTTCTCTAATCTATAGATCTGACTTCCCCATGACCAATAAACACGTAAAGGTCGAATCTTGGTACACATGCAAGGCACTCTAGGCTTATTTTGGTGAAATCCCTTCTAACATGGCAACCTATGTCCATTTCCTCCATAGAACCACAAAAAGCAGCATGGTTCAGGCTCTCTGGACCTCAAAAGGTCCAGATCTAGAGTTTAGCACTCAATGGGACACTATACACAACTAAACAAGCCATAAAAGGGTATAGAAAGCCCTAAATTCAATGTCCTTAAGCAAAACAGAAGGATAGGATCAAATAGCTACCTCAAACTTGAAGATCCAAGCCGAAAACCCACTGAATGCAATCCTCTTGACCTCCCCTTGCTGGAAACACTTTATCCTTTGCAAAATCACACCAAAAAGGCTTAAACTCTCTCACAACTCGCTCACAATCGCTAGGGTATCTCTCTCTGGACTGGTAGCCGCAAATGGAGGCCATAAAGGCCTTTAAATAGGGCTCAAGCCCTGAGATTTAGGGTTTCACTTTACAGCACGGACTCGCCCAGTCCACGCATCGACTCGTCGAGTCCCTCATTGATCTAGGCAAGAATTTGCGATCCTACTCGGCGAGTCTGAGCGCCTACTCGCCGAGTCCCTCCCTAAAACTCAAGGTAAATACTTAAAATAAGATACCTGGGAATCCAGATGTTACAATTCTCCCCTAATAGAATCAGACTTCGCCCTCGAAGTCTTGCTCCTCAAACAACTCTGGATGCTGCTCCCGCATCTCCAATTCCGGCTCCCAGGTCAGCTCGGACCCTCTCCGATGTTGCCACTGGATTTGAACCTGGGGCACCTCCTTGTTCCTCAGAACCTTGATCTTTCGATCCACAATCGCAACCGGCCTCTCAACATAATTCAGGCTCGCATCCACCTGAATATCTCCCAATGGCACCACCGCCGACTCGTCGGCTATACACTTCCTCAACTGAGACACGTGGAAGGTATCATGAATCTGGCTCAACTCCGCAAGTAGCTCCAAACGATATGCTACCCTGCCCACCCTCGCGGTTACCCTGAACGGACCAATGTACCAGGGCCCCAACTTGCCCCTCTTCCTGAATCGGATCACTCCTTTCCAAGGAGACACTTTCAGGAGTACGAAGTCTCCCACCTGAAACTCAAGCTCGGATCGTCGCCTATCCGCATAATTCTTCTGGCGACTCTGAGCTGTCAGCCTGACGTGTTGTATCTGCTCTGTCGTCTGGAGCACTAACTCAGTGCTACCTAACACTCGTTGTCCGACCTCTCCCCAGCAGATGGGAGTCCGACACCTTCTCCCGTACAACAACTCAAAGGGAGGCATACCGATACTCGAATGATGGCTGTTGTTATAAGAAAACTCAGCCAACGGCAGATACGTGTCCCAACTTCCTCTGAAGTCCAACACACATGCCCTAAGCATGTCCTCGAGCGTCTGAATCGTCCGCTCGCTCAGACCGTCCGTCTGTGGGTGGTATGCGGTACTGAAATGCAGCCTCATACCCAACTCCTCATGTAATTTCCTCCAGAACCTGGAAGTGAAACACACATCTCGATCCGACACGATCGAGATCGATACTCCATGTTGCGATACCACCTCTCTCACATACAATTCTGCCAGCCTCTCAGCAGAAGAGCTCTCACTGATCGCAAGGAAATAGGCGCTCTTCGTCAGCCGGTCAACGATCACCCAAATTGCATCGACACCTCTCGCAGTCCTTGGCAATTTGGTGATAAAATCCATGGAAATTTGTTCCCAATTCCACTGGGGAATCTCAAGTGGCTGCAACTTTCCATGCGGACGCTGGTACTCGGCCTTAACCCTGCGACAAGTCAAGCACCTCTCCACGAACCACGCAACATCCCTCTTCATACAGGGCCACCAATAGTCTCTCTTCAGGTCCAAATACATCTTAGTGGCCCCCGAGATGGAACGAGAACCTCGATCTGTGCGCCTCCTCCATCAGAATGATATGTGCCCCGCCCTCAAACGGCACCCAAATCCGACCCTGAAAGGTCATGAGCCCTCGGCTATCGGCAACGAACTCAGGCACCTGCCCGATCACCCGCTCTCTCTTGCGGTTCTCCGGCTTTATGGCCTCAACCTGAGCCTCCCAAATGGTGTCCAACACCGAAGTCATCACCGTCAACCTCAAACAAACATCACGTAATGGGGCACTCTCTGTCCTACGACTCAGGGCATCGGCTACAACGTTAGCCTTGCCCGGGTGGTACAGGATCTCACAATCATAATCCTTTACCACATCCAACCATCTCCTCTGGCGCATATTCAGGTTGGGCTGATCCATCAGATACTTCAAGCTCTTGTGATCCGTGTATATGGTACACCGAACCCCATACAGATAGTGACGCCAGATCTTGAGGGCGAACACCACAGCCCCCAACTCCAGATCGTGAGTAGGATACCTCGCCTCATGAGGCTTCAGCTGCCTCGATGCGTATGCTATCACATGCCCTCTCTGCATCAGCACCGTACCCAATCTCGATATCGACGCGTCACAATACACTACAAAATCCTCCATCCCCTCCGGAAGGGCTAACACCGGGGCTTCGCATAATCTCTGGAGAAGTGTCTCAAAGGAGGTCTGCTGCTCCGGTCCCCACGAAAAAGCCACACCCTTCCGGGTCAACCTGGTGAGAGGCACGGCGATCTTGGAGAAATCCCTGATGAATCTCCGATAGTAGCCAGCCAACCCCAGGAAATTCCTGATCTCGGTGGGGGATCTCGGCACCTCCCAACTCATCACCGCCTCAATCTTGGCCGGATCGACCAATATCCCATTCTGGTTGACGAGGTGTCCTAAGAACTGGACCTCTCGTAACCAGAAATCGCACTTGGAGAATTTGGCGTAAAGCCTCTCCGATCTCAGAACTCCGAGGATCTCCCTCAAATGCTCCTCATGCTGCTCTCTGGATCTCGAATACACCAGTATGTCGTCGATGAATACAATCACCGATCGATCCAACATCGGTCTGCACACCCTGTTCATGAGATCCATGAACGCTGCCGGTGCCTTGGTGAGCCCAAAAGGCATCACCACGAACTCGTAATGCCCATAACGAGTCCTGAACGCCGTCTTCCGAATATCCTCATCTCGCACCCTCATCTGGTGATATCCAGACCTCAAGTCTATCTTGGAGAACCAAGATGCTCCCTGCAACTGATCGAACAGATCATCAATCCTCGGCAGTGGGTAACGGTTCTTGACCGTTAACTTGTTCAACTCCCGGTAATCAATGCACATCCGGTGTGAACCATCCTTTTTCTTGACAAAATGGATCGGCGCTCCCCACGGCGAGCTACTCGGTCGGATAAACCCCTTCCCCAGCAGCTCTTGAAGCTGCGAGGATAACTCCTGCATCTCTGGCGGCGCAAGGCGATAAGGCGCCTTGGCGATAGGCGCTGCCCCTGGAACCAAATCGAAGCGGAACTCTACCTGCCTCTCGGGAGGCACGCCTGGCAACTCCTCGTGGAAAACATCCGGGAACTCACGCACTATCGGGACCACATCGACCGACCTCGGTCTCTCTGCATCTACTCTCGTATCCACCACATAAGCCACAAACCCACTACAGCCCTGCTGTAGGCTCTGCCTCGCTCTAGCGGCCGAACAAAATGTTGACCCAGAACGGGTACCCTCGCCATAAACCGTAAGAACTCCCCCACTAGGGTCTCGTATGGTCACCAACTGTCTCTCGCAGTCGATAACCGCTCCAAACCTGCTCAACCAGTCCATTCCCACGATGACACAGACATCTCCCATCGCAATCGGGACCAAATCAATCGGAAACTCAACGCCGAAGATCTCGAGTACACATCCTCGGATCACATCAGTGGCATACACCGCTCTCTCGTCAGCTATGGAAACTCGTAAAGGTCGACTCAACGCCTCTCGACAGATACTGATGTGATGACTAAAGGCTAACGACACAAAAGACCGACTCGCACCCGAGTCAAATAACACCAAAGCAGGTACAGAACTCACAAGAAACGTACCTACGCATATCATAATATAAGCATAACACCATAATCTCAAAATAAATAGATGAAAGAACACATACCCGCCACAACATCTGGCGCTGCGCGGACCTCCTCCGCTGTCAACTGGAAGGCTCTCCCGCGAGCCTTTGGCGCCTCGGCCTTCACTGGCCGACTCTCTGCAGCTCGAACGGCAGCAGGGGCAGATCCCTGCGATGCTCCCTGGGCTGACCCCCGCAACTGCGGACACTCGGCCTTCCGGTGTCCGGTCTGGTTGCAGTGAAAACAGACTGCAAACCCCTTGGGGCAATCCTTGGCCATGTGCCCCTCCTTGCCACACTTGTAGCAAGACCCTGGTCTGCAAACCCCCTCATGACTCTTGCCGTACTTGCCACAAGTGCGGCTCTTCTGGTTCCCTGATCTCGAGTCGGCGGGCTTGGCCCGCTTGGCTGCCGGCTGGGACTGTGCCGGCCGCCGATCCCTCCCTTGAGACTCCGCCTCCTCCCTGGCCTGAGTCTCGAGCTCAATCTCCCTCTTCCAGGCATTTGCCTGAAGCTCTGCAAATGTCCGATACGACGAGTTCACCACAAACTTGCGGATGTCTCTCCTCAAAATGCTCAAATACCGACTCATGCGTGCCTGCTCGGAAGACACGTGCTCAGGGCAGAACATCGCCCTCTCATGAAACATCCTGGTGATCACTGTAACAGACTCGGTACCCTGCTTGAGGGTCAAGAACTCCTGGGCCAAACGTTCCCTTTCCACCGGGGGAACGTACTCATCATGAAACATAGCGGTGAATCTCTCCCAGGTCACCGCGACAAGCTCTGCAGGAGAATAGTGCGCTGTCACAAACTTCCACCAGTCCTTCGCTCCCAAGCGAAGCTGGTTCAGCGCGAACCGAACTCTCAGATGCTCCAGACATGAACACGTATAGAAGCATCCCTCAATGTCAGAAACCCATATCATCGCAGCAATCGGATCATGCGTCCCATCAAACTCTGGTGGTTTCGTGTTGCTGAACTCCCGGAACAACAACGAATCACCACCCTGAGGCCTAGCAGCAGCAACAGCTACGGTAGCTGCAGCCTCAGTAACTGTTGCGTATCTCTCATCAAAAGTCTCAATCATCGTGGTCTTAATAGACCCAGACATCTCTGGTATCTCTGCGCGGATCGCCGCAGCCACCTCCTCATGGATCATCTGGCGGAGCTCCTCATCACTCACTCCGCTGGTCCTTGGTCTGTGGCGTGTCCCAACCATGATGTCTCTGAAATACAACACAAAATATCAGAGGCTCGCTCGAGTATGCACACACTCGATAACCCATTCCTACTCGATCCCTGGTACCCTAAGGATTCTTACTTGAGCTACGTATTGATCCGGTGTCTTCAGTAGTACGGGCCCAATACTACCGTCCACATCGCATCAGTATTCACCCCAAGTCCTCCTCCTAGAATCCCAAATCCCAAGTACTCTACTCTCACTATGCATAGTCTACTCTCTAGCAGATCTCTCATAAGCTCCTCGCTGCTATCTACTCACTCTCAAGCATCTCCTAGCAGCAAAACCCCTAGGCTAAGGCATCACAAATCAGGCCATTCTAGTCCTAATAAGAATACCTAGCCTACTCTAACATGCATAACCTATTATCTCATATCTCATAACACATAATATAAGGGTATTTTGGGAAATCACCGTTCGGGCGCTGGCTGATCGTACACACTACTCTGATCTGCTCTTTTCAAAACCTTTTTACTCTTTTAGGAAAATTTCGTTTTATTTCGAAAAATTCCTTAAATCCTCAGTTTGAGTTCAAATGCGCTCGAAGGTGCATCCGAATCCCTCAAACCAAGGCTCTGATACCAACTTGTAACGCCGTAATTTTTCAAAACAATTTTTCACTTTTAAAAATATAATTTCATTCACAAATATTCTCAAATCTCAATGTATCACATCTTAAATCTATAAAAACACATCCCAAGATCAAAATGTATAAAACTCTAATAGTGTGTACTGATCATGCCGGCGCCTTCCCGCGATCCGCACTGGTACCTGAAACACATAACACAAAACAATGTAAGCATAAATGCTTAGTGAGTTCCCCAAAATACCACATATAACACATAGTAGCCACTCGAGGCTATACCTCTGTGGGCCCTCTGGCCCTAACTCTGTGGACCCTCTGGTCCTAACTCTGTGGACCTTCCGGTCCTAACTCTGTAAACTCTGGAATACACACAGCATAAATCACATAGAAATAATGCAGTGCAACACATCACATACATAGCATACAAGATACTCTGTCACATAACTCTAATTACCACTCAAGGTAAAGTATAGTGAGAAGACTCACCTCGGGTAACTCGGTAAACCTCGAACTCTGAAATACTGCACTAGCCTCCGCCTAATCACATAAATAATTACTCTAATTAATACAACTTCTAAAGGCTAGGCTAACCCCTCTCTATAAGTTCTCTAAGATGGGTAAAAGACCATTCTACCCCTCTAATGGCTCATAAGTCCAAACACTGACTAAACCCTAAAAGTCAACAAAGTCAACGGTCAACATTGACCGGACTCGTCGAGTGCACTCGTGTGACTCGACGAGTACATGCATGTTCTCTTCGCCCCTGGTCCACACTCGACTCGCTGAGTCAACCCTGCACTCATCGGGTTATCATAGGTCGCGAATCGCGGGGCAACCCGACTCGACTCGTCGAGTCCCTTATGGGCTCGGCGAGTTCCTCCCATGAAAACACTCATCTGACCTCCTGAGGTCATATCTGCTTCTCTAATCTATAGATCTGACTTCCCCATGACCAATAAACACGTAAAGGTCGAATCTTGGTACACATGCAAGGCACTCTAGGCTTATTTTGGTGAAATCCCTTTTAACATGGCAACCTATGTCCATTTCCTCCATAGAACCACAAAAAGCAGCATGGTTCAGGCTCTCTGGACCTCAAAAGGTCCAGATCTAGAGTTTAGCACTCAATGGGACACTATACACAACTAAACAAGCCATAAAAGGGTATAGAAAGCCCTAAATTCAATGCCCTTAAGCAAAACAGAAGGGTAGGATCAAATATCTACCTCAAACTTGAAGATCCAAGCCGAAAACCCACTGAATGCAATCCTCTTGACCTCCCCTTGCTGGAAACACTTTCTCCTTTGTAAAATCACACCAAAAATGATAAAAAAAAGGCTCAAACTCTCTCACAACTCACTTACAATCGCTAGGGTATCTCTCTCTGGACTGGTAGCCGCAAATGGAGGCCATAAAGGCTTTTAAATAGGGCTCAGGCCCTGAGATTTAGGGTTTTACTTTACAGCGCGGACTCGCCGAGTCCACGCATCGACTCGTCGAGTCCCTCATTGATCTAGGCAAGAATTCGCGATCCTACTCAGCGAGTCTGAGCGCCTACTTGTCGAGTCCCTCCCTAAAACTCAAGGTAAATACTTAAAATAAGATACCTGGGAATCCGGATGTTACACCATAATTGATATATCTTGTGTTCTGAGAGTTCCAGTCCATAGGAGATGTCCTTTTGAGCTCTTGGAAGCATATTGAACCATAAAAATCGGACCTTGATGGTTAAGCCATAACCATGCAAGTGTTAGATGGCCATCAAGTGTGTTTAAGGACTTAAATCATGTCTTACCCCCACCCATGCATGCAAAGACATAAAGTTTGTAACTTGATGGTTTAGGACATCTTAGAAGGCCTGGATCTGTGTTTTGGACGTTAGGACTTAATGGATTAAGTCACAAAGAAGTCTCTTAGGTGGCTGGCCAGTACGTTAGGCGTACCCCTGGTACGATGCGCGTACTGGTTCAACCTCGTCATAGTGGTCAAGGCCAGCGTACTTTCCAGGTACGTCGTGCGTACGCATGTAGAGTGGTCAAATGTGTTTTTGGGCCTTGTGATGTTAGGCATGGAGTAGTTGGGCTTTATGACCCACTGTGGAGTAAGGCCTCGGGGCCTGGTCCTAGGATTTATGGTAGTGGGGCCTCATTGGGCCTTAAAGCTTAAATGAGTGGACTTGGGCCTTAATTTGTTTATGCGATTGGCCTTGGGAAGAAGAGGCCCATTAGGGCAAGGTTTAGGAAAACTTGCCTTAGGACATGAATTAGTGGTTTAAGGCAGTCACAATTGGACTCGGTATCTGATTAAGAATTTGTTGTACTCTAGAGAGAGAAGTCCCGAGCCATCCGAGGAGTACGATTTCGGCATACACAGTTGAGGTGGGTCTCCCTTCATAGAATCTGTGGGTCGAAGGCACCAAGGCCGGCCCACTAGTATTGATACGGTTTAACGATTGTCTTTGTGATAATTGTTAAGGTTGCATGTATTGTTGATGTTTTATGTGTTATGCATGATTTTATATGGTAGTGGTAGGGGTGAAATAGACCCAATATCCAGCCAATGGGCCGAAGGGGAAGGTCGGGCACCCAGAAATGCCCGACACAATCCTGTCAGTAAGGACCGAAGGGGCAGGTCGAGCACCCAGATATGCTCGGCACCATCCGGTGAAAGTAGACCGAAGGGGTAGGTGACAACCCGAAATTTCTATCGTGTACAACTATTCAATTCAATCAAAGTCAGACTCGTTTCTGCTATCTTTTAGCATTGTTTAGAGTCTGTTTGAGTGTTCTAAGCCTAGTACATTCAGAGTTAGGGTTTAGAAATGAGTTACTTAAAGCTCATCGTGTTTCATTCAAGCCAAACACTCCTTCAAGAGGAGTGTACGGCCGTACACATGGTGTACACATGGGTGTACGGCCGTACACCCATTAGGGCCGTAAAATCATGTCCATAAGTGAGTTATGCCTTCATTACTCTTCATTCCTCACACTTCTCACTCAAGAAACAAGATTCTCTCTCAACTATCATCAAGTATTTCACCTTGATCTTCAAAAATGTAAGCCTTTCTTCCATTTGATTAGTTGTTATCCTTCTTAATCTAGTATCACCCTTTGATTTCATCCATGAAATTCATCTTTTTGGTTAGATATTCAAGTATTCAACACTTTCACCAAGAACACCAAGAACACCTACTTGTTCTTGGGTCGTGAACTCATTAGAAGCCTTCAAAAGTGTGAGTCTTTCTTCTATCTTCTAGCTAGGCTTGATAAACACATGATTCCTAGCCTTAAAACATCATCTAATGCATGAACACAAAGAGTGTACGGCCATACACCCTTCATATGGCCGTACACCCCCTTTTTAGTGCATATTTAGGCCTCAAACTCGTGTTATGCCCCAACATAAGACCATGGACACTTAGGGGATGCTAGATAGGGTCGTAAACCACCTTCTTGAAATGTTCTTAAAGGAGTGTACGGCCGTACACTCCATGGCCGTACACACATGTGGTCGTACACCTCTTGGCCGTACACCTCTTGGCCGTACACACACTAGTGTGGCCATAAACCCCTTTTATGCAATCATATATACTTGTAACACTTCAATCTAAGTGTTTCTTAGTTCCTAAGGTGTTTTCCTTACATGATTAGTTGTATAAACACTAATTATATCCATATATGTATCATTATATGCTTAATAGGATCCGTTTGTGCTCGAGGCTTCACTTGACACATAGCATCCTATATCGATCTTACATTCGTATCACTCACTACATGTGAGTTCATACCCCTAACTTACCTTTTAAATGATTTTAAATGCTTTTATGGGGGGGGGGGGGAATACAAGTAGAAACATTATAGTTATTGTATCAATCACATGTGATTAATAACTATCAAACAAGTGGATTTCTTACATTTCAAAACTGTGTTATCAAACAAATTGCTTCAAATCGTTTTATAAACTCTTTTACATGTTAAACTATTTATCATTTCACAAAACTCTTTTTAAACTTATAGATTGTTCAAATCATGTCTATATGGATATGGTTATATAAGTAAGATTGAAAGGGCTTAGGACTGATAACTCGCCTTATTTCCTGTTCCTTGTTTGGTTGTGGACTTAGGGTATCGGTTATTTGTCCGAATGTCGTTTTAATCTTAGTTATATATTATGTATATGTATATAGATATAAAAGATCTTTCATTCAGTTCAATACATTTGGGTAGCAAAGGTGTTCAAACATAATCAGTCATTCAAACAACTTTACTAGTAAACTATAATAGGTATTGTTTAGGAAGTCACTACTTACTATTTCTAGAACAATGAAACATACAAGAGTCAGTTCATACAAGAGTCAGTTCAAACATACTATAATGAGAAACATAGAGAACATACTATATACTAGAACAGGGAGAACATACTATATACTAGAACATAGAGAACATACTATATACTAGAACAGAGAGAACATATTATATACTAGAGACAGAGAGAACATACTACACTAATACAATAACACGATAACATTTATGTGAGCCACTACTTCATGGCGCGGTAATATACTGTCGTGTCACGTTTTGTAACCAGAGTCTCCTGGAGGGAGAGCGTGAATTTGTGTATAGATCTATACGGGATTGACCATCCTACACCTTGCTGCTAGCTACAGTGGGACCTGCAGGTCTACGGGTGACGAATGTCATACCATTTCGACGTCTTTGATCATCGTGTTTTACTAGTCAATCAAGTATGGTTATAATCTCATCACATTTTACCTTAATTAAACAAACATTTTAAGGTAGTTAGTACATCGGTAGTTACTTATATACAATACTACTGTACATCGTTATTTTCCCATTACATTTATAATGTGATCTTCTCACATAAACGGTAATGTAAACTATATTTTGGTAATGATAGTCATACTTGGGAAAAACACTCACTTTTACAAAAGAACAAACTTACAAAACAGTAGAGTCTTGGTAGAAGGCTACTTTAGTAGAAAATATAGGATTTTCTAGGAAGTATTCAAACATTTACAAACAACACTTACAAACTTTTACATCAAACATTTACAAACATTTCATTCAAACTTATACAAACAATGACATTAAATACTTATGAACTCACCAGCTTTAATGCTGATCTACGCTTTCAAAATAACTTGTATTCTCAGATCACCAGTAGACAGGTACCGATGACCAGGTTTTGAGAAGATGGAGCACGTTCAAAACTCGTCTTTTATTTTGATTCATATTTTGGTGTCTTATAAACTATACAGAACTGATATGGGCTTAATTAGTCATAGAAATAATTCATTATCTTATTAATTATTGTTGATTTTATATCATTTTATGGACAAAAGGTACTTAATTAGCTTAATATTTCAATTTCAGCAATAAAAAACATGCTCGGGTGGAAAAGGAAGCGGAACTAGCGATTGGAAGCTTGGATCTTGGATTTTGAAGAAAGAAGGATGTTGTTGGGCAGCTTGACCCCTCGTCAGTGTTTTGGCCATATTTCATGAACCGTAACTCCGATTGACGAGATTCAAAATGTTCTGAAAACTAGACACAATTTCGGACGACTTTCATGTTTTGAGAAAATGCTAAAAACACAAGGTACTCGGCGAGTAGGGTCGACTACTCGGCGAGTCGCATCGAAGATTCGAGAAGATAAAGATGCGCTGACTTGCCGTACACGGGATTTTAAGTGATGGACTCGGCGAGTAGGTCACTGGACTCGCCGAGTAGCCCCTGTTTTCAGAATATATATATATATATATATATATATATATATATATATATATATATATATATATATATATATATATATATATATATATATATATATATATATAGAAACGCTTCTCATTCGAACCCTAACGAATGGGGGAAGTTTAGGACGGTTTTTGGAGGCCAGAAGGGTTCTTAGAAGCTGTGGTTTTCGAGATTTCAACCTAGATATCAAATTGGAAGAAGATCAAAGGCAATAACACACTACTTTTATCTTAATCTTTTGCATAAACCATGTTTCAATCATTAGATTATGTTTTTAGTTTGTTATTTGCTGTAGATATGAGCTAAAAACTCATAATTTCTGTTTAGGATAGATGATTTTGTGATTATGGTTTGATTTTATGGTAGGATTAATTTAATATTGGTGATTTTGTTGATTCTAGCTTGTTAAAGAACCTTATGTGTGAATGATAACTGTTTTTCTGTTAGTAGGAAGATAATTAAGAAGCATGAACATCTCTTAATTGTTACCTCATATAATTTATGTGACCACTTTATTATATGACTAGGATTAGCGACTGTGAAACTAGAATTAATAGAAAAATAGGTAAATTCATGTGTGAGCTTGTGTGATGACCATCAACAAGAGGTTAACTAAAGGACCATATTAGTTAACCATTACAAGTCTAAATTAACCCGAATAAATAACCTAGTGAATTGAATTAAATTAGACAACTGGCCACTGTTTGAGTTAGTTTGTTCTCTAAGGATTAGTGCAGCGAACGTGAATCTAATCACTTGAATCGGTAGCCAATAGAAGAATTAATCCATTGCACTATTACCATAATATCAACCATAGGATCAATTGAGTTGAACTAAACAGAAGTTCCCTTCGTTATTGAATTTAGTTGAATCTTTGCTTATCTAGTTTTTAGTTAAGTATTCTAAGTATTAGTTGTTTAAGTTTCTAGTCTTGCAAAACTAGAGAAACCCCCTTTCTATTACTTGTTTTATTTAGATAATATTAGCATTTCTTTTAATTGTTTACCGTTCCCTGTGTTCGATACCCTACTTACCTGAACTAAACTGCTAATCGATAGGTACACTGCCTTTCGTGTGTTCGTCTTTGTGTTTAAGTTAGTAGGATTAAAACTAGTTGGTTTTACACACATCAAGTTTTTGGCGCCGTTGCCGGGGAACGGTTCTAAATAGTTAATTTTATTTGCTAATTGTTATCATTTTTTTTATTTAGTTTAATTTTATTTGCTAATTGTTATCATTTTTTTTGTTGATTAATTTTTTTTATTTAGTTTAATTTTTATTTTTATTTTTATTTTTATTTATTATGTATTTTCCAAATCTCGATGCTCTTGATGCTTTTCTTGAGGAAGTAGTACAGGAAATTGAGCAAGAAGATGAGGAGTATGACTCAGATGAAGATTTGAAGAAATTTGGAAGATGGTTAGATAACATCTTGCCCAACACACAAGGGACATCTGAGTCACAAGAGCTAGAAGATGAGGAATATGACTCAGATGATGATTTGAAGGAATTTGGAAGATGGTTAGATAACATCTTGCCTAATAAACAAGAACAATTTGAGTCACAAGAGCTAAAGTTACAAGATGAAGAATTTAATCCAGAAAGAGATTTGGAGGAGCTGGAAAGGTTGTTAGCAGAGAGGTCGGACGAAGAACAAGAACAAGCTGAATTGCAGGAACCAAGTTGTGGTTTGACCATTACCACGACATGGTCCCCTGTTCTTCCGGTTTGTGTTTCGAAGCATGGGGTGACGATTCCAACTTTGGAGAAAGTTCTGAAGCGCGATCCATTTCTGATTAGTACCCGACCGGTCCCAACCCTTGTCAGAATTCTTGGGTTTTATGTATTCAAGCTCGTTTGGCCAATTTTAGAAGAAAAGAGCCAAATTTTACAAATTGGTCCAAAGAAAATATTTAATGCAACAGATGGATTGGCATTGATTTTATTAGAAGTTTATTAAGTTGAGAGTCCAGCTCAAGACTCGCACAAAAAGAAGCGCTTGCGGGAGGCAACCCGTCATTAGAGTTTGCTTTTCTTTTTCTTTTTAAACTTCTAGTTTATTAGGGTAATTTAGGAATTTAATTTAGATGTTTGTTTTCCTTTTTCTATTACTTGTGTGTTGTTTTGATTTTTTCAGTTTGAAGCTTAGGATTGCATGTGAGGGTCTAGAGTCAAGGCTGACGAAGCGAGAAATCGAGTCTAGGCGAGAGAGGAAACGAAGTTTTGAGTCAAGCTATGAGTCCAATAGATAGAAGGGTTAAAGAGTGTTTATTCCCTGAAGAAAAATGAGGGAAATTATTAGTTTATATAACCCCCATACATCAGAAACGGACTTGGGCAGAATAAAATTTTTGTCACACAGCGGTCTACTCGCTGAGTGCATCTTATGGACTCGCCGAGTCCATGTGAAAATTCACGATTCTTCTGCCATTTACGCTTCAACTCGGCGAGTCTACATACTTACTCGACGAGTCGCTCATTCTTCTTACTTTTGAGCTGAAGATTTGATGACATTTGATATGGGCATTGGTTCTATTCTTTGAAGATCATTTTCCGAGCATTTCCAAGAGTTTTTCCCTTATATTTGGAGTTTTTATAAAGACTGTACCACACGAGATTTTGACACCCACGACATGGATGAGCTGTTCCCATGTCTAAAGTCAATTGAAGATGGAGCTGAAGATAAGAGATATCAACCTCGCCACTACTATCCTAGGGGAGTTTGTTCCAATTCCCTCTTTATTTTTATGTTTTCTTATTCATGCATAATATGCAATGGGGACATTGCATAAATTAAGTGTGGGGTAGGGGGTTGGTTACATTTAGTTAAAATTTAGATTAATTTTAAAATTTTGCATAAAATTGCTAGGGCTAATTTAGATATTTTGGTAAAAACAATTAGGGATCATGCTAGTATTATATTTGATGATTCCATGAGGACCCAAATGTTTAGTTGAGCCTATATACGTTCTAGTGCATTTGTGGCCTCCTTTATTCTAGTGAAATCATGGGACAAAAACACAACCTCACTTAGTTTGAGGATCGCAATATGTTTAGCATCGTGTACTTGAAATGTATCCAGGAAAATTGTTATCATTAATCAATAAAGGTTGAAGTTGAGCGGCCCTGCTTAAGCATGTAGGTTTTGAGTGAAACAAAAGTGAGTTACATGTTAAAAAAAAAGAGAGAGAATTACAAGAAAAGTTTAAAGAATTTTTGGAGCATCAAAGTTAAAGTGTGAGATCAAAAGATCAAAATTCCGAAAAAATTCAAAAGTGAAGATACCAAAAATCAAAAGGTGGCAAATTTGAAGAAATCAAAGTTCAAATTATCAAGAAAGTGAAGAATTCCAATAGCTCCATAGTGGTATCGAAAAGTTGTAATTTTCTAGATTATGTATGCTTGGGTTGCTTGACCAAAAATACCTTGAGGCTAGGAGGTTTTCTGCGGATGGATTCGGAGGGATGCATAAAATGAGCATTGTTCAAAAGAAGTGGGCGAGTGTTTATGAGGATTGTGAGTATTTAGAATTAGGGGGGTCCTTAGGAAAAAATTTAGACACAAATACATGCGTTGCGGTCTTGGCATAATGGCTGGGTTCAATTGGGATTGTCTTATGTGATATTAGCGTGCTAAAATTCGGTTTTGCTTGGGGGCAAGCAAAAGTCAAGTGTGAGGTATTTTGATATGGGCTTATTTAGTCATAGAAGTCATTCATTATCTTATTAATTATTGTTGATTTTATATCATTTTATGGACAAAAGGTACTTAATTAGCTTAATATTTCAATTTCAGCAATAAAAGACATGCTCGGGTGGAAAAGGAAGCGGAACTAGCGATTGGAAGCTTGGATCTTGGATTTTGAAGAAAGAAGGATGTTGCTGGGCAGCTTGACCCCTCGTCAGTGTTTTGGCCATATTTCATGAACCGTAACTCCGATTGACGAGATTCAAAATGTTCTGAAAACTAGACACAATTTCGGACGACTTTCATGTTTTGATAAAATGCTAAAAACACAAGGTACTCGGCGAGTAGGGTCGACTACTCGGCGAGTCGCATCGAAGATTCGAGAAGATAAAGACGTGCTGACTTGCCGTACACGGGATTTTAAGTGATGGACTCGGCGAGTAGGTCACTAGACTCGCCGAGTAGCCCCTGTTTTCAGAATATATATATATAGAAACGCTTCTCATTCGAACCCTAACGAATGGGGGAAGTTTAGGACGATTTTTGGAGGCCAGAAGGGTTCTTAGAAGCTGTGGTTTTCGAGATTTCAACCTAGATATCAAATTGGAAGAAGATCAAAGGCAATAACACACTACTTTTATCTTAATCTTTTGCATAAACCATGTTTCAATCATTAGATTATGTTTTTAGTTTGTTATTTGCTGTAGATATGAGCTAAAAACTCATAATTTCTGTTTAGGATAGATGATTTTGTGATTATGGTTTGATTTTATGGTAGGATTAATTTAATATTGGTGATTTTGATGATTCTAGCTTGTTAAAGAACCTTATGTGTGAATGATAATTGTTTTTCTGTTAGTAGGAAGATAATTAAGAAGCATGAACATCTCTTAATTGCTACCTCATATAATTTATGTGACCACTTTATTATATGACTAGGATTAGCGACTGTGAAACTAGAATTAATAGAAAAATAGGTAAATTCATGTGTGAGCTTGTGTGATGACCATCAACAAGAGGTTAACTAAAGGACCATATTATTTAACCATTACAAGTCTAAATTAACCCGAATAAATAACCTAGTGAATTGAATTAAATTAGACAACTGGCCACTGTTTGAGTTAGTTTGTTCTCTAAGGATTAGTGCAGCGAACGTGAATCTAATCACTTGAATCGGTAGCCAATAGAAGAATTAATCCATTGCACTCTTACCATAATATCAACCATAGGATCAATTGAGTTGAACTAAACAGAAGTTCCCTTCGTTATTGAATTTAGTTGAATCTTTGCTTATCTAGTTTTTAGTTAAGTAGTCTAAGTATTAGTTGTTTAAGTTTCTAGTCTTGCAAAACTAGAGAAACCCCCTTTCTATTACTTGTTTTGTTTATATAATATTAACATTTCTTTTAATTGTTTACCGTTCCCTGTGTTCGATACCCTACTTACCTGAACTAAACTGCTAATCGATAGGTACACTGCCTTTCGTGTGTTCGTCTTTGTGTTTAAGTTAGTAGGATTAAAACTAGTTGGTTTTACACACATCAAGTTTTTGGCGCCGTTGCCGGGGAACGGTTCTAAATAGTTAATTTTATTTGCTAATTGTTATCATTTTTTTTATTTAGTTTAATTTTATTTGCTAATTGTTATCATTTTTTTGTTGATTAATTTTTTTTATTTAGTTTAATTTTTATTTTTATTTTTATTTTTATTTATTATGTATTTTCCAAATCTCGATGCTCTTGATGCTTTTCTTGAGGAAGTAGTACAGGAAATTGAGCAAGAAGATGAGGAGTATGACTCAGATGAAGATTTGAAGAAATTTGGAAGATGGTTAGATAACATCTTGCCCAACACACAAGGGACATCTGAGTCACAAGAGCTAGAAGATGAGGAATATGACTCAGATGATGATTTGAAGGAATTTGGAAGATGGTTAGATAACATCTTGCCTAATAAACAAGAACAATTTGAGTCACAAGAGCTAAAGTTACAAGATGAAGAATTTAATCCAGAAAGAGATTTGGAGGAGCTGGAAAGGTTGTTAGCAGAGAGGTCGGACGAAGAACAAGAACAAGCTGAATTGCAGGAACCAAGTTGTGGTTTGACCATTACCACGACATGGTCCCCTGTTCTTCCGGTTTGTGTTTCGAAGCATGGGGTGACGATTCCAACTTTGGAGAAAGTTCTGAAGCGCGATCCATTTCTGATTAGTACCCGACCGGTCCCAACCCTTGTCAGAATTCTTGGGTTTTATGTATTCAAGCTCGTTTGGCCAATTTTAGAAGAAAAGAGCCAAATTTTACAAATTGGTCCAAAGAAAATATTTAATGCAACAGATGGATTGGCATTGATTTTATTAGAAGTTTATTAAGTTGAGAGTCCAGCTCAAGACTCGCACAAAAAGAAGCGCTTGCGGGAGGCAACCCGTCATTAGAGTTTGCTTTTCTTTTTCTTTTTAAACTTCTAGTTTATTAGGGTAATTTAGGAATTTAATTTAGATGTTTGTTTTCCTTTTTCTATTACTTGTGTGTTGTTTTGATTTTTTCAGTTTGAAGCTTAGGATTGCATGTGAGGGTCTAGAGTCAAGGCTGACGAAGCGAGAAATCGAGTCTAGGCGAGAGAGGAAACGAAGTTTTGAGTCAAGCTATGAGTCCAATAGATAGAAGGGTTAAAGAGTGTTTATTCCCTGAAGAAAAATGAGGGAAATTATTAGTTTATATAACCCCCATACATCAGAAACGGACTTGGGCAGAATAAAATTTTTGTCACACAGCGGTCTACTCGCTGAGTGCATCTTATGGACTCGCCGAGTCCATGTGAAAATTCACGATTCTTCTGCCATTTACGCTTCAACTCGGCGAGTCTACATACTTACTCGACGAGTCGCTCATTCTTCTTACTTTTGAGCTGAAGATTTGATGACATTTGATATGGGCATTGGTTCTATTCTTTGAAGATCATTTTCCGAGCATTTCCAAGAGTTTTTCCCTTATATTTGGAGTTTTTATAAAGACTGTACCACACGAGATTTTGACACCCACGACATGGATGAGCTGTTCCCATGTCTAAAGTCAATTGAAGATGGAGCTGAAGATAAGAGATATCAACCTCGCCACTACTATCCCAGGGGAGTTTGTTCCAATTCCCTCTTTATTTTTATGTTTTCTTATTCATGCATAATATGCAATGGGGACATTGCATAAATTAAGTGTGGGGTAGGGGGTTGGTTACATTTAGTTAAAATTTAGATTAATTTTAAAATTTTGCATAAAATTGCTAGGGCTAATTTAGATATTTTGGTAAAAACAATTAGGGATCATGCTAGTATTATATTTGATGATTCCATGAGGACCCAAATGTTTAGTTGAGCCTATATACGTTCTAGTGCATTTGTGGCCTCCTTTATTCTAGTGAAATCATGGGACAAAAACACAACCTCACTTAGTTTGAGGATCGCAATATGTTTAGCATCGTGTACTTGAAATGTATCCAGGAAAATTGTTATCATTAATCAATAAAGGTTGAAGTTGAGCGCCCCTGCTTAAGCATGTAGGTTTTGAGTGAAAAAAAAGTGAGTTACATGTTAAAAAAAAAGAGAGAGAATTACAAGAAAAGTTTAAAGAATTTTTGGAGCATCAAAGTTAAAGTGTGAGATCAAAAGATCAAAATTCCGAAGAAATTCAAAAGTGAAGATACCAAAAATCAAAAGGTGGCAAATTTGAAGAAATCAAAGTTCAAATTATCAAGAAAGTGAAGAATTCCAATAGCTCCATAGTGGTATCGAAAAGTTGTAATTTTCTAGATTATGTATGCTTGGGTTGCTTGACCAAAAATACCTTGAGGCTAGGAGGTTTTCTGCGGATGGATTCGGAGGGATGCATAAAATGAGCATTGTTCAAAAGAAGTGGGCGAGTGTTTATGAGGATTGTGAGTATTTAGAATTAGGGGGGTCCTTAGGAAAAAATTTAGACACAAATGCATGCGTTGCGGTCTTGGCATAATGGCTGGGTTCAATTGGGATTGTCTTATGTGATATTAGCGTGCTAAAATTCGGTTTTGCTTGGGGGCAAGCAAAAGTCAAGTGTGGGGTATTTTGATATGGGCTTATTTAGTCATAGAAGTCATTCATTATCTTATTAATTATTGTTGATTTTATATCATTTTATGGACAAAAGGTACTTAATTAGCTTAATATTTCAATTTCAGCAATAAAAGACATGCTCGGGTGGAAAAGGAAGCGGAACTAGCGATTGGAAGCTTGGATCTTGGATTTTGAAGAAAGAAGGATGTTGCTGGGCAGCTTGACCCCTCGTCAGTGTTTTGGCCATATTTCATGAACCGTAACTCCGATTGATGAGATTCAAAATGTTCTGAAAACTAGACACAATTTCGGACGACTTTCATGTTTTGATAAAATGATAAAAACACAAGGTACTCGGCGAGTAGGGTCGACTACTCGGCGAGTCGCATCGAAGATTCGAGAAGATAAAGACGCGCTGACTTGCCGTACACGGGATTTTAAGTGATGGACTCGGCGAGTAGGTCACTAGACTCGCCGAGTAGCCCCTGTTTTCAGAATATATATATAGAAACGCTTCTCATTCGAACCCTAACGAATGGGGGAAGTTTAGGACGATTTTTGGAGGCCAGAAGGGTTCTTAGAAGCTGTGGTTTTCGAGATTTCAACCTAGATATCAAATTGGAAGAAGATCAAAGGCAATAACACACTACTTTTATCTTAATCTTTTGCATAAACCATGTTTCAATCATTAGATTATGTTTTTAGTTTGTTATTTGCTGTAGATATGAGCTAAAAACTCATAATTTCTGTTTAGGATAGATGATTTTGTGATTATGGTTTGATTTTATGGTAGGATTAATTTAATATTGGTGATTTTGATGATTCTAGCTTGTTAAAGAACCTTATGTGTGAATGATAATTGTTTTTCTGTTAGTAGGAAGATAATTAAGAAGCATGACCATCTCTTAATTGCTACCTCATATAATTTATGTGACCACTTTATTATATGACTAGGATTAGCGACTGTGAAACTAGAATTAATAGAAAAATAGGTAAATTCATGTGTGAGCTTGTGTGATGACCATCAACAAGAGGTTAACTAAAGGACCATATTAGTTAACCATTACAAGTCTAAATTAACCCGAATAAATAACCTAGTGAATTGAATTAAATTAGACAACTGGCCACTGTTTGAGTTAGTTTGTTCTCTAAGGATTAGTGCAGCGAACGTGAATCTAATCACTTGAATCGGTAGCCAATAGAAGAATTAATCCATTGCACTCTTACCATAATATCAACCATAGGATCAATTGAGTTGAACTAAACAGAAGTTCCCTTCGTTATTGAATTTAGTTGAATCTTTGCTTATCTAGTTTTTAGTTAAGTAGTCTAAGTATTAGTTGTTTAAGTTTCTAGTCTTGCAAAACTAGAGAAACCCCCTTTCTATTACTTGTTTTGTTTATATAATATTAACATTTCTTTTAATTGTTTACCGTTCCCTGTGTTCGATACCCTACTTACCTGAACTAAACTGCTAATCGATAGGTACACTGCCTTTCGTGTGTTCGTCTTTGTGTTTAAGTTAGTAGGATTAAAACTAGTTGGTTTTACACACATCAAGTTTTTGGCGCCGTTGCCGGGGAACGGTTCTAAATAGTTAATTTTATTTGCTAATTGTTATCATTTTTTTTATTTAGTTTAATTTTATTTGCTAATTGTTATCATTTTTTTGTTGATTAATTTTTTTTATTTAGTTTAATTTTTATTTTTATTTTTATTTTTATTTATTATGTATTTTCCAAATCTCGATGCTCTTGATGCTTTTCTTGAGGAAGTAGTACAGGAAATTGAGCAAGAAGATGAGGAGTATGACTCAGATGAAGATTTGAAGAAATTTGGAAGATGGTTAGATAACATCTTGCCCAACACACAAGGGACATCTGAGTCACAAGAGCTAGAAGATGAGGAATATGACTCAGATGATGATTTGAAGGAATTTGGAAGATGGTTAGATAACATCTTGCCTAATAAACAAGAACAATTTGAGTCACAAGAGCTAAAGTTACAAGATGAAGAATTTAATCCAGAAAGAGATTTGGAGGAGCTGGAAAGGTTGTTAGCAGAGAGGTCGGACGAAGAACAAGAACAAGCTGAATTGCAGGAACCAAGTTGTGGTTTGACCATTACCACGACATGGTCCCCTGTTCTTCCGGTTTGTGTTTCGAAGCATGGGGTGACGATTCCAACTTTGGAGAAAGTTCTGAAGCGCGATCCATTTCTGATTAGTACCCGACCGGTCCCAACCCTTGTCAGAATTCTTGGGTTTTATGTATTCAAGCTCGTTTGGCCAATTTTAGAAGAAAAGAGCCAAATTTTACAAATTGGTCCAAAGAAAATATTTAATGCAACAGATGGATTGGCATTGATTTTATTAGAAGTTTATTAAGTTGAGAGTCCAGCTCAAGACTCGCACAAAAAGAAGCGCTTGCGGGAGGCAACCCGTCATTAGAGTTTGCTTTTCTTTTTCTTTTTAAACTTCTAGTTTATTAGGGTAATTTAGGAATTTAATTTAGATGTTTGTTTTCCTTTTTCTATTACTTGTGTGTTGTTTTGATTTTTTCAGTTTGAAGCTTAGGATTGCATGTGAGGGTCTAGAGTCAAGGCTGACGAAGCGAGAAATCGAGTCTAGGCGAGAGAGGAAACGAAGTTTTGAGTCAAGCTATGAGTCCAATAGATAGAAGGGTTAAAGAGTGTTTATTCCCTGAAGAAAAATGAGGGAAATTATTAGTTTATATAACCCCCATACATCAGAAACGGACTTGGGCAGAATAAAATTTTTGTCACACAGCGGTCTACTCGCTGAGTGCATCTTATGGACTCGCCGAGTCCATGTGAAAATTCACGATTCTTCTGCCATTTACGCTTCAACTCGGCGAGTCTACATACTTACTCGACGAGTCGCTCATTCTTCTTACTTTTGAGCTGAAGATTTGATGACATTTGATATGGGCATTGGTTCTATTCTTTGAAGATCATTTTCCGAGCATTTCCAAGAGTTTTTCCCTTATATTTGGAGTTTTTATAAAGACTGTACCACACGAGATTTTGACACCCACGACATGGATGAGCTGTTCCCATGTCTAAAGTCAATTGAAGATGGAGCTGAAGATAAGAGATATCAACCTCGCCACTACTATCCCAGGGGAGTTTGTTCCAATTCCCTCTTTATTTTTATGTTTTCTTATTCATGCATAATATGCAATGGGGACATTGCATAAATTAAGTGTGGGGTAGGGGGTTGGTTACATTTAGTTAAAATTTAGATTAATTTTAAAATTTTGCATAAAATTGCTAGGGCTAATTTAGATATTTTGGTAAAAACAATTAGGGATCATGCTAGTATTATATTTGATGATTCCATGAGGACCCAAATGTTTAGTTGAGCCTATATACGTTCTAGTGCATTTGTGGCCTCCTTTATTCTAGTGAAATCATGAGACAAAAACACAACCTCACTTAGTTTGAGGATCGCAATATGTTTAGCATCGTGTACTTGAAATGTATCCAGGAAAATTGTTATCATTAATCAATAAAGGTTGAAGTTGAGCGCCCCTGCTTAAGCATGTAGGTTTTGAGTGAAAAAAAAGTGAGTTACATGTTAAAAAAAAGAGAGAGAATTACAAGAAAAGTTTAAAGAATTTTTGGAGCATCAAAGTTAAAGTGTGAGATCAAAAGATCAAAATTCCGAAGAAATTCAAAAGTGAAGATACCAAAAATCAAAAGGTGGCAAATTTGAAGAAATCAAAGTTCAAATTATCAAGAAAGTGAAGAATTCCAATAGCCCCATAGTGGTATCGAAAAGTTGTAATTTTCTAGATTATGTATGCTTGGGTTGCTTGACCAAAAATACCTTGAGGCTAGGAGGTTTTCTGCGGATGGATTCGGAGGGATGCATAAAATGAGCATTGTTCAAAAGAAGTGGGCGAGTGTTTATAAGGATTGTGAGTATTTAGAATTAGGGGGGTCCTTAGGAAAAAATTTAGACACAAATACATGCGTTGCGGTCTTGGCATAATGGTTGGGTTCAATTGGGATTGTCTTATGTGATATTAGCGTGCTAAAATTCGGTTTTGCTTGGGGGCAAGCAAAAGTCAAGTGTGGGGTATTTTGATATGGGCTTATTTAGTCATAGAAATCATTCATTATCTTATTAATTATTGTTGATTTTATATCATTTTATGGACAAAAGGTACTTAATTAGCTTAATATTTCAATTTCAGCAATAAAAGACATGCTCGGGTGGAAAAGGAAGCGGAACTAGCGATTGGAAGCTTGGATCTTGGATTTTGAAGAAAGAAGGATGTTGCTGGGCAGCTTGACCCCTCGTCAGTGTTTTGGCCATATTTCATGAACCGTAACTCCGATTGACGAGATTCAAAATGTTCTGAAAACTAGACACAATTTCGGACGACTTTCATGTTTTGAGAAAATGCTAAAAACACAAGGTACTCGGCGGGTAGGGTCGACTACTCGACGAGTCGCATCGAAGATTCGAGAAGATAAAGACGCGCTGACTTGCCGTACACGGGATTTTAAGTGATGGACTCGGCGAGTAGGTCACTGGACTCGCCGAGTAGCCCCTGTTTTCAGAATATATATATATATATATATATATATATATATATATATATATATATATATATATATATATATATATATATATATATATATATATAGAAACGCTTCTCATTCGAACCCTAACGAATGGGGGAAGTTTAGGACGGTTTTTGGAGGCCAGAAGGGTTCTTAGAAGCTGTGGTTTTCGAGATTTCAACCTAGATATCAAATTGGAAGAAGATCAAAGGCAATAACACACTACCTTTATCTTAATCTTTTGCATAAACCATGTTTCAATCATTAGATTATGTTTTTAGTTTGTTATTTGCTGTAGATATGAGCTAAAAACTCATAACTTCTGTTTAGGATAGATGATTTTGTGATTATGGTTTGATTTTATGGTAGGATTAATTTAATATTGGTGATTTTGTTGATTCTAGCTTGTTAAAGAACCTTATGTGTGAATGATAACTGTTTTTCTGTTAGTAGGAAGATAATTAAGAAGCATGAACATCTCTTAATTGCTACCTCATATAATTTATGTGACCACTTTATTATATGACTAGGATTAGCGACTGTGAAACTAGAATTAATAGAAAAATAGGTAAATTCATGTGTGAGCTTGTGTGATGACCATCAACAAGAGGTTAACTAAAGGACCATATTAGTTAACCATTACAAGTCTAAATTAACCCGAATAAATAACCTAGTGAATTGAATTAAATTAGACAACTGGCCACTGTTTGAGTTAGTTTGTTCTATAAGGATTAGTGTAGCGAACGTGAATCTAATCACTTGATTCGGTAGCCAATAGAAGAATTAATCCATTGCACTATTACCATAATATCAACCATAGGATCAATTGAGTTGAACTAAACAGAAGTTCCCTTCGTTATTGAATTTAGTTGAATCTTTGCTTATCTAGTTTTTAGTTAAGTAGTCTAAGTATTAGTTGTTTAAGTTTATAGTCTTGCAAAACTAGAGAAACCCCCTTTCTATTACTTGTTTTATTTAGATAATATTAGCATTTCTTTTAATTGTTTACCGTTCCCTGTGTTCGATACCCTACTTACCTGAACTAAACTGCTAATCGATAGGTACACTGCCTTTCGTGTGTTCGTCTTTGTGTTTAAGTTAGTAGGATTAAAACTAGTTGGTTTTACACACATCAAGAACACACTTGTATTAAAATTATACTATTAATGCAATGGATGATGTTGTTGCTTGTTTTACTATTATGCATTGTTATGATACTGTACATGACGTCCTCCGCCCCCGAACGTTTCCGCCGTTCTGGTTTGGGGGTGTGACAGGGTGGGCTGCGCACCCATATATGTGTAGCATTATGTTCTTTTTGTATGTGGTATGGTGGGGGAAACTCACTAAGCTTTATGCTTACCAGTTCAGTTTGTGTTTCAGGTACCTCCAGCTCGAAGGGGAAAGGGTCTGCTTGATCGCGTCGCATCACACTATGATTTCCGCATTAGAGATCTTGGGATTTATACTCTGATGATGATTTTCTATGTACTGTATTGATTGTATAACTAAAACTATTTCGTGTCCTCATGGTTTTGAAAACTTTGTAGTTCTTGTCATGTTTTGGTAAACTAAAAATGAAATTTTTGGGTCGTAATTTTGGGGATGTTACAAGCATCCTATATACCAGGATACAGATCTAACAGATCACTACAACATCATAACATACTATTACATAACAGGATATCTAATCCAACGGGCCGGCCTTGGTGCATTCGACCCGCAAGTACAGTGAGGAAAACTCACATCTCGATCTGATCAATAGTTGATGAGATCTCGACTCCGAATCTCAGCTTTAACTGACATCTATCCATCTGAAATACCAAATTCTCAAACGCCATCCAAAAGACCAATTCTCAAACACCAACCAAAATACCCCTTGGTCAAACTTGGTCAAAGCCAAAGTTAAACCAGTTAAAATCCATAAGTCAACTCAGCCGAGTCGACACAGTGCATGTAAGCGGGGCGTACTCCAGATGTATGCGGGTGTACTCCAGCGTTGACCGCCATCGAGGGGCTTGACCACGTACGCGTTGCGTACTCAAATTACGCACGACGTACGACCAGCTTTCCCAAAATCTCTTTAAGAGCTTATTGCATTAAGCTCTTTCGTCCAATCTTCAGATCCACGATTAAAATACCCTTAAAAGTCATAAAGTTTCAAACTTTATGACTTTGCATGTCCATTAAGTGCTTAATCTATAAAAACTAGGGATGTAAACGAGCCGAGCCGAGCCCGATCCTGACCAAGCTCGAGCTCGGCTCGTTTAATTTTGAGGAAGCTCGAACTCGGCTCGTGAACAATGTAGTGGGCTCGCGAGCCTAATCGAGCCTAAACGAGCCTCTATATATATATATATATATATATATATATATATATATATATATATATATATATATATGTGTGTGTGTGTGTGTGTGTGTATATATATATATATATATATATATATATATATATATATATATATATATATATATATATATATATATATATATATATATAGGCTCGTTTAAGCTCGCTTAGGCTCGCGAGCCCATGAATTGAAGCTCGGCTTGAGCTCGTTTAATAAACGAGCCTCGTATTTAGGATCGAGCTCGGCTCAGGCTCGTTTAATTCGATCTCGAGTCGAGCTTTTAACGAGTCGATCCCGAGTAGCTCACGAGTAGCTCGGCTCACTTACACCCCTAATAAAAACCCAACATCTTAATGCCTTAAGACATTCCATACCATGCATGGAGTAAAACCAACTATGAAAATAGGTGTTTGTTTACATTTTTTATAAATATGTGTTTGTATACAAATGTATTTATAATAAAATATACAATTTTTTATTTGTAAAATACGTGTTTGTATACATTTTATTTACGAATTTGTATATATTTATGTAGTTAAGAAATACCTATTATTATAAATAGATATTTCGTATACAAAATTTTTTTAAAAAAAAAGTTTTTATATAGAAAATATAAGATTTTTTATGTGAAACTATGTTTTTTTTGGTATAAATATGATTTTATAAAGAAAAAAACATATTCGAAACAAAATTTTGAAAAAAGAAAGTTGTAAAAAAACTAAAGTTATGATGAATTCATAACAAAACTCTAAATTTTGGGCCAAAAGGGTAAAATTTGGACCAAATTTGTAATAAAAATTTAAAATCTAGGCCAAAAGTGTAAATTTTAGACCAAATTTGTAATAAAATTATAAAATCCAAGCCTAATTTTTGAAAGTTGGATGACCCGTTGACTGGGTAAAAGGGTTAAATTGAATACGATTACCGATTTTTGGAACTTAATTGAATAAAAAAAGATATAAGAACTAAATCGATTATTAAGCCAATATGTAATGACTTTATTGCAGTTTTTCTCTATAATCAATGATCCTTATATAGACAATTTTACAAACGACAAACAACCAAACAACCTTTGTTAGTCAGTTACCTATATTAGACATATACCTAATTTTATATTATTATATAATAGGTGTGAGATTAATGTATTACATGAGTTTATTTAAAAGAAAATATAAAATTCTAAACATTTGAAAAGTATGAATTTATAAGAAAAGTGAGATAAATAAATAAAGAAATTTAATGAATCTTTAATTTGGTAATTTTGAAATTAGAAGGAAAATTAATTAATGAAATTGATATGCATTTATTATTGAATATAAATACTATCTACAATTTAATAAAATGAAAAACCATAAAATGACATGTGGACTCAAAAATAATTTAAAATAATCACAAAAATTACATGTGGCAAATTAAAAAAAAAGTGTGACATCTAGCAAAAAGATCTTTACTAATTAAGAAGGATAAGGCATGTATTTGATGTTACTATAGATTAAAATACATGTCTTACACAATACACAAATACTATTACAAATTTGACACTACATAAAGGATATAAAGTTTTTTGTAATAGTATTTGACACAAATACTATTACAAATACTATTACAAATTTGACACTACATACACACTATTAGTAGTTTTGTGTCTGTTCTTATCTGAAATAGGGTGAGAAAAGTTTTTTGAAATGTTGTGATGGGTATTACCCCAAGCATAAAGGATATAAAGTTATCAAATATATTTAGAAATAGTGATAATTTTTAAAATAGTATTAAAGAATTAGTAGAAATACATGGGGAAAACTCTGTCCATCTCTCTATTTCACACAAACGCACTGGATTACCGGGTACGGTCAAAGTTGTTGTTTTCCCACACGCCACAACCTTATTATCAATCGCATACAAACACAACAACTCTTCTTATTATATATATTTACACCCCTGTGACCCTCCACCCGCTCTTTCTCACTGACACACACATTCACACACACCTGTTCCTCATTGTACCCCATTTACATCGGCCTTCAATCCATTGTACTACCGGCTTCTGAGTAGAATGCCGACCTC
Source organism: Lactuca virosa (assembly GCF_052849685.1). NCBI lineage: Eukaryota > Viridiplantae > Streptophyta > Magnoliopsida > Asterales > Asteraceae > Lactuca > Lactuca virosa. Next base: position 20,806,285 of record NC_136426.1, on the reverse strand, counting down.
AGAATCATCGTTTCTAAGGCAACTCAGTGAAAAAGAAGGCTGGAAATCAACATCCAAGCGATGGGGTGGATACAGTACTTCCAATAAAAAAGCTAGCAGCAGCTGCAGGGAGTCGCATTTGATGCAGATGGAAGGTGTTGGGATGTACGGAAGTAACGCTGGACGCTCGGGATCTGGTACTACTGGGATGATGGAGAAGAGGAAGAGAGTCATGGTTGTAGTGGATCAATCGTTGCATTCCAAGCATGCTATGTTGTGGGCGCTTACACATGTCGCTAATAAAGGGGATATGCTTACTCTTCTTCAGATTAGCCCTAATTTGAACAAGGAAAGTCAAGGTGGTTCTTCTTCTTCGGCTCCTACAAATCTTTTGGTTACCTCGCTTGGTACCCTCTGCAAGGCCTGTAAACCTGAGGTAAAATTGCTTACGGATCTGCATATTCTAGATCTTAAACATTTCTGTCACATTGATTTTGGGGATAGTTTTATCTGCGTTACACCAGTTTGGTTGACGGCGACAGATCCTCATTTTTATTTCCCCATTTTGTTTGTGAGCAATATGAGATCTGAACTGAAATCTATGGCGTTTCTGAACATGGTGACTGAATTTGTCCACAGGTGGAAGTGGAAGCATTGGTGATTGAAGGTCCAAAGCTGGCAACAGTTGTGAGCCAAGTGAAGAAGCTAGAGGTGTCGGTGCTTGTTTTGGGTCAAAAGAGTTCTTCATTCCTTCAATGGTTTGTCTCTTCATCTCTCTTTCATCTTCCTCCTACTACATAGTTTTTGTGAAGGTGAATCTATTCCATCCCATCACTGTTTTTTTGCTGGAAAATACTCATAAAAACAATAAATCATTTGCATTATATTGCACTATATTTTACATCAAAACAAAATATTCTAAAGGATATTACCTGTTAATGTTTGATTAGTATTTTTCAAGTGATTTGATAAATTATATTACTATATCATTTTAACAAAACTAAATTTTCTTATTATCCAAAAGAAATATTTCATTAAATAACAAAAAAAGTTACATTTTCAGCACATTTACTAAAATATCAAAACTAATTTTAATGTAGTAATTAATATACCAGTATACATTTAAATAAAGTTAAAAGTAAATAAGTTATCAAAATTGAGGGACCATTTTGTAGATATGAATGATTTACACTAGAAAAAGGTAAAATTTGTGAACGATGATGCTCTATTGGTCTATTATTTGATTTATTTCTAACACTTAAATGACGGTGCATTTATTGGAAAGACTTTAATGCCAAAAAAAAAATGTAAAATAGTGAAACTGGTAAATTAAAATAATGTATAATGTAGTGGATTGATTGAAGTTAATTGAAAAAGAGTCGATTTCAATGCAAACTATGATTGTATTTTATTGTTGGAAAGAAATTGGTAAACTATTTATTTAAAAAATAAACCGGGTCAAATCCAATACTTTACAACTTTTTATCTTATTTTATTAAAAAAAAATAGCATCGCTTTTTTTTTAATAAGAGTGTCGATATCAAGGACATTGGTATGTAGTATGTACCTCGTTAACGAGTTTGATTAAAAGTTGAGTTGTATAAATCAACATAAAGAAAAGAAGACATGAGTATTTATGAAAAAGCTGACTGAATCTTTTGTCTTGTTAATAATTTCAAAAAAGCGGGAATATACACAGAAGAACATCATATTTTGGCGTGTCCTTTATATTGAAAATTTGAATAAGAAGTATGCTACTATTTCAAGTAAAAGTAAAGTATAAAGTTTAAAAGATAAAGTATGTTGGTATTTGTTGTAGCTTGGGAGGGATGAGTAGCACAGAGAGGTTTGTGGAGCAATGTATCAACACGGTGGAATGTTTGACAATAGGAGTCAGGAAGCAAAGCAAAGGGATCGGTGGGTACCTGATTAGCACAAGATGGCGTAAGGATTTTTGGTTATTGGCTTAGTTACTTGATTAATTAAGGTCTAATTAATTAAAAGTAAGTGTCATAGGTGTAATATGAATGTATGTGTATGTGTATGATGCAGATGTTGATGAACTAATGTAGTGTTAGTACCCAACAAATAAAACTCATATGTCATTCCATAAACCGCTAACTATTCTAATTCTATTGTATAATAATTTCAGCCCACAACTGTAATTCTTTTTTTTTTTTTTTTTCTAATAACGATGATATGAAACCTGTGGTTGTGATTGGCGAGATTCTGTTTTTCTGTGTTCAAATATGATTTTCTTTTATTTTTGGCAACGCCTTTAGGATCAACACTTATTGGTTTTTTTGAAATAAAAAATGTAAACCCACCTCATGTTCCATAGATACCAACATTGGTTCAAATAAGGGTTCGCTTTAAAAATAATTCAATAAAAAGAATTTTCTCACTCAACTTATTGAAAACCAATTTTATATTTTAGGAAATAAAGTTTGATAAAAGAAATTTAAACCGTTCCAAATGACAAATATTTAATAGGTCATATAAATAAAAATATAAATTACATAAAAAAAAAAATATCGTGGTTTCTTAATATTAAGATGACAATGATCAATGCTACATGTGGGATGAATCATAAATTTTTTAATTCAAATAAACATGCCAAAAACCCATATCTTGAACAAACCATCAACATTCAAGCATAAATAGATGCATTGAAAAATAAACAAGAAAACAATTAAAGTAACACCAACTCATAAAATATTAAATCAAATCCACTAATCCAATAACGAAAACAACTTAAAAATTGGCAATCATTTTGTTCAATAAAACCACATACCACAAATGATTCAAATACAAAACAAACAAACTCGCTAGACTATGTAGTATATAAACACAGCACTCAAAACCAATAACATCACACTCCAACACCAATATTGTTTTTTGGAGCACAAACTCACCTCATACACTAGATATCTTGTCGTCACTATATTTAGAAACAATTTCTCATATATTTCTTTTGTGCATGCTTATGTACAATGTACATGTGTGTTTAAGTGTGTATACATATGGCATGGCATGTGTATGTCAGTATATAGGCTACATGTATTTATAAGGGTATATGTGTTTGTGTGTGTATCAGTTTATGTTTGTATATACAGTGCTATTTATGTGGGTATATGCATATGTTTATATGTACACATTTTAAAATCTTTAAAATAGTTATCCTCATACAAATACAATACTGCTACTCACCTTATAACCTCATAAGTCATAAGTTCATAACCATACCATGAAGAAGCTTTTAACTATTCTCCTTCATAGTTTCCAAATCATCCGCCAAAACTATATACCTACAAAATTTTATACAACACATGAGTATTACAAACAAAATATGCTTATAAAAAATCACCCACTTGATTTTTTTCTCATAAACTACATGTGCTCAAAACTACACTATGTCATTTTGATTGGTTTTACAATTCAAGAAAAACCATCAGGAGGGTGATTTTTTACTTAAAACTACGTCGTTTTGAATGATAATGATATTTGAAACCTTGATTATTCTATCAGCCTGGCCAACAAAAAGCTTTCCCTGCCAATAAAGCAATGCAGTAACAACCGAATCACCAGAAATACTTCCAATTTCTGTCACATCATCATCATCACCAGATAGTTTCTGTACAACAACATTTTTGTTCCAACCACCACTAAACAACCATTCTCCTTCCATACAAACTGAGAAAATGGAGCTCATGTGTGCTGAAATGGGCTTCAAACCCACGTCTTTCTTCCATACCTGATCATATTCATGCCACAGAAAGAATAAATCAAATTCTTACTTCAATTAGTAAAACATAAATGTGAGTTTGAGAAACAACCTTTATGTATCCGTTTTCATGAGCTGCAACAAGAGTCTGGTTATCAAGAGCAAGACACAAAATAGAGCCAAATGGTGATGCTGCTGCTTCTTCCTCCCCTAACACTGCTAAAGGACTGTGATCACTTAAACACCATAACCGAATGCTTCCATCCCAGCTTCCACTATACAGAACCTCATCACAAACTGCCAATGTGGACACCACTGATTTGTGACCACTCATACTACATGTCAAACTATAATCCTGACATTTAATTACGAGAATAAGCCATAACTTAATAATTAATGTAAAAAAAAAAAAAGTAGTTCCATATGTGCAAAAGACGTATATGCCCTTACATGCATTGACCAGGCTTTTATTGACTTGTCCCCGCTGCCTGTATAAAAATATCCAGCTTCAGAAACAGCCAAGGCATGAATACCACTGTAGCGCCAATCTTTTTCCTCATTCAGTCTTTTGAAAGCATTCTCCTCAAATGGAACTTTAATGGCCCACATGAAAATCTCACCTCCATTATCAGCACTTATGCATATTGGAGCTTCTCTGTTTACATAAACTATAGCCATTACCTTATGTTCATGACCCTTGAATGTATGTACATGATTAAGACCCTGTGTTATGTATTTCATTAATCCATCATTTCCATGTATGTATATGTAAATGTAATCATGATGAATTGATGATGCATACCTGGAGAGACCATACGTTCACTGTTTTATCAAATGAACAGCTGAAAAGAAACCCCCCTACAAAATTATTAAACCAAATCATCTCCACTAAATACTAAACCACATTTTCATGGTATTTAAAAATGACAAACACATACCTCCAACAGCTAATCCAGATATGCAATCGAGATGACCTTTCAAATCAGTGCATTTTATGGAATTCTCACGAATACCCTCAATGACACCACTCTCCACCACCAAGTCTCCATCTTTAAAACCATTCTTATCAACTTTATCAGTTTTCTTTAATGGCCATGACAAGTCTCCTAGAAGCAAACAGTGACACGTGCTTTTATTTATCACTTTCTCTTCCACACTTCTCATTACCTCAAACTTTGGTTTGATAATCAATTCCCTCATGGATTTCCAAAGGTCAGTCACAACTGGTCTAGTCCCAGGGTCCAAACATAGACATTTGTGCAACAGATCCTTCATTAAGACATAGTCTGAACCCAATTTAGTATCTAACAAACCAGAAACTTTATCCAACCATGCCAGGTGTAACTCTTCACAATCATCACCATTTTCATTGACTAATGCGAATATATAACTGCACAAGAAGTTTTGTGTCTCTTCACCAAAAGACTTCTCGATTAGAAACAAAAGTAATATGCAGGCTATCGACCATACATCTGAACTATAGCTAATGGTTGACTTGCCAAACTCCAAGTCAATGTCTCTTTTCTTTACAAACTCTGCTAATAACTCTGGGCTAGGAAATGTGTACATTTCCAATCTTTTACTATCTTTATTTTCTGCAAACGATAAGGTCTGTGAGATCATGTTTTGAATTCTATGTCCAACCATGAACACATCATTTAAGTCGATAAATAGGTGCCCAAAATCATCAATACCAAAGCATGATAATGAAGTATATCCAGTTACTAACTCGGCTTCATGCAATCGACTTATGGTTTCACATAACTCCATACCAATCATGGCGAAACTAGATATATCATCTTGAATGCCTGATTCAATAACATTCAACAAAGTCGTATGTTTCCTTTCACAGATAAGATATAAATTCCCAGTCTCCTCGTTATACCACAACCCATAAGCAGGACAAATTCGATATTCCTTCAAACTTGCGGTTAGAATCAACATCAATTCAGCTAATGCACCATCCCTCATTTTAAACAAAATCCAGATAGCTTTCGCAAAGTAACTGTAGTTGAATCTGTTATCGTTACTATGAGTAAAAGAACCTACTTTAAACAGGCTCACCTTTTGATGTCTTTTCATCAAACACCTGGAAGACATCCCAGAAGAAGCCTCCGAATTTGTAGCCGTTCCAAGCAAAAACGACTCATCAAGAGCTACGCTCGTGTCGACCGAAATTGTGTCTCGTGGAATGACCCATTCCTTCCAATTATAGTGAAATTCATGAGACCAAAAATTGGGTATGAAGTCTGGCGATGATGATACGGTGGGGGTTTTAGGTTTGGAGTTGAGGCAATTGGGGTTAGATTGGAGAAGAGAGGAGGAGATGCGGAGTAGGTCAATGTTTTTGGGGAGGGCAGAAGGACCTTGTGTTGGGTAGCTGACAAGCTGGGTACAAGCTGGACAGCGTATGGTACGAGGGAAGGATGGTTTTGGAAGGTCGATCAGGCATGTCTCGCATGTAGAGTGGCCACAGGCGAGGACGCGTGGGATTGTGGATTCGCCGTCGAATGGCTGGAGGCAGACCGGGCACTCAGGTAACTCCGGCGGGTCCATGGCTTCTTTCAGAGTTCCACAAGCTCATCAAAAAGTGGTCAAGGTGCGACGATAACCAGAAATCGTTTCAAATAGACAAATACCAACTTTGGTAAAGAGAAGGATAAAAAATTTCTGTTTTTCTTTTTTCTTTTATGTTTTTTTTACGGGCAAATCTCAATTTTTGATTTGATGAGAGTTATTGAAAAATATATTTATCAGTTTTAGTTTAGTTCGAAAAATATTTATCAAACTAATATTTATTTTTATTTTCTATTATTTTTCAGTTTTTCTTAATGTTTTTTATTTTTTCTGAAACTACCACCTAGTTTTATCTATGTCTACGACGAGACTTGAACTCTCGACCTCAAAAAGAAAAAATAACATATTGTTAGATTAAAAACCTTTTAGTATTTCTCTTTTTGTTTTGATAGCCAATGTCAAAATGGTAAAAAAAAATCTAATTATATTATTTTATTGATTTTATTCTGGTTTAATACCAGAATTTTTATTGAAATTTCCAATCTTGTTATTCTTTTTTTTTTCATCGATTTTTAGATTTCTTCAAATAGAATTAGGGGATTTCTTGGATAATGCCATTGATGGTGGTACTGAGCTGCTGCTTGTTAAGGATGGTGACTAGTTAGCTACCATAGATTTTAGATCATTTTTAGGCCTATTACAACATTTGCTTTTAACTTGTTTCTTATTAGAACATTTGTATTTAAAAAGTTTTCTCCAATTGTATCAATGAAAATTATATTGTATTTGGTTGATATTGTTGAACAGTTTATGCAAAATATAAAATGAATTATTTTTAATAAAATTGTTATTCTACTACTAAAATTATTATTGTAAGACTAATTTAGTTGTATGAATTTTATTTCAATGTTGTAAAACTAGAATTATTAAAATTTCGATGTTGAATATTTTAAGTTTGTAAAATCAGTTCATTTTAATTCCGGTTTATTGCATCAGCTTGCAAAAGTTAAAAAACAAACATATTTCTTATTACAGGTTGCAGCCGTTTGGTTCATATCTTCTGTTGCAGAGGGTTGCAGATGTGGTCCGTACAATTCATGCGTTTTCACTTCGGGAAAAAAACTAATACTATATCTATTTATTTTGTTATTTTGTATCAATTTTCAAGATATAATTCTAAGCTTGCTATTTTGAAGCCTATCATCGTCATTTTGATCAAAACCAAAATTGAGCCATTAATATTCGATGAATAGTTAAATCGTGTGTGTTTGTATATATATATATATATATATATATATATATATATATATATATATATATATATATTAATTGAGTTTGCGCTTTGCCGCGAGTTTTTATGTGTTTTTGTTGTGTATAAGGAAAGTAGAGGATGAAAAATAGTATTATATATATTATGGGAACGGGGGATAAACATGAAAGTTTAGAAAATGAAAGTATGAAAGTGATATTTTACAAAGTTAAAGGTGGAGGGGTGAAAGTGATATTTTAAAAAGGTAAAGGGATGGAAGATATCATAAAGGGGTTGCAAGTGACAGATTATACAAAGTTGATGGATGAAAGATGAAAGGGTGAAGTGACATTTTACAAAGTTGAAGGTGGAGAGGTGAAAGTGATATTTTAAAAAGTAAAGGGATGAAAATAATTATTTTACATAATAGAGGGGTCGCAAGTAATGGATTATACAAAGCTTAGGGATTAAATTTGCACTTTACGCATTGACATTCTTATACATTGTGCATTAACAATTATAGTATTAGCTACGATGATTTTCTCTGTTGAGAGGTGAAAGTAACATTTTAAAAATAGAAGGGTGAAAAATGCATTTTACAAAGTAGAGGGTGGAAAATCGTATTTATATATATTACGGGATAAGCACAGAAGTTTAGAAAACGAAATGGTGAAAGTGATATTTTACAAAGTTGAAAGTGGAGGGATGAAAGTGATATTTTAAAAAGTAATGGGATGAAAAATATAATTTTACAAAATAGATGGATTGAAAGTGACAGGTTACATAAATTTAATGAATTACAGTTGTATTTTACGCATTGACATGCTTGTACATTGTTCATTACCACTTGCACTATTAACTACAATGAATATATTTTACAGAGGATAAACACAAAAGTTTAGAAAATGAAACGGGTAAAAGTAACATTTTACAAATTTGAAAGTGAAGTAGGTGAAAATGATATTTTAAAAAATAAAGGGATGGAAAATATCATTTTACAAATAAATGATTTATCCACTTGTACTATTATTAGCCATAGTGAATTTTACGGGAACCAGAGATAAACATAAAAACTTAGAAATAAATGGGTGAAAGTGACATTTTACAATGTTGAAGGTAGAGAATGTAAAAGTATTATTTTAAAAAGTAAAAGGATGAAAAATATCATTTTACATAATAGAGGTGTTGCAAGTGTAGGATTATACAAAGTAGGGGTTGCAAGTGGCAAAGTTGATGGATTAAACATGAACTTCCTGCATTAAACACTTGTACATTGTGCATAAAATCATGAACTTTTAGCTAAATATTTATTACTCACATGTCACAATTTGATTTTTGTATGTATTTATAATTAGAAGAATGGTTAAAAGTTAAAACTTGCGTCCTAATTTCACCAAACATTTTCATTATATAGACTTTCAAAATAAATCCTTACTATTTTGGACTTGTTATATTCAACACCGCGTCTCTTCAAATCTTCATAACTTACCTTACTAGCCCCCATTTTCTACCCTTTTTTCCATATTAGTCCACTTTTAAGTTTTAATATTGTAACGTTTACAAATACAAATATATATATATATATATATATATATATATATATATATATATATATAAACCCTACATGAGATTGTATCCTAACTATTTATGTTCCTATTGATATGTTATCCCAATTAGAACATAAATCAGCTTCACATAAATATAAGCAGTTAATTCAATAAAAATAAAGAGATAAGAAGAAGATACATACCCGTCACCACATCAGGTGCTACGCGAGACTCCTCGGCCGTCAGCTGAAAAGTCCTACTCTTCACCACAGAAGCATCCGTCTTGCCATGTCAGCCATCAGTGATCCCCAGCGGCACTCGAGCGGGTGATACCACTGGTCTTGTTGCTACCAAACTCGGACAATGGGGCTTCTTGTGGCCCCTCTGGTTGCAATGGAAGCAAATCAGATCAGATGTTGGGGTGGTGGTAGTAGCAGTAGCAATACAATCCCTGCTAATATGGCATGTCCGAACGCACTTGAAACAGCCAGAACCACCCACCTTGCACGCCCCATCGTGCGTCTTGTCGTACTTGCCACAGCGACTCTAGCCCTGATGGCCTCTCGACTTGGAATCAAATACCTTGGGCCTCTTACCCGAACCCCCCTGAAACCTGAGCCTGGTCTGGCTTCCTCTTCCTCTCCATCTCAAGATCAATCTCCATCTCTCTGGCTCTCGCAATCATATCCTCCAGTGTCCTACAACTGGATCGACTCACAAACTGCCGAATATCACTCCTCAGCATCTCATGGTATCTCGCCTTCTTCATCTCCTCATCCGCCACATACTGCAGAACCAACAGTGCCCTCTCACGGAACATCACGGTGATCTCAGCTACCGTCTTAGTAGTCTGGCGAAGGTCCTAGAACTCCCTCGCCAATTGCTACACCTCAATCACTGGTGCGAACTCAGCTCGGAATCTGGTCACAAAATCGTCCCATGTCATCGAATCAACAGCCTCATCACCAACGGAGCGCCCAACCTCCTCCCACCTGTATCGAGCTCTGTCTTTCAGAAGACAATAAGCAAGTCTAACATTTTCCCCATCGGGACAACTTCTAGTGCGGAAGGCGTTAGCGACATCCGCTAACCAACGCTTGCTCGCGATCGGGTCCTTCTTCCCGAAGTATTTCGGAGCCCCACATGCCCGGAACTCCCTGAAGGTCAATGAACGTGCGCTAATCAAAGCCACTTCTTAGAACGGAAAGAGCCCAAGTGCTCCTCCAACACCTCCATGATACCTTCCTTATTCGTACCAAAAATCAAAGGAGTCTGCTCAAGTATGATGCGGGTAATCTCAGACGAAATGAACTCCCACGTCTGATCATCCAGCTGCTTGGCACCAGAACCTGAGCCTGAACCCTCACCAGTACCACAACCACCAACCGGCCTGCCTCAAAGAGTCACCATACTGAAAACAGACCATATATATATATATATATATATATATATATATATATATATATATATATATATATATATATATATATATATATATATATATATATATATATCGAGGAGTCTCATAAAGTTTCCTGGTTTCATTGCAGTTCTCTTTAACTCGAGTACGGATCCTCTTGTAATGACCAAAAAATCAAGGGTAAAAATTCCATTTTTCAATACAGTAAAAAACACAGATATCTTCTAAATCCAAACATTCCAAAAACATGATTAATTAAAAACATTTATCAGAGTTCGTCCTAAAATCATATACTACGGAAACACATGTGTGTGCGCTGCGATCGAGTCGGGCCCTTCCTTTTACAAACCGATGATATACCTGAAACCATAAACAAAACTGTAAGCACGAAGCTTAGTGAGTTCCCCAGAGCATACCCCACATAATCATATAACCATATCAATCGCGTAAGCCATGCATACCAACATATAAGGAAGCCATGGAAACCCTCCAAGGTCTTACACACATAATCACATAGTCCGTATCAACTACACAAGTCATGCATATAAACAAATAGGGATGCTCTGGAAACCCTCCAGGGTCTTACTCCGGGTGCCCTGGAAACCTTCCAGGGTCTTAGCCCACTGTCATATAAATCATACATACAAACATATGAGGATGCCCTGGAAACCCTCCAGGGTCTTACTCCGCGTGCCTTGGGAGCCCCGACATGGTCTTAGCCCAATGTCATGGGAACCCCCACATGGTCTTAACTAAGGATTCCATGGAAACCCTCCACGGTCTTACACCCTAGTGCCTCGGGAACCGCCCGAGGTCTTTACTAAGGATGCCATGGAAACCCTCCAAGGTGTTACACCCTAGTTCCTCAAGAACCCCCCGAGGTCTTCCATGCAAGTAACACAAAGACAACTAGCATATCACATACCACGTAATCAACTAGTATACCACATATAACTAATTGCCATGGGAACCCCCGCATGGTCTTCACATAAACACATAATGTATCGATAGCACATCCGCAATAATCATCACAACTAGATAAGTGGGCCGGCCTTGATGCCTTCGACCCATTGGTATGGTGAGAAGACTCACCTGACACTGCTGAAATCCCGCAGATAAAACTCCAATTGCTGGTTGACAGATTCCCGAACTCTCAACATCAAAATGACACCCAATTAATATTTGGGTTCCAATGCATGACCACAACTCCATACTTGGGGTAAGGGGACTATTCTACCCCTAACCTAGTTTGGTCCAAAATCAAGGCCCAAACTCAAACTCTGAAAGCCCAAAAGCCAAATAATCAACAAGGCCCATCTACGGCCCAATTGTCCAAATTGGGCCCAAACCCCTTACATGGGCCTTACCCTAATGCCCATCCAAATATTCTAGTCCATATACTTGTTCTTGGATGGCCCATAAATGGCCCAATCACCAAAGCCCAATAGAAAGGCCCAACTCAAGGCCCAAGCAAAATTAAGTTTTCACATAAAATGACGATTAGGGTTAAGTGTTTCTTACTTAACGCATTAAGGACTTAATCCATTAAGTCCATCAATCTACTAGGTCAAACATACAACGTGATCGGGCTTAATTCATAACTTTAATCCAAAGGTCCAAAATGCGGGTCCCGACAATTCCAAATTAACATATTCAAAATTAGGGTTTTCTAAACCCTAGTTAGGGTTTCCAACCCAATCGCGATCCAATTAGTCCATTAGTTAATCTTTTAGGTTAATTAATTGTTAATTAAGTCGGGCACCACCTACTACTACCTCGGGTAGTGGTGGTCAACGGCGACTCACGGTGGTGGTTATGAATTTTCTTGATTCTTCCGGCCAAAATACAATATTATAACGTAATATCCAAATGAACGCACACACACAAATAACACATACACACACCCAGCCACCATTGTGGCGGCAGGTGGTGGTTGGAGGTGGCATCCACCACCTCACGGTGGTGGTGGTGGCTTTTCTCCTGAAATCCGGCCAAGCAACACCACACACAACACACACTCATAGCAGAAATACACACGAACACACGCGTTCTGATCGCAACATGAATCCAGCCACCCACCTGGTGGCGTACGGCGACAACGATGGCACGAGATGGCGGGCAGCAGCGGCGGCTAACGGCGACAGCCACCATGGTTTGCAGCAATGGTGGGTTTCCTCGAGTTTTTCTGTCCAGTGAGCACCCATCTACACTTCACGGTGGAGATAACACGAAAGGCACCTCCGACTGAGATATCTTCGAGAAGCCGGCGACAACCAAATACTCCGCAGGAGGCCACCGTAGGGAATGACGGCAGCGTCGGACGCCAGTAGCTGCAATCGGAGAAGAACGGGAGGAGAATAAGTGAACCGGTCAGCAACACGGATAATCGCGGCGTCCGGCGATGGACGCGTCTTCGATCGGCAGCAACCGCAACGACATGGCGGCTGTGACTCGTTCCTCTTCACTTCTGACTGAAACGATGTCCCACCGCTGGTCTTTGTCCTCAGCCATAATAGAAACGACGACAACGGTACTTGGCTCGGTGGTTTTCCGGCTCCAACAGCGGCGGCGGCGGCGGCGACCGGAGGTGTAGAAACGAGGTTGGGCAGCTGGATGATGAGGGTAGTGAGGGTGGCGGCTGGAACATCCGTGATTAGGGTTAAGTTTGAACAAGGGTGACAGGTTAAATACCCCGACCCCATAAAATTCATTCCATAATGCCACATTTGGTCCTTCATTCTCCCTTTTTTTTCAAATTGAGTCCGAATGTAACCAAATAGCCCCTCCATGACAAATTCTTTTCAACTTAGGTACATCATTTACCATTCAGCACTCCACATTCCAAAATATATTCAATATAAGTCCAAATGATATCAAACACCCCCTGACTTCTGAGAATCTTTACAGAATAAATCCGGAACTTACACTTTTAACCCCCAAAATCCAAAATTATGACATTTAACTCCCCGAAACCAACACCTCGCTAAATATTATTGATTTTGGCTACAACAATCTAAAATAATAATAAAAATTACATCTCAGGGCTTTAGAGTTTATTATTTATTTAATTAACTTTAAATGGAATGTTACACCTCTTCTTTCAGTAGTACGGACCCGTACTACCTTCCACATCTAACCGTACTTTCCTCAATGATCGCTTTGAATCCTCCAAGTCACTCCTTATCCACACAAATAATCCTCCACAAGACAAGGCTCCCAGCACTTAATCTCTTCTTAAGTTTTCCTAAGGCAATTACCACACCACTCTCCGCCATCAACTGCAGAAGGAACTCCTACCAGCACCCTCTAACTAGCTCACGAATACAATTACATATCACCGACACTATATAATTCTTCAAATGAAAGGTCTCACACTACAACGTTTGGACTAAAACAAGAGCTCTGCAATAGATTTAAAACCTAACCTTCTAAAATGATTTAGTTTCTGTAATATGTAACTTAGCATATTCGTTTACTAGTTAGCTGAAGTTAGTGATAATTCCTAAAAAGTACAAAGCAAGCAGCATTCGAGCATTGACTAATCAAAATCAAGCATAACCTAATCAAGCCACCTATCACTGACTGATCAGTACTAGCATGCAAGTCTACAAGCTCATATAGTAGGCATATAAATACATCTCTCCTAGCATTCTATCATGCAAATCCCGAGCAGATCCTTAGCCCTAACTAGCATGCGATTCACAGATTCATAAATCAAAGCATACCATAAAACATGTATAGGTATTTTGGGAAAACTTACTTAAGCTCGGTCGATTGCATGCACCACACCCTTTTATTTTATTAGAAACCCTTTTTATAAAACATTTATTTTTGAAGAATTTTACGAAACCCTTAGTTTGAGTTCAGACACACCTGAGAGTATGTCCGAATCCCTCAAACCAAGGCTCTGATACCAACTTGTAACGTCCCAAAAATTAAGACTAAAAATTTTCGTTTTTAAATTAATAAAACTATTATCCAAAACATCATCATAAATATAATGGAAAAACAGAGTGTATCGAGTACATCACAAAACATCAGATTAACATAAAAATGTGGAACGAGGTGGTGTGTGCACTGCAATCATCCCGGGCTCTTCCCCTTCGAACCAGAAGTGCCTGAAAACATACACTAAAAACCATAAGCACAAATCTTAGTGAGTTTCCTAAAATACCACATACTGTACATAATAAACAGATAATGGGTCCCGCCCATTATCGGGCCTCGACCGGCATCGAGCCTCGCTCGGTATACATATCTGTCAGTCATCGGGCCCCACCCGGTAAACATATAAACATATAAATAGATAAAAACACATGCAATAATCACAAAGATAAATAGCATACAGAATGATCATCGGGTCCGCCCGGTAAGCGTACAAGCATATAACACATGCAAGAGTCACGAAGACATCTAGCATCCTAACATAACAAACCATAGGCCGACATTGGTGCCTTCGACCCACTAAACACATTGAGGAAACTCGCATCTAGCTGCTGAAACACTCAAATGAATTTCTGTCTGCTGGTCCGGAAAATCTCTGCGCTATCATCATCAAAATAATATCCAGTTATTAATCGAATCTCGACCCATAACCAAGAATCTAAGCTACTTAGCCCATAACCAGGTAAAAGACCATTTTACCCTTTTTCTTACTTGGCCTAAAACCAAGGACCAACCCAACCACTCAAAAGGCCTAAATCTTAAATGGCAACACAAAGCCCAATTATGGCCCAATCTTCCAAATTGGGCCCAAAACCCATCATGGGCATAAATCCAAGGAAGCACAAAATATTAGTCAAAAGCCCAAATCCGAATTCTAATGGCCCTTCAAGGCCCAAACTTAGAAATCCCAAACTATGGCCGAAACCGAGAATGCCAAGCCCAAAATGCCCATCTGCTGAGTACATGGGGCGTACTCAGCTCGTACGCCCAACGTACTCCCCTGACCACTAGTCCTCTTTATTAAGCACTTAAACAATTAAGAACTTTTTCTAAACTCTCATATCTGGTTCCTAAGGGTGACTTATCACATAAAGTTGGCAACTTTACACTCATGCATGGCTTAATGGGATTCAAAGCTCAAAAAGGAGCTTAATAAAGATCTTAATGCTTGCATGGACCAATAACCTCCATAAAGTTTGCATTTTTATGAACATGGGGCTTAAATGGAGCTAAGATCTAGCATACATTGCTTCTGGAGTAGATCAAAAGATCAACTTTAACTCAAAAGACTCAAAAGTGCATAAATAACACCATAAACTAGATCTAGCAAAAAAGACCATCAAGGTGAGAGCTTTTTACCTCAAAAGTCTTGAAAATGTGAAGGTACCTCTAGATCTACAAGCTCAAGCTATTCCTCCAAGTGTTCCTCTTCTTCTTCTTCTTCTTCTTCACCACAAGACACCAACAAACACATTTTCAAGCTTAAATCTCACCAAATGCACTTAGGTTTTTTTTTTCAGAGTAAAGGGAGATTGAGGCGGTCAAACATGTCCAAGGGGGTGCTATAATAATGTTTAAATAGGGTGGAAACCCTAAAAATTAGAGTTGGCCCCTGCACCACGTACGCCATGTGTATCCACGTACGCCCTGCATACATGGATTAAACCCGCAATCAGGAATGGGCTAGTACGCTACTAGAAACAGACCAAAATGTTAACAATTTTCATTAAATGGGATAAAAGGAAACTTAGCAAAACTCGAATGTTACATCATATGTGAATATGTATATTTATATATAACTATTACGTGGTATATTCACATGTGATTTATTCATATATATATTTATTTACAAGTGATTATTCATATATGATTATGGAGGTTGGTGGTGGTGGTGGCGATAGCGGTGAATGGAGGTGGCAGTTGGATGCAAAGGTGGTGATGGTAGAAATGGTGGAGGTGTTGGTGGTAGCGGCGTTCGGTGGCAAAGGTAGTTGTGGCGGTTATGGGGGAGGTGGTGGAGGAGAGGGGAGGTGGGGAGTTGGTACATAATACTTATATATAAATATAATTAATATTATATTCGCATATGAATATTACATCTTCTGTCGCGCTGATACACTAGAGTAGTAATGAAGAAATGTGTGAGCTACATTTCATCTCGCATTCTCCACATAATTTTCATTCTCAAATGAACTAACCTCTCACTCACACACACACTCTCTCTCTCTCTCTCTCTCTCTATATATATATATATATATATATATATATATATATATATAGACACACACACACATACACACACATGAAAAACGATCATATTAGTCAATATTTCAAAAAATTTACGCCAAAATAGCCACAAAAGTGGAAAATGAGCAAAATAGCCACCATTTTTGCAGATGAGCACCTACGATAATTTATGTGATGTGCGATTTTTTTATAATAAAGCGACGTCATTTTTTAGGTTTAAATGTGAAACTCTAAGGGCTGATTGTGGAAATCTATGTAGATTTTCATACTTCTCGCTAAAAAGTAAAAATTATTTTCTAAGTTTAAATCTTCATAACTCTTTTATACGAAATTTGTTCGGAGTGATTTGTTTTTCATTGTTTCATAAGTAACAAGGCTATCCATGGATATAAAACACTCAAAATTTGGATTTCAGGAAGTCATACGTTTTTTATCTCCAAAGTAGGGTCGTCAGTGAAAAATATCAAAAACAAAACTTTACTTGAACTTACATAACTTTTTCATATGAAGCCTATTTGACGTGAATTTTGTTTTTCATTGTGCTCTTTGTGACAAAGTCTATCCGTGGACATATCAGACTATAGATTTGGAGTTCAGGAATTCATACTCTTTTAGGTCCTAAGTAGGCTCCTCACTAAAAAAATCTCAACTTTGAACCTTCATAATTCTTTCATACGAATTCTGTTTGTGGTGTTTTTTTATTGTATTATACTGTAACATCCCAAAAATTCATAGTAAATTTTTTATTTTAAAAATGATAAACCATACAAATGAGTTGTTCGAACACCGATCAAAGTGAATATATTATTTAAACATCAGAGTAAAAATCACAAATAGTCAATGCGGAAAACTCTGGGGGATGTTGTGCAGTCATGCCAGTCCATTCCTTTTTGTACCGGAAGTACTTGAAACCATAAATATAAAATCATAAGCACAAAATTTAGTGAGTTCCCAAAATACCACATGCCACACATACAATATAGATTGCTATGTGGCGTCCATACTCTTACAACTGCCATTATGTCATGAGTCGTAACATGGTCTTTCCTTGCCATGTCGCGGCCAAAACATAGGTCTTACAGAAAAGTTCCAAGAGCCACATCCTGGTCTTCCATGCATGTATCACAAAGACAACTAGCATACCACATATAATTGCCAGGAGTCCAGACTCTAGTCTTGTATACAGTTTGTCGGGAGCCACCTCTAGGTCTTTCATACAATTGTTATGGGCCACCCCTAGTATTCCTATATAACATATACCAATGGGCCGATATTGGTGCCTTCGACCCATAAGTATAGTGAGGAGACTCACCTGAACCACAAAGTTGACTAAAAACTCAGCTCAATGTCGCGACGACTGCAGCTAACAGTTCTCATCGCCAAAAGATGGTTGTTAAACACCTCTTATCAATCCACACAAGGAAAACCCTAAGTTTACCTTATAAAATGGAAATTTAAACAAATGCCAACCCATGCCAAAAGTCAACAACCAATGTTGACTTTAGTCAACCGCCACATAGTGGCCTTCCTTGGCCACGTCGTGGCCCTCATGCGATCAAACATACGAGAAGTTCTCAGTTTCCACGCTGTGGCGACCTGTGGCCACGTCGTGGGAGCAGTGATTCCAAAAGCTTAATGGATTAAAGCAGTTTTCTGTAATTCCAAGAGCTCCAAAGCTCAAATCTGGTCCATTCTATGGTCTAAATGGATAAAGTTTCCAACTTTATCTATTAAGACATCCAAATAGATTAAGATCTCCAACCCTAGGTCCAAATAAATCCAAATACCACAATGTCTTAACATTTAAGCCCTTAATCTAAAAAAGCATTAACCCAACCACTCCAGAAGGGTTTATAATTCCAGATCTAACATAAAGGTGGAAGCTTTATAGACATGCATATCCAAAATATGTCTAGAATCCATTTTAGGTCATGATACGCTAAAAATGCCCCAAAAACTAATGCAATGAAAAGAACTCCAACCAAAGTCTGGATCTACAACAAATGATGCTCATGGGACTCAGGAGAGTCATAAGGTTGCCAACTTTATGAGTTCCTTCCTTCCAAACTTGCTCAAACGTGATGGACATGGAACAATAATCTAGATATAACCACTTTAAATCATAAAGATTGAGCCTTTGACACTTACAAAGGTCCAAAAGCTATGAGAGATGTTGACGATGTTGCTTCCTTGCAAGATCCTACAATAGAGCACCTTATTCTCCTCTTTCTCTTCTTCTCCAAGCTAACAAATGCTCCAAAAGGCCACAAATCACCAAGGGAATGGAGGCTAGTGTTTCTATGAGGTGTAAGGGTATTGGAGGCTGAATATGAACCTTAGAAATAGATTAGAGAGGTTTAAATACGAAGCAAACCCTAAAAGAATTATAGGCATGTGCAAGAACAGCTGTCATGCCGTAGCAACCCTTGGCCACGTTGTGGCGTTCCAATAAAACACGTGAAACTTTTAATTATCGCCACATTATGGCACAAGTTTCATCCAAAACTCCATGTTTGGTAATTGATAAAACTAACCTTAACCAATATAGAACACGGGTGTTATATATACATCATTCTCTGTAGCACCCAAAGCGGATGCTATTAGTACGTGGTCATAGTCTACAACCATCACAACCGCAATTAGCATTTATCCATGTAACGCCCGTAGATCTGGGCTAGTCAAGTTAGAGATAATACAAAAGATTATTTAGAATAAATAATATTAACCAAGTTGTAGAATATGTCTCAAGGGTTCTGTACATATAAAGAACGCCGAAATCCGAGTTATAACGAAGAAGTTATGGTCCGTCGAAGTTTTAAGGCAAAACCGGCACGACACCGGGAGACGTAAATAGTGAATTTTTGATAAAGGACTTTTTAGCCTTAGTGATCTAAATAAAAGTTGTAGTATACATTAACCGAGAACATACAAAAAAAGAACGCCCAAATCTGACTTCGTATGAGGAAGTTATGAATTTTCTAAGATTTGGCATAGCAGTGCACGGCCCGAAACTCGAATTTTAGTTCGATCGGTTTTTGGCCTACGCGACCTAAATGAGAATTGAAGATCTCATTAATAGAAACTCAACGGTAAAAAGACAGACGAAAACAGAGTCCGTATGTAGAAGTTATGAATTTTACGCGGACATTTAACAGTATAATCTCCTCGTACTTTTAAATTTAATATCGGTCAAGAATTAGCCGACGGAGTCAAAATAAAAGTTGTAGATCTTATTTTTACCTACGCGTGGATATAAAGAACGTCAAAAACGGAGTTCGTATGTGAAAGTTACGGATTTTAGAAGTCGGAAGTGTGCTGTGCGAAAATGGTTGACGTGGCACAATCTTGGCCATTGCTTTCTCCCCAAGTCTTGTCACTAGATGGTGACATGTGGCACCAAGTTCAGCCATTTTTCACCCTATAAATAGAACCTCTCCCACCCTCATTTTCTTCACACATTTCTCATTCTTTCTTCTCTTTACTCTCTCTCTAGAACCTCTATCTAGCCCCGAAACCCCCCGAAAAGCCTAGGGAACCTCCCTAGCACGAGGCGGAAGCCCCGGAGTGCTCGACGGCTCCGAGAAGAAGAGATTTTCGGCTCGGGAACGCTGCTCCAAGCAAAGCCCAGTTTTCTATAAAACCCACTGTAAGTGAGCTACGCCTACGCTATTTTTAATATATCGTTTATTTAATTATAGTAACGTTATTAGGAACTTATAATAAGTACTTGGGCTATTATTATGGGTTATATAAGTATTGTTTAACGCTTATATAATAGTAATAATAGCTAGACTATTAATTAGTCTCGGCGAATAATAGACTAAACTCTAGTGGTAATAATACTAGGTTTCGTCGAAGGAAATTATTTTTAAGAAGCGAAGCGCTGTCTGAGTTCGGATTCACCACCTTTTCAAGTGAGTGCATGGTCCCTTTCATCTTACACATAGATATGAAGTATTTTATATAAATTACGTGCTATGTGTGCATATTATCTGAATACTTGCTGTCTATGATGGATGAATGATTTTATATCTACAAATATGTTGGGATAAAACATGGGTAGATGAAATAGTTGGTGTGTGATGAAATAAAATGATGAGAGATAGGTGATGATAGGAAGGTGATGATAATTAGGTGATGGATAGGTGATGATGAATCGGTGATGTAGGATGAAAGATACTATAACCTTGTCCGACAATTTGGAGATGTAGTCATCTACTATAGTATAGATGGCGACCACGGACTATTCTAGACAACCCGTGGAAACACCAGCAGACTTATAACCTGTAGATGATGAATTACGAGTCCAGGTGATGTTGTGACTGTATATTCATGTGATGATACTCTAACCCTTACTATTAATTACGAGTTCAGGCGACGTTGTAACTACGTATTCATGCCTTAGGAACGAGCATATAAGGAAATGTGAGGTAAAAAGATGAGAGGTAAATATGATATAGGAGATGACCCTTAAGATAATTCTTTAAGGAATATCAAAGAAGATAACGGAGATGGGTAATCGGGTTGATTGTTTGATGTTTAAATATAATAATTATATTATTGTGGGTTGAAAACCCTATGTACTCACCAGGTTTCCCAACCTGACCCACTCCAGCTTATTTGTATCACAGGTGTCGATACGAAGCTACTTTGCACTGAGAGATTTAAAAGAGATGTAGATCACTAGTGTAAATGAATGTAAGTTCTGTTTATGCTTATGTTTCTGTATTGACGATGACATCCCAAATGTTTTAAATGAATAAAAATACATTTCTTCGAAAATGCTTTGATAACAAATTTATCATGTTTTTCTGGGAACAAATTCCGCAACATTTTTATTAAAAAAAGTACTCTGATTTTTATAAAGCATAAACAAAATCGGTCTTTTTTGGCCGTGAAAATGGGGATGTCACAATCCAAATCTATGCAGTTATCGCGTTCAAAATTTTAATAACGGTCTGTGACCTCTATTTGAAATCGCAGTTATCACGGCTGTATAGTGGTTTTTAAATATTATGTATAATTTATATTATATATTTATATAAAGTTTATATATTAAAGTATTAATAGTATATAGAATTAATATCATAAAAAGTCATATAAAATCATAACATAATATAACACCCGCAGATTCAGACCGGTCAATTAAGGCATAATAAGCGTCGAAATGATTTTTTGATAGAAGATTATTTAGGATAAATAATGTTAACCAAAGTTTAAAATACGTGATAAGGATTTCGTACATATAAAGAATGTTGAAATCCGACTTCGTATGAAGAAGATATGCTTCTTCGAAGTTTCGTGATTAAACAGACACGACTCTACGTATCGTAAAAAGCAAATTTTTGATAAATTACTTTTTAGCCTAAGTAATCTAAACGAAAGTCAAACTAGTTGTAAAACCGAGAGCTTGTATATAAAGAACATCCAAATCTGACTTCGTGAAAGGAAGTTATGATTTTTCGAAGTTTCAGTGCAGTAGTGCGGACACATAAATCGAAATTCTAAACCGTTGATTGTTAGACGAAACAATCTAAACAATAATCGAAGATATCCTGAATATGAAATCGTCGATAGAAATACAGTCGACAATGGAGTTCGTATGAAGAAATTATAAATTCTGCATGGACTTTAATAATCTAAATCGGTCTAAATATGAATTTTTGTTAGAGTAAAAATTAGTTGTTGAGACTTTAATGAAAGTTGTAGAGCTCGTCAAGAGGATTTTGGGGATATAAGAACATTGAAAACAGAGCTCGTATGTGAAAGTTATGGTCGTCCGAAGATCTCCGAAAATTTACCTACGTTTATGACGCGGCAGCACCGGAGTACGCCGCGTGGCAAGTTGGGCACCCACTCCTCTAAGAGTCAAGGCGACGTGGCACGTTGTGGATGTGACACATGGCGCCACAAGTATCGAACACGTGTCAGTCTTATAGAAGGTAAGAGGTGGCCAAATCTCCATGCGACACATGTCAAACAACCTGGAGCCATCACACTGGAAAGGCGCGACGTGCCAAGTATTATGTGCGGTGTACATAGTCATTTTCAACACTATAAATAGCCTTCAGCTCCCTCATTCTTTCCCACATTACTCCCAGACTTCTCGCTCGAGTTCCCTTCAATTATAGCCATATCCCTTTAGTTTTTAAGAGTTTGGCATAGCCTGAGGTCCCTGAGAGCCCGACATCTTGTAGCTAGTAGGCCGGAGTTCTACCAGCGCAATTTCCAGACTTCTTCCAGAAGAATCTCTGTAAGTTAAGCTACATTCTAGTCTTTCAGTGTAACTTATATTTATGATTCATAGTCTTTATTATGAACCAATAAATAAGATTTATCAGTGATTCCAAGACAAAATACTGATTGATCTACTTACGAGGACGATGTCTAGGTTGGATTTAGTGAGGCGTTTAAAGTGAGATTTCCAAACAGTATACTTTGTATACCAAACAGACCCTACCTCCGATATGATCCTACCTGGTTGTTCCTTACTTGATAGGTTTTGATGTAGACATTGAGATTAGTGAGGAATCTAGACTATCACTAGTCGCCAGGAATATAAGACTAAGACTTAGTGATATTCGCACCTAGGTCACGTCAAAGGAAAAGATAAAATACCAAGGCAAAGTTCTGCCCAAATTTTGAGGCATCCACTTTCATCAAGTGAGTGCATAATCTCTTTCATGAACATGATTTTAATACAAGTGTTAAAGAAAGAATTAAATATATGTTAAAGAGTCTATATGTGAGAAATAATCTTGTTGCCTGGAATATGTGTTAAGAACAAATTTGATAATATGTAATATGCGAACCAAGTATGGTCCTATATGTGTTAAGATATATATATATATATATATATATATATATATATATATATATATATATATATATAATTGCATGATAATAATATAGAAGCATCATTAGATAGAAGAATAAAGGTTTATTAATACCTAAATACTCTGTATATACTGAAATAGGATAATGTTGTCTAAACAGAGTCGATATTATGACTTGAGCATTGTAGTCTTACCAAGAGATACTATAACACTTGTAAAATAGGCTTAAGTTTAATTAAGTTGGATAATGGTTAGAATTTTCTTAAGAGTACATGTGAGACATGAACGGAGAGTAGAATTTTGACATCCGTGGTCCGAGAGTATGGATTAGTTATAGTCGTTTGTCACTAATCCGAGAGTATGGATTAGACATAGTCATTCGTCCTTGGTCCGAGAGTATGGATTAGGTATATTCGTTTGTCACTGATCTGAGAGTATTGATGGGTTTTGAGCATTCTAACACTTCCTAAGTGTACATGCAACCCTAATAACCTTGGATCTATGTTTGTCTAATAATCATGCAAAGTTGAATTCCAAGGTTATATTCCTATCTAGCATTCATGGGGAACATTTTTAACTTGAATGAAAGATAGAATAACTTACCTTGTTGTTGATTATGATCCTTGAAACCTTGTGAGCCTAGCACCCCAAGTGTGATGCCTCAAATGCTTCACACAACACCAAATGCAAAGGAGTAAACTTTGAGAGAATCTTACACTTGCAAAATCGGCTCTAGCCCTCTTGTTTCTTAGTGTAGCCTATTTTGGTGGAGAATGGGTTTCTTATATAGTGTTGACACATCTAGGGTTACACCATGTAAACCCTAATGTGTCATGACTCTTCATTTCCATGACCCATGGGTTTGTAACTCCCATGGAGCATCCATGGAGCATCCTATGGGTGGAACCCAACTTGATAATCCATGGAGCCTCTTAGCCCACTATATAAGATATGGAAGATTTACATAATCTACCCATATATTTAATTAGTTATCTTTTGATCACTTAATTAATTCTAAATTAATTCTTGATCAAACTAATTAAATAATATTATTAATATATTAGAACTTATAATATATTAATAAACCATAAGTGTTATTTCTCTCATTTTAGTTTATCCAATTGCATGGTGCCATGCAACCCAAATGGACCGTGTCGGGTCGGGTCAAGTACATACCAGAAATAGTTATGGACTTAGACACCTTATCCAACAGTCTCCCACTTGGATAAGTCTAATAACTATAACTGCAATACTTCAGGAACCGATCGGCAATCGTAGCTCTTTCAAGGTCTCTCGGAACTGAGAAGATGATGATACGCCATTTAAGATAAGTGATCATATAATCCTCTGTTCTAGATATCAGCCGGACAAATACATGGAACTGTTGGATAAGGTGTCTAAGTCCATAACTATTTCTGGTATGTACTTGACCCGACCCGGCATGGTCTATTTGGGTTGCATGGCACCATGCAATTGGATAAACTAAAATGAGAGAAATAACACTTATGGTTTATTAATATATTATAAGTTCTAATATATTAATAATATTATTTAATTAGTTTGATCAAGAATTAATTTATAATTAATTAAGTGATCAAAAGATAACTAATTAAATATATGGGTAGATTATGTAAATCTTCCATATCTTATATAGTGGGCTAAAAGGCTCCATGGATTATCAAGTTGGGTTCCACCCATAGGATGCTCCATGGGAGTTACAAACCCATGGGTCATGGAAATGAAGAGTCATGACACATTAGGGTTTACATGGTGTAACCCTAGATGTGTCAACACTATATAAGAAACTCATTCTCCACCAAAATCGGCTACACATAAGAAACAAGAGGGCTAGGCCGATTTTAGAAGTGTGTATTCTCTCTAAAGTCATTCCAAAAGCATTTGGTGTTGTGTGAAGCATTTGAGGCATCACACTTGGGGTGCTAGGCTCACAAGGTTTCAAGGATCATAATCAACAACAAGGTAAGTTATTCTATCTTTCATGCAAGTTAAAATTTGTTCCTCATGTATGCTAGATAGGAATATAACCTTGGAATTCAACTTTGCATGATAATTAGACAAACATAGATCCAAGGTTATTAGGGTTGCATGTACACTTAGGAAGTGTTAGAATGCTCAAAACCCATCAGTGGTATCAGAGCCTGGTTCGTTTGTTGTTTTTTTTTGTGTGCAAACAGCTTGAAAAAAAATCGTTTTTCTGTTTTCTGCTCGTATGAAAGTTTGCACATTTGTTGCTGGAAATGGACTAGAAACATTACCCTAAACTGTTTTCTGCTCGTATGAAAGTTTGCACATTCATATGAAAGTGATGCCTCAAATGCTTCCATATCTTATATAGTGGGCAGGCTCAAAAGCATTTGAGGCATCACACTTGGGGTGCTAGGCTCACAAGGTTTCAAGGATCATAAGCAACAACAAGGTAAGTTATTCTATCTTTCATGCAAGTTAAAATTTGTTCCCCTTGTATGCTAGATAGGAATATAACCTTAGAATTCAACTTTGCATGATA
This sequence comes from Lactuca virosa, assembly GCF_052849685.1. Classification (NCBI taxonomy): domain Eukaryota; kingdom Viridiplantae; phylum Streptophyta; class Magnoliopsida; order Asterales; family Asteraceae; genus Lactuca; species Lactuca virosa. The sequence goes on along the minus strand of NC_136426.1, from coordinate 20,780,294 downwards.
ATTAGACAAACATAGATCCAAGGTTATTAGGGTTGCATGTACACTTAGGAAGTGTTAGAATGCTCAAAACCCATCAGGAACAATGTCTTACTTATTGTCCAGCAGTTTGTTTCCCGATTTCCGATTTGTTTGACAAAGAACTTAATTGAACACATCAACTTAGTTCTGACCGGGCCCGGTACATAGGTCAAAACAAAATCATCGAGGGGCCCAGATATCAGCTTCTAATCCAAGAAGGAACAGATAAACTTCGACTCATATGTTTGTTCTACCACTCATTGAATTATACACAAAAGCACGTTTTATAACATCGAGTTACCAATGCGTTAACGTACAATCAATGCATAACCAACTCATAAGTAACAAATCATATCTCTAGGTTTGAAGACTTATATGATATTACCGTCTCACGATCACTCGAGATAAATTCCATGAAGTGATTCCAGTGAGCGTGGGTTGAGTCCAATGCTCAGAACTTATGAGCACTCATGAGTGTTGTAGCCATGTCCAACAACTTAGACCTCTGCAACCAATCATGACAGTCTTGATTCATACCTACTTCCGACATATGACCGACTGTGGAGGTTCGAATAATATGATATACCAAACATAATTATTCTGGAAGTCAAAACATGCAAAAGAAATATAGTAAACGATCGACAAGAGATAGCAACACTTTACTCATAAACAAAACACCTTTTATTCATCATCTAATGTCAATTACACTTTACAAATTTCAAGGTTATCTAACTACTAAATCTAATATCATCCTTTAGCCCTATGCTCCGAGCATGCTGGAGATGCTTAACCCGAGTCAGTCCCTTCGTGAGGGGATCTGCTGGATTCTCATCCGATGATACCCTCTTTGCCACGAGGAGTCCTTCTATTCGATGTCTGATGAAATGGTATTTTCTGTCGATGTGTCTGGATCTCCCGTGATCCCTTGGTTCCTTGGCTAAGGCAACTGCACTTTCACTATCACAGAAAATTTTCATTGGTTCTTTAATAGCTGGTACAACTCCAAGGTCTCCAATGAAGTTCTTCAGCCATATCGCCTCCTTTGCTGCCTCGCTAGCTGCTATATACTCTGATTCGCAAGTTGAATCAACCACTGTCTCTTGCTTGGAACTCTTCCAAGAAATTGCTCCTCCATTTAAGGTAAAGACCCAGTCTGACTGAGAGCGGAAATTATCCCTATCAGTCTGAAAGCTAGCATCACTATACCCTACAACTCTCAAGTCTTCACTCCCACCGAGGGTAAGGACCCAGTCCTTAGTCCTCCGTAGGTACTTGAGGATATTCTTTACCGCAGTCCAGTGTGCCTTGCCAGGGTTCCCCTGATACCTACTAACCATGCTCAAAGCAAAGGCTACATCAGTTCGAGTACACGTCATAGCATACATGATCGATCCTACAGCCGAAGCATAAGGTATTCGACTCATTTCTGCTATCTGAGCCTCAGTACTAGGGCTTTGTGTCTTACTCAATCTGGCGTTACTCTGGATGGGTAACTCTCCTTTCTTGGAGTCCTGCATGCCGAATCTCTTCAGCACCTTATCCAAGTAGGTACTCTGACTAAGTCCAATTAGTCTTTTACTCCGGTCTCTCTAGATCCTTATCCCTAGAATATAGGCAGCTTCTCCTAGGTCCTTCATAGAGAAACACTTCCCAAGCCAGGACTTAACTTCCTGCAGAGTTGGGATGTCATTTCCTATGAGTAGTATGTCATCCACATACAATACCAAAAAGCTAACTATACTCCCACTAGCCTTGACATATACACAAGATTCATCTTCACTCCTAGAAAAGCCAAATTCATTGACTTTCTCATCAAAGAAAAGATTCCATCTGCGAGGTGCTTGCTTTAACTCATAAATGGATTTCTCAAGCTTACACACTCTATTAGGGTACTCTGTGTTGACAATACCCTCTGGCTGACTCATGTAAACATCCTCAGCCAACTTTCCATTAAGGAAAGCGGTTTTGACATCCATTTGCTATATTTCATAGTCATGAAATGCGGCTATGGCTAACAGAACCCTAATAGACTTAATCTTGGCCACTGGAGAAAAGGTCTCATCATAATCAACTCCCGGAGTTTGTGAGAAACCCTTTGCAACCAGTCGTGCCTTATAAGTGTGTACATTACCATCCATGTCGGTCTTCTTCTTGAAGATCCATTTGCACCCTACAGTCTTACGACCTGGTACATTCTAAACCAAGTTCCAAACTTGATTGTCATACATGGACTGTATCTCGCTGTCCATTGCCTCTTTCCATTTGGCTGACTTAGGGCCTGCCATGGCTTCCGAGTAACTGTTAGGTTCATCCAGACCTATCAGTGTCTCATCACTGATAAGTGTATCACCTTCCGCAGTAATATGGAATCCATAGTAATGCTCAGGTGCATTCCTAACCCTTGTGGAACGCCTCGGAGGTACAGACTTGTCAATTGGCTCAACAGAAGTTTCCTCCTCAAGTTGAGTGCTAGGGTTTGAAGTTCCTTCACCACTTGACTCTTGAATTTCTTCAAGGTCAACTTGCCTCCCACTGTCTCCTTGGCTTATGAACTCTCTCTCTCGAAAGAAAGCCCTCCTAGCTACAAAGACCACATTCTCACTAGGTCTGTAGAAGAAGTAACCAAAGGATTTATGTGGGTAGCCGATGAAAATACACCTCTCACTTCGAGGTTCGAGCTTATCATGAGTCTCGCGTCTCACGAAAGCCTCGCAACCCCAAATATTAATGTGGTCTAGTTTGGGTACTTTACCAGTCCACATCTCATGAGGAGTTTTGGCAACTTTCTTTGTGGGAACTAGATTAAGGATATGGGCGGCAGTCTCTAAGGCATACCCCCAAAATGAGATTGGTAGCGAAGCTCGACTCATCATGGAACGAACCATATCCAACAAGGTTCGATTACGCCTCTCAGCTACACCATTCAACTGCGGTGTCCTGGGAGGTGTCAATTGTAAGACAATCCCACATTCCCTAAGATAGTCGAGGAACTCTGAACTAAGATACTCACCACCTCGATCGGATCGAAGCATCTTAATGTTCCTGCCCAATTGATTCTCGACTTCCTGTTTAAACTCTTTAAACCTCTCAAAAGTCTCTGACTTATGCTTGATTAAGTAGACATATCCATATCTACTGTAATCATCAGTAAAAGTCAAATAATAACGATTAGCATCCCTTGTGGCATGTTTGAAGGGCCCACACACATCCGTGTGTATAAGATCCAACAAACCTTCACCCCTCTCACAAGAACCTGTGAAGGGTGACTTTGTCATTTTTCCAAGTAAGCATGATTCGCAACTATCATCTGACTTTAGGTCAAATGACTCCAATACTCCATCCTTTTGGAGTTGGCCTATGCATTTCTTGCTTATATGTCCAAGACGACAATGCCATAATGATGCTTTATCCAAGTTATTATCATTAACAGAATCAATACACAATACATTATTTCCTAAGTTATCAACCACAGATACAGTTTCATACACACCATCACAAGGTAATGCTTTAAAATAAAGAACATTATTAAAGAAAGCATTAATCGAACCAACTTCATTATCAAATGAAAAGGTGAAACCTTGTTTATACAATGCATGAAAGGAAATAATATGTCTTGCCATTTCTGGCGAATAACAACATTTATTCAAATCTAAACTAAACCCACTACTTAGCGATAAAGTATAAACTCCAATCTTGGTGACAGGTAAAGCTTTCCTATTCCCCATGATTAAGTTTATTCTTCGATGCTCCACATTCTCACTTCTTCTTAGTCCCTGCAAATCAGAACAGATATGAATACCACAACCGGTATCAAGGACCCAAGAGTTAGAATGGGGTGAGTTATTAGATAAGATAGTGTAAATACCTGCATGGTTGGGTTTAACTTTCCCATCCTTCACATCTTGCTGGTACTTTGGGCAGTTCCGCTTCCAATGTGACTTTTCATGGCAATAGAAGCATTAAGCCTCTTTAGGGTCAGAAGAAGGAGTGACAAAACCTTTCTTGGTTCCACTTGAAGAAGAGCCATCAAGGGTCCTAGCCTTGGTACCCTTCGAAGAGCTCTTCCTCTTCTTCCCTCTACCTTTCCCGATTGCCAAAACCGGGGCGGAGTTTGGAGTAGGAGTGTTAACAACCGACTTACCCTTAAGACCTGTTTCTGCGGTCTTGAGGAGTCCCTGAAGTTTGTTGAGTGTGACCTCTTCCTTATTCATGTGATATGTCATGCGGAATTGATCATAGCACGATGGTAAGGAGTGCAAAATGATATCTATTGCAAGCTCCTCAGGGAAGTTCACATTAAGCTTTAGCAACCGATCCACATACCTTTGCATTTTCTGCATGTGGCTCGTGACGGATTCCTCGTCCTTCATCATGGTTGTTATGATAGAGAATATGATTTCATACCTCTCTTGTCGTGCACTTTGATGGTATCTTTCCATCAGATCTTGGTGCATTTCAAAAGGGTAGAAGTCCTCATAGGACTTTTGGAGTTCCGCTGTCATGGTGGCCAACATGATGCATGCCACTTTTGTAGTATCCCTTTCATGTGCCCGGAAGTCAGCGATCTCCTGGGGAGTTGCAGTGGTCTCATCAATCTCCTTAAGCTCCTTGTCAAGGACATATTCTTTGTCCTCGTAGCGGGTAATCATCCTGATGTTTCTGATCCATTCATTGAAGTTGGATCCATCAAAAGTGACTTTCCCACACAAGTTCATAAGGATAAAGGAGCCATTAGGATTAGAGCCAGAAGCAGCATTGTTTGAAGACATCTGAAAGAAGAGAACAAGATTAGTTTAGATATTAAGAGAGTCCTTAATAAAACACCCAAATGTAATATTAAGGCTAGGATCCAATCACAATATATTATAACTTAGAAGAGGTATGCCGTAATCCAAGCTATAACATATTTGAAAGGTAGGTGAATGACGATTCACCAATTTCCACCATGAAAAACGAAATATAGATATTAGGTTTTTAATTGGTTCTTAGAAATTCCTAGATTCTTTTGAGATTCAATGAACTTTTCAAAGGCATGTTTCAATCTCGAGTGTGCCCTCCAAGTTTTGTGACTGGGATACCAAGGATCACAAAACGAGGTGTGAAGTAACCATGCAAATCACTTGGTACCCTCAAGGTTTATCACTCAATCGATGTGCCGGTAAACCACACACGCTCCACCGATGCTATGGTAAACCTTAAGTCACCCTTTACCTACCTTGTTAAGTCCAAGTTAGTGTGCCGGTTAACCACACACGCTCCACCAACGACTTAAACAAAGTGTAAAGTGTAATTTCATGGATTAGCACCTTATTCACATTTTCCTAAAGTAACTAAGATTGGGAATTTAATAAAAGCATTTAGTTACTTTATAATATCCATCATACTTTTAATGAGAATTTATAAGTCCTTGTCTTACCCGTTCGGCTAACGACCCTCCACCGATCAAGGAAGCGGTGGGTGAGAGTGGACACCCATTAAGTTGCCATTTTATAGGCAACAACCTTATACCCCCCTTATAGACCGACTTCGTGAATGAGGCGTACTAGCGGTAAGACGACTTGACGTTATACATATATATATATATATATATATATATATATATATATATATATTAGTAACTTGTAATATTATAAAGTATAAGGGTTGAATTTTAACTTTTAAAATTCTAAGGGTTGGAACTAAAGTTTTAATCAAGACTTTACATGTTCCAAAACTTGAGGGCAAGTTTTGTAAACTTCCAAAACTTTTCATTTCTTATAACTTATGAATTAATTGAGTAATAAAAATGAAGACTCTTCATTTTTATAACTATTGTGTTCTTTTAATGGCTTTAATAAAAGTGAGACTTTTGGTTTTCCATAACTTGAGGACAAGTTATGGACTCCATTAAAACACATTATGATCATGAATTAAACTACCATGAAGGTTACAAACAATTCCTATGATCATCTAATCTTCATAAGTTCAAGAACATGAATATGAACACTTTCAAGAATCAAAAAATTACACTTAAAAAAACTTGTAATTTTAATAATTGCCATTGAAAATGGATTAGCATAAACATTACACCATCTAAAACAAGCTTTAAAACATCATAACAGTTTAGGGTAATGTTTCTAGTCCATTTCCAGCAACAAATGTGCAAACTTTCATACGAGCAGAAAACAGAAAAACGATTTTTTTTCAAGCTGTTTGCACACAAAAAAAAAACAACAAACGAACCTAGGCTCTGATACCACTGATGGGTTTTGAGCATTCTAACACTTCCTAAGTGTACATGCAACCCTAATAACCTTGGATCTATGTTTGTCTAATAATCATGCAAAGTTGAATTCCAAGGTTATATTCCTATCTAGCATTCATGGGGAACATTTTTAACTTGAATGAAAGATAGAATAACTTACCTTGTTGTTGATTATGATCCTTGAAACCTTGTGAGCCTAGCACCCCAAGTGTGATGCCTCAAATGCTTCACACAACACCAAATGCAAAGGAGTAAACTTTGAGAGAATCTTACACTTGCAAAATCGGCTCTAGCCCTCTTGTTTCTTAGTGTAGCCTATTTTGGTGGAGAATGGGTTTCTTATATAGTGTTGACACATCTAGGGTTACACCATGTAAACCCTAATGTGTCATGACTCTTCATTTCCATGACCCATGGGTTTGTAACTCCCATGGAGCATCCATGGAGCATCCTATGGGTGGAACCCAACTTGATAATCCATGGAGCCTCTTAGCCCACTATATAAGATATGGAAGATTTACATAATCTACCCATATATTTAATTAGTTATCTTTTGATCACTTAATTAATTCTAAATTAATTCTTGATCAAACTAATTAAATAATATTATTAATATATTAGAACTTATAATATATTAATAAACCATAAGTGTTATTTCTCTCATTTTAGTTTATCCAATTGCATGGTGCCATGCAACCCAAATGGACCATGCCGGGTCGGGTCAAGTACATACCAGAAATAGTTATGGACTTAGACACCTTATCCAACAAGTATGGATTAGACATAATCATTCATTCCTTATCCGAGAGTATCGATTAGACATAGTCATTCATTCCTGATTCGAGAGCATGGATTAGGTATAGTCATTTATTCCTGATCCGAGAGTATGGATTAGATATAATCATTCATTACTGATCCGAGAGTATGGATTATGTAAAGCCATTCATTTATGAATCCGAGAGTATGGATTATGTCATTGTATAGGATTAAAATGTGACGATCGACGGGATGGGGTAGATTGCTTATATGGGATGAATTTGTATATTGCGGGCTTTATATATATATATATATATATATATATGTGTGTGTGTGTGTGTATATATATATTATAGCATTGTGGTATTGAAATCCCTATGTACTCACCAGGTTTCCCAACCTGACTCACTCAGCTTCTTTGTATCACAGGTAGCGGTACACAGGTGCATGCATAATGAGAGATCCAAGGAGATGTAGATTATTAGTCTAAGACACTATAAGGCCTGTTTATGCTTATGTTTTGTATTGATTATGACATCCCAAATTTTATTGAATCAATGAAAAACATTTATTCGGAAATACTTTTATGTGACAAATTTTGCATTTATATATAAACTTTTTTTTAAATAAGCATAAAAAAAATTAAAATAACCGTGAAAATGGGGATGTCACACATAAAGAGATGAAGTCGTTGCTTTCTAGTTTCTAATTAGGTTTGTTTTTGGGGCAGATGGGCTTATTAAAACGAAAGTATATTGGGCTAATTAAATAACAGAATTAATAGTAAAATAGTCCATAATCATTCGGGTGTACACCCCGTTCCCGAGTTGAACTTAACGAGAGAAATGAAAGGAAATGGGTGGAAATGAGAAGAAAATAAAAGAAATTGGTGTTCCCGAGTTTCATTAAATGAGGGAAGTGGAAGGAAGTGAAGAGAAATGAGAGGATCATTTTCCCTCCTAACTTTCCTTTCGATTTGGGAGGATTTGGAAATAAATAACAAAATGATTCATTTTCCTTCCAATTCTCTCCAACTCGAGAACACAAAAGAAAATTTTGTTTTCCTTTATTTTCTCTTCTTTTCTCTCATGAATTTCTTTTCTCTTTTCTTCTTTTCTTTTGTTAAACTCAGGAACGAGGCGGTAGCGCTGATCGGACTCCCGGTAAATAATAGTCAATAGCGTCGATAATAGTGACACTGCTATTTTAAAAGTCGTGGTCCTATACCTCGATGAACCGCTATAGTGCCACTATAGTGTGCGATTGATATCATAGATCCTAAGTAGTTTCCATTTAAAGGGTCTGATGTTTAGTCCCATATATGAAAGAATCGCCTATCTAAGACTAGGTCTCGGGGACTAGCTGGAGGCTAGCTAAATCAACCTCTGATTCTCATCAGAGACTGGTTTTTGACCATCAGAGACTGATTTTATTGGTCTTTAAATCCCATTTTTCTTGTAGTACTTATAGTTAAGTCTGTCTTTCATTTTTATTCAAAAAATGCATCTCAAAGTTTGCTCATAGGAAGTCTCCAACACCAGTTTAATAAGGATTAAAGTATGTCGTGTTCTTCTACACAAAGTATGTTTAAACCAAATGATATTATGCTTATAAAACACTAATAAATCTCAACATAACTATTATTAAAATATTTATGCAATTTTTAAATTTTAGATCACAATAATATGTATTCATCCATCAATCCATAAATCCAAGGGTGCTAGTAATAACATTTCGATAGAAATATGTATGTGCGTCGGTAACAATTTGCTTATTGAAAATTCTTTATTGTTTACGGATTTTCTTTTAGAGAATCTGTTTGATTTGTGAGTGTTTTAGTTGTTTATGGGTTTTTTTTTTTTTTTAAACGGCAAATAATTTAAATATCTTCTTTGTCTGGGATCGAACCCAGGACCTCCTAGTTAGTTGTTTATAGGTTTTCTTTTAAAAATTATTTTCCATATTGTTCTCTTTAATTAGTGCTCATTGTTTATTGATTATTGGTTTAGTTAATCCTATCAAGTTTCATTGCATTGTTGGGCCCAAACAAAATGCAAACCCATGCAACGACAATGAAATTTCTCTTAACATATAGTATAATAATGAAGATAATATTTGAAGGAATCACTCTTATCAAATATACACAATCAATTCACCCCAACATGAAAGTTATCAAATTGTGCATATAAAAAGTTGTAATCTCTTTTCAAGTACCAGTTTACTTCAAAAATCTATATATATATATATATATATATATATATATATATATATATATATATATATATATATATATATATAAAGCATGAAAGTTATCAAATTGTGCATATAACAAGTTGTAATCTCTTTTCAAGTAAAAGTCTACTTTAAAAATCATAGAAAATAAAACATAAGACAAACACGCACAAAATATATGTACTATTTTGTAGTCGCATAAGCAAGAAATATTCATCTTAAGGTTAATTGTCTTCACCATGGAATTGGGATTTTGAATATATATATATATATATATATATATATATATATATATATATATATATATATGCTATTGAAATTCAAATAAATTTGTAATCTATAAATAAGATTTATTAGACTAAGATCCATATAGTCCACCCTTCTTATGTTTGAACTGCGACAACATATTATTAAAAGCATGGTTTATTGGTTTACCGGTTTACCTTATCTATGTCATTGAGTCGCACCGTAACCGAAATCACAAATTAAGTCGCACCTCACACCTCATGTTACATATAGTTACCGATACAAAATATTTAAGAGTCTGTTTTGCCTCTGCCACAGTTGATCAAGAGCTAGACACTATAAACTATAAACTGCAATCTTAAGGATTAGAGATTTTAAGAATTTCTTGTAATGATAATATGTAAACTTAAGTGTACCAAATTCGTTCTTTAATATTCAACTAGGAAAAGGCTCGTGCGTTGCACGTGTCATTCTTTTTAGAAAAAAAAAAACGTCAGAAGAATATGTTAGACAAAAATGACAAAGAAAAAAGAAAATTGGTTGAATTTAGCAACTTTTTAGAAAACATGTGGCGAAAGTATGAATGTTAAAAAGTTTTGGTTGATAATAGAAGATAAAAAAATTATCAAAATAGAATAATGTTGGAAAATCGAAGACTAAATTGTAAATGGATTAAAGAAATGGAGCATTTTTCAGAAAATGTAAAAAACATGTGACAAAAGTCACAAATGACTCTTTTTAGAAGAAAAAAAATGCCAGAAGAATATGGTAGACGAAAAAAAAAGTCACAAATGACTCTTAGTGTATTAAACAACTCATTCATTCACAGTTTAATACATACATAAATTATCTTATATTTCAGAAGCGAACATCAAAAGAAAAACATATACATGGATCATAAAAGTGGATAAATTATTTGAAATCAACGAAGAAGATGAATGATAAATAGAACATATACTTACTCTACCACCAGCAGCAACATCAACACCGCCAACTACCATACGCTGCTATCAACCATCGCCACCACCAACCACCGGTGTCAATATCGCCAACATCTTTCCTTTCAAAATTAAATCTGGATAAAAAATCAGAATTCACAGTTTAATACAACATTTTCAACACTAATTCACAGCTTAATTCAATATTTCAGACATTATTCATCACTTAATGCTTCAAAAAAATACACATTCACAGCTTAGTAACTTACATATTTACAGATTAATACATAAAAAACATATATTTACAGCTTAAAACATACCTAATTTTGTTGAAGCATTTCATCAAACACCTTGTGTGCACCACACATACAAGATCTATAATGACCATATAAATCAGATATGAAGTAGATCTGATGCAGTGGTGGAACCATCGCTAGCCACTTCGAAATGCTTCGTATACACCAGATCTATATGCCTGAATTGCAACAAACACACCGGATCTGATCACATCTAAGAAATTGGTGTGTCTTTCGCTTCAGATCTGAAAGGTTAATGGTGGTTGGTGACCTTTCTAACAGACTGAGGCGAGGAGGCGGTGATGCTGGAATAGATATGATGAAATTGTGGAACCACCGTTGGCCACCATGAAATGAGTTGTATACACCAGATCCATGCTTTAAATTGCATCAAACACATCAGATATGACCAAATCTAAGAAATTAGTACATCTTTGACTTCAGATCTAAAAGATTAATGGCAGTTGGTAACTTTATGGTGTCTTTGAGATGAAGAACACAAAACCAGGAGTTTGAGCTGAAGAACAAGCAACCGGATCTCTCCAGAACTCCTTCAATCTCGTCGGAGCTCGCGGATCTTGACGTCAATGGCGGCGGAAATCATAGATCCATATCGGAGCTTGCAGATCTGGAGGTCATTAGTGGTGGAAATAATAGATCTGAACTGGAGCTTTAGATATGATCGAAGATACGATAGATCTGGTGGTTTTGGACTACAAGCAAAGCTGATGTTATAGTTTTCTGGAGGCGGCGATTGGAGGTGGTCGTAGATCTGGAGGCGCAAAAGAGTTTTTTCGTCAAGTAGTGGTCAGAAGTTTTTCTCGGACGCTAGTGTTTCAGTCGGAGAAGTCATCGGCGACTAATAGAAGCTCATTGGAAGGAGATGACGATGGGGGTAGGTAGTGGGTGTGACGTTTGGCTTCAGATCTGAGAGATTGGAAGTGGTGGTGGTGAGTTTAGTCGGCGGTATGAAGCAGTGATAAAACGACGGCGATGGAAGGAGGCGATGGTTGTGGGTGGATTCGGCAGGTTGCACCAGTAGGTGGCGACGGTAAGTGGTGGCAGTAGGTGGTGCTAGGTTTATAGTTCTTGAAGGTTCATAAGAAAGTTAGAAGGAGATGAGAGAGTTTGAAAAAGTTTCAGAAAATTTGAAAATGTTTTTGAAATTTGAATGTATAATCTAATTTTTAGTTTAATCATTGTAATATTAGGAATGTATCAGGACAAAAATATAATTAAAATAGTTCTCAACCTTTAGTGGTTCTCATTTGATATTCTCTCTCTCTCTCTCTCTCTCTCTCTCTATATATATATATATATATATATATATATATATATATATATATATATATATATATATATATACACTAGATGTGTGCCCGCGCAAAGCGGCGACGATAAATAATTTGTTTGGAGAATAGTTTATTACGGAAAACAATTATTAGATTTTTTTATTAGTTATTATGTAATAAAAAATTACCATTTTTAAATAAAAATATATATGTTTATATTGCATGTTTATACTAATGATGCAAATTAATTAATATTGATGTTTAATTAGTTTAATAAATGTCAATTAATTTATATACATGAATTTAATATTTTAATATTTTCATTTTGCTTCAAATTTAATTACTTAATTACTTTCCTTAATTCAAGTTTTCAAACTTTTAGTAAGTATTAATGAATTATTTATACATAATTGGTTTGTATAAAAAGATTTGCAACTTATACATCTTAAAATTCAATATATGACTAATATGCTTTATAATATAGTATAATATATATATATATATATATATATATATATATATATATATATATAATTGTTTTATTTTATTTTATTTGATGATAAAAAAACTTTATTTCTCCACTAAAAGTCTAAAATCATATATGAGTTGATTCTAGAATTAAAATTATTGTTTCAGTTTTATTATAAATGCCTCTTTTTAATTGTCACTTATATATATACTAATTTTGAAGTAATTTTGAAGTACATGATGAACCGGAGTTGATTTCTATTGGACCATTTCTATAATTTTGAAGTACATGATGAATAGGAGTTGATTTCTATTGGACCACTTCTAATTTTTTTTTTCTTTTTTGGTCTGGTTGGTTTTTTTTAATGTTTTGTTGTAGACGGTGGATTACACGTGCAATCAGCTCTGTGTTTGCTGGACGTGACGTTTTCCACCGTTTAAGAGTTCCTCGCTTTTGATCCTTCTTTCAATCGGTTTCTATCTGATGGTAGACCATTCCACCGTCTCTCTCACAACGTCGCAACTTATCGGCTTATGCTTCTGGATCGACGCCTCCAATTACCTTCTAATCGACCGATGAGGTTGACGCATACTACTTCTTCGATGGCGGTTTAGGTAGAGGACGTTGGTAGTTAGATTTTACTCCAGTCAAGCAGGAACCACCAATTTTTTACTGGACTTGATCTTAAAGGTAAACTTCAGACCCTAGAATTTATAATTTCTATTGAGATCCTGAAATTTGTGATATATGATGAAATTGTTTCCAGGCGATTGATAATGGCCACTTTGAAGGACGTTACAGAGCACAACAACCCCAGGCACCGACGAGCAACCTGTGGTTATAGACGACAAGGAGATTTTGAGGCGGAGCAGGATTTCCGATGAAGTTTGATGCAGGGAGTTTACTCGAAGAAGTAGAACGATTACAACTTGAAGACTCCTCTAAACCTCTCTCAAAGCGTCATTCCCCGTCACCCATCGATGCTTCCTCAACCACTCAATTTATCCTCTCTCAAATCAACTCTCCTACCTCCACCGCCGACGGTCGGTGTTGTTATTCACCATCCATGATGGCGATGCTGCCAAGGGAGAGAAACCCTCTCCATTTCCCTCATGCATCGATAAGCAGACAGGAAAAAAAAAGAATAACATTCGTTGGCGTTGCTGGCTACTGTGGTGGTCCGACGGGACTGTAGGGACGAAATCGTTGACACCCCATCAGGTTCGGTCTTCTTGGTTCTAACTTTAAATTGATTATGCTTCACAAATTGGCCCATTTACAGTTAATTAATTACATAAATTTTGCTGTTTCTTATGTTTTCAGATAAAATCCCAAACCTACCTATCCTTATTTTATCAATTGGTATCAATCGACTTTTCTTTTGATATTCAATCGAAATTTTGAGTGCAGTACATTGATCTTGACATCAAATGGCTTCATCGTAACCATCTGCAATTAATTCCACTGTCCTTTTCTCTTTCTTTCTCTATTCTACACCACAGAAACTCCAAACGATAAACACTGTCGTTTCCTTTGCCCAATATCTACCTTATTCGTGTTTGTCCTGTGGAGGTTTGATTCCGTTTCTTTTTATCGTCACTGACACCAAAGTTCCTTAATCCTTATATAAACCTCATTCAATCCTTCTTTAGGATGCAAAAGAGTAGCTTAACATTTCGGCATCCGTATTTATATATGGGTTTTGTTATTATGCATGTAAACTGTTGGACAAAATGTCTCAGTGAGTAAACATATTGGAAACTATAAATGTAAACTTTTAAGTATTTACTCCATTCAGTCATATTCTTGTATGCGCAATACAAAGAGAGTTTATAATATTGATTTTTTTTATTTGAATTTGGTTGTATGATACACAATAATTGTTTTTAGGTTTTAGCAGCGACTTTAAGGAAATATTGTGAGGGTGAGAATCGATTTTTGATTTCATTAAGGAAACAACCCATTTGTCCTATTTTTAAAAAAAATATCTTTATTTTTTTATGGCACCAGTAATCTTTATATCAATCTATAAAAATTCTTTATTTTTTTCCAAAAAATTGTATTTATTGATTAAAAAAATTACATATTAAGGTGTTGAGGAAGAAAGGGCATTCGTACTGTGAGATAATCAATGAAAGTCAGATCAAGTCTGTGTTCAAAAATGAATTTCACTACAAAGAAATGAGAAAGCATTGTTAAAGGTAATACAGTAAATCAGAGTTTTCTTCCACATGCTATATCAATTATTTTTGGATTTGGTATAGAATTGTTTTTGAAAGATAAAGGTAAGGTAAGGTCAGGAGCTTTCATTTTCAAATTGCATGGACTAAACACAACTAAGTTCTCTCATTTCAGCTTTACTTCTTACTATTTGGTCTCATTTTATTTTTTTCTGTTAATTGCAGGTGTTTGCAGCTGATACTGACAAACTTTTATGTAATGAAATTTAGTGTGAATTAGGTTCCATGCTATAAAAGGAGTTGCAGAGAAGCTATGTCTAATGAGATTTGTGTTGGATAGGGTTGTTTAGACTTCAACAGGTGTGCTTTTGGGATGGCGGCAGGTGCTTCTTCCTCTAATTTACCCTTTTTCTTTTTGAAACCCACCCTAAGTTATCTACAAATGGAATTTGTATTTCTGCTATGGTAATGTAATTTTTGAGTGGAATTGGAGTTTGAAAGAATTGTAATCTATCACGTTTTTGTTTCAAAAGAAATAGAATGAAATCCAATTCCAATGCGGGATTCTTCTCTAGTTTAAAACATTTTCCAATTGATTGGTCTGCTTGAAAATTAAAATAGCCTTTTAACGATTCCCTTTAAAAAACAATATTTCTCCATAATACTAGAAAAACAAATTTTCGAATTGCAAAATTTTAGTTTTTTTTATCACATAATGAAACAAGTCATCAATATCATAAAAAATAAAAAAATAAACTTGTAAAACAACCGAACATGTAATAATAACGGCCATACTATATATTAACTCCACGAGCCTTGTAAAGTTAATTTGATCAAATTTTATGACCGATCTATATTACAATAATGACTTGTTTTTAAAATATACACAATCTTCATGACTTGTTTTTAATCTTCGTCTTCATTTGGAACGTTCTCGAGTGTAAAGCAAAAAAGAAAAAATGAATTGTTGTATTACTATCTACATAAACAATAAGAAACGATCTGGTGAAAATTACAATTACATTTGAAAACGACAAATATTGTCGTATCTAAAATGAATATATTCACAACAATAAGATCTAATGGCCACTAATATGCATTACAAACGTTAAATATTATCATGGTGATCATAGTGTTAACACATTTGAACAAAATGCACAAAACCCAAGCAACTCAAAAAAAATGTCACATAAACACAGTCTAGGGCTCTACGCCTGAACAAGAAAAGAAATATATGCATAGGCTATATTGTCGACAAAATGGGATGTTAACGGTTTTATCAATTTCGTGATCTGAATCTTAAAACTAATTCTGCTACAAAACCTATAAATTTGAATACGCTAATATAATGGCAATATGTGGATATGATACCATTATATAGTTTCGAACTGTTTTTTTTTTTCAGACTGTTCATAACAATAATGACCATGCATAAAAAAAAAAGATAACCAGCTCAAAAACCGATAGCCATCGATAAAATAATCATTTGACTTAACTATCTCTAAAATCAACAATATAGAAGTTCAATTAGCAAGCTTACATGGGTTGAAATCCTTTTGTTATAATTATGATATCCGTAACAAACAAAGGACGAAACTAGCCCCCTTATAGTTTCATAAACATACACAACTGGTGTGCCACGATAATGTATTCGAGTTCAAGATCGATCATCCTTTAGGCAGTGTTTGATGCATTAATAGGTGTAACATAACAAGATAGAGTTGAACCAGACATAACTAATTATATGTGCAACATTTGGTAAAACTAGGACGGAACGTACACAAAGTTAAAATGATTAGATTGTCCTCAATGAAAAATAATGAAAAATAACAAAGATAACCAAAAGTCCAAAACCATATAATTAACTAAGAACAAAAATTGTAAGTCTTTCTTTAATTCACCTGAATGACCTAATTACCAAAAAAAAAGTTATTACTAAATCCAAATTTGAGAAGCAACACAAGAAGAATGTGGATCTAACATGACGTCTCGTCATATAACATATTCATTTTTAACTAGCAAAATAATATGATTTGAGATTGGTTCATAAAGTTGGGGGCGATTTTTGTTTCATTTCTATTTTATTTTGCATTAATTAGTTATCTTAAAAACCTAACATAATGTTTACGAAGTGAAGGAGAATAAGAAATAGTTGTTGGCTTCGATATAAAAAATTGATGATTTGATAAGTATTAGGAAGGGATTGAAGATGATAAATACGAGTTTAAAAATGACCGTATATTAGTAATAACAAGGTTGTTTAGTTGAAGGTATTTTATTTATAAGTTTTTTTTACACCTTGTGGTTGAAATTTACTTTCTAACATCCTCAATGGCACATGATTTTTGGTTTTTTAGTACAATTAAAAAAAACTTTTAAAAAAATTAGTTGAAAATTATATATATATATATATATATATATATATATATATATATATATATATATATATATAGGGTTAGGTTCATTTGAGACGGCCTAATTTTGTGAGACCGTGAGACGCAATCTTAGCCACTCATTTTGTAGATAAAAAAACATTTTTAAAATACAAAATAATTGAAAATTTTCGAAAAAAAAATTTCAAATATTATTTTCGTCATTTATATTTTCCAAAAAAATTATAATAAATACCAAAAAAATAAAAAATAATAATAAAAAAATAAAAAAATCATTTTTTTACATATTCTAGTAAAATATTATAATATTTTTACATATCTGACAAATCTAGTAGAATACTCTAACATTCTAAAAATCATATTAGAATATTTACAGTGTAATATTCTATTAGAATATTTCACGTATTTTTCAAAAAAAAAAAAAAACGATAATTTTTTTAGGTAAAAAAAGTAACGAAAATAATAATTAAAAAAAGAATTTTCGGATTTTTCTTTTTATTTTGCATTTTAAAATTATTTTTAGAATGCGTCTCACGGTCTATAAACTAATATGATATTTAATTTATTTTTTGATGGGAAAATCCATAATTTATAAGATTAAATAATTAATTTGGTTAAAACTATAAAAATAAGATTAATTTAGTGAATTACGAAAACCTATTGTTTAACCAAGATTTAACATAAGTAACTTTTATTACTCGGTAACTTTTATTAGACTGGATGATAAACAACATTGTCGGGTATGGGTTAAAGGTATAAATATAGGAATGATTGGTTATTGGTGTCTATGGTTAAAATGAGAATATGAAGCTAGTCATCTTCTTCAAACTCCATTTGATTCAAAACAAGATTTATAGAGGGCAGGGTGGAACCTGTTAGAAATAGGGTAGAAAACATAATAGATAATCATTGGATTCTTCAAGTATCATGTTGTTTTAATTTCCGAATCGATATTTCTCCCCTATGTATGGGTTACGAGAAATCCGACCAAGGATAATCCTCAAACTAACAATCGATGTTCTAGGCACAGAAGATCGATCAAGAACTAGAGAGAATATGGTGTGTAAATTTTGTATGTTTCAAAAGACATCAGAGAGTTATGATATCTCTCAGAATTCGAAAATAACCTACCTTTGGATAAGGCAGTTAATGGTTGGATAAGTACACGAATTTACATTAAAACCCTCGAAAATTCAACAATTTTTATTAAGTTCCCTCTAGTAAATTTGTATTTTTTCTAACCCGCTTACCGGGACCCGCCAAGGGATGTTGTCCCTTGGAACCCCGCATGGGGGCGTAGCCTCTTTAACCCCTGCTCGTACCGGGATTAATCTAGACTAATATAAGTGTGCACTCCACACCTCTAGTCTTGTATTAAAACTAATATATAATCCCCTTTGAAACATGTATAAATCTAATTACATAAAATGAACCGGTGACACTAAAATCACGAACAGAACCATGGTGATTTCAAGCTTGTGAGAAGGTTTTTGAGCGAAGATTAAAGCATTGGTGTTAGGATTAAGCAAAAAAAAACATTAAAAGTGTATAATTCAACTCTATCATCTCCTTAAATTCAATGTTTGGGTTTGGAGAAGACCTACATCCGAAAATCACACCATTAAACATGCTTGATTGAGATTTTAAGCTAGATTTGATCTCCATATAGCTAATATACTTTTATTCTTAGCGTTTCTAACTTAATTTTAAACATTGATGAGTTTTTGAAACTTCGAAACCCTTACAACGATGAAATTCAAATTTAAGATTGTTTTCATAAAAAATAATGTTATGTTATAATATTGCCTCGATGTTTCTAAACTATATATAAGTTGATGAATCCACAATTTGTTAGTAGTTATGCTATTTAATCTAATTAAGCATTTCAAGTTGACCTGTGATTTAAATGAGTTCTTAAGGCTTGTTTTTATGGTTTCATCTAGTGATTGAATCATTATAACTCATTTAACTGTTTTGATATTAAGTCATTATCATGGTTCCAAAAGGTACGCCAAGGCATGTCATGTCGCAAGGTGTTGCTATGTCGTCTCTAAAACCTTCATGACGACGATGTTAAGTGATGTGTCCTAAGGCGGGTATGTTAGATTAGGTGTCTAAGTCAATAACTAAATTAATATAATCTTTAATTATTAGCAAAGTTCCTTTTGGGTTGCCCTCATAACAAGAAATAGCTAGAAATGATATTAGGAGAAAGAAAGATAAATAATTTGTTAATATATTATGTGATTAATATATTAATTGGAAATAGATAATTGATATGTTAATTTATTATGTAATTAATAATTTAACATGAAATCAATTGTTATATAATTGATTTGTTAATTGATATGATTAATAAATTAATAAGAAATCAATTAGAGTTAATTAATAATTGATTAGAATTAATTTGGAAT
This sequence comes from Lactuca virosa, assembly GCF_052849685.1. Taxonomy (NCBI): domain Eukaryota; kingdom Viridiplantae; phylum Streptophyta; class Magnoliopsida; order Asterales; family Asteraceae; genus Lactuca; species Lactuca virosa. The sequence continues at coordinate 20,760,816 of NC_136426.1, read as the reverse complement.
TAATTTGGGATCAATTGGAATTAATTAATTGTAGAAGGGTTGCTTTGTAATTGTTCATTAGTTGACCAAGAGAGGGATTCTAGAAACCTCCATGCTTGGACGATTTTGATACCCTATTAGGGTTATCTAGAATGCTACAAATGGATAATTAGGAAACTAAATAATTATCTATTTATGGGTTGTCACTTGTCATTATCTAGGGTTTCTTAGGGATATCTAATAGTTATATAAAGACCCCTTGGGCTAGAATTTTTGTATGTCTCCTTCTAAGAAGTATATGAACAAAAATTATACCTCTCTTTTCTCTCGCTCGCTCTCTCTCTCTCTCTCTCTCTCTCCTCTTCATTCTAGGGTTTCTAGGTTTTGGGTGTGAGCCATTAGAGGCACGAGGTTTCTGGTGTTTGCTTTCCGAGGATTTCTACAAGGAGTTTGAATTGATTTGTTTGCTACAACAAATCAAAGGTATGTAACTCTAAAACCTGTATTTGATTATACTAGGTGTTCATTAGGGTTCAAATTATTTTTTTGTTCATAGCATGTTACATTTAAAGTGTTAAAGACATAGATCATTTAGGTTGCTTGTGCCCTTAAATGTTAAGTAAAATTCCGCAAACACATAGTTATTGTAATCTATAAAACTCATCAGTGGTATCAGAGTCTTGGTATGTCTACCATTCTTTGTACATACGATGAACTTGAACAAAACAATTTTTTTCTGTCTGACTAATCTCACAACGTGAGATTTAATGCTCACGATGTGAGCACAGTAAAATTTAGAATTTTGTTTTCTGTCAGATTGATCTCACGACATGACATTTAATGCACACGACGTGAGCACAGTAAATTCATAATTTTCGGATTTTCTTGCCTATTTGATTTATATGGTTGTTATTTAGTAATTATCTCTTATAATATCTGCCAAAACCGAATTTTGCTTATATTAGATAATTAAATAAAACCCTAAATGTTATGAGATAATCTTAGACTAGATAATGATTGATTATAAGATTAATTAATATTATCCTTATGAATTTTTTTTGAAAGAGACTTGTTATTCATGTAATTAAATGATTAATTAAAAGATAATTAATAAATCCATAAAGTGGTTTAAATTTAATTAAATTAAAAAAGTTTAATTTATATAATTAAATGATTAAACCTTGTATTTTTAAAATGTTTTCAAATACACATTATACTATATATAATTAAAAGTTTAATATACTATATGTATAAGGCAAGTCAGTCAAATCGCTAGTACGCCTCATTCACGAAGTCAAATCGCTAGTACGCCTCATTCACGAAGCCAAGTCAGCTCGGGGACGTAATTTGGCGAAGCGCCCCTCGGAAAAGGTTCTTTCCTCAAAAGAATCCAGACAAGATCATCTTCTTTAAACATAACCAACTTACGCCTCTGATTTGCCTTGTCAGCATATTTTTGATTACTTTGATTGATGTGTTTATGTCCATATGTAACTTCTGCATATCCACAACTTGTTGAGATCTCTCATCAGTCACAGTCACAGGTGCTTGAATTGGCGTGAGGTCCAAGGGGGTTATCGGGTTTCTGCCATACACGACTTCAAAAAGGTGTCTTTCCTGTAGTTTGATTGACAGATCTATTATACGTAAATTCAACATGTGCTAACGTCAAATCCCATTGTTTGGGATGATCCCCCACCAAACTCCGTAATTGCCAAGGATTCTATTCACAATCTTAGTTTTCCCATCCGTTTGTGGGTGGTGGGAGCTGTTGAAGCTTAGTTTGGACCCGAGACAAGCCCATAAAGTGCACCAGAAATGCCCTATAAACTTCACATCGCGATCTAAAACGATAGTCTTTGGTACGCCATGCAAGTGGACAATTTCTGTAAAAAAAACAATCGAGCGATCTAACTAGCGTCATATGTATGAGCACAAGCAATGAAATGCGCCATCGTCGAGAAATGGTAAAGAACAACCATCACATAGTCCTTACCCTGCGGTGTTTTTGGTAGCCCCAATACGAAATCCAAGTTGACGTCTTCCCATGGTACGGACGGAGTAGGAAGTGGTGTGTACACACCAGTGTTACTACCATGGATTTTGGCGATGTGACATATACGACAACGTTCGATTGTCCGGGCTATACCTTTCCCCATTCGAGGCCAGTAGTAATTTTCTCGGACTATATGTAAAGTTTTTTCTTGACCAAATGACCAGCTAGGCCTCCTGCATGGCTTTCCAAGATAATAGAATCACGTATTGAACAAGTAGGAATGCACAACCTGATGCCTCGGAATAAGAACCCATCGGATATCAAAAAATGTGTAACATAACCTGTTGAACATGCTTACCAAATGTCCCGAAAGTCTGGATCATCTTTATAAAGTTCTCGGAAAGTATCAAACCCGTTAACTTGTACTTTGAAGGTGGTGAGTAGCGAATGTCTACAGCTCAAGGCGTCAGCTACACGGTTTTGGGATCCCGCTTTATGTTTGATAACAAAGGAAAACATTTGAAGAAACTCTACCCACTTGGCATGTCGTGGGTTTAACTTGTGCGTGCCATTGATATATTTTAGAGCTTTGTGAGCAGAAAAAAAGAATGAATTCATTGGCCAATAGGTAATGTCGCCATGTATTTAGGGCCCGAACAATGGCTTAGAACTCCTTGTCACAAGTGGAGTATTTTCGCCTCGCATCTGTAACATCCCAATTTTCAAGACCAAAAATTTTGTTTTTAATTAAGTAACTTATAAAACAGTTTACTGAAAAACATCAACGATTCATATCATTTCATAAAACCTTAGTCACGTGTCTCAAAAACCATAACATAAAATAATAATAATGTCAGAGTACAATCCCATGCATCTCAAAATGCAGAAATCATATGTGTGTGATGCGTTGCTACCGTGCCAGCTCCTTTCGCTTCGCTTAAGAGGTACCTGAAACAAAACCCAAAACTGTAAGCACGAAGCTTAGTGAGTTCCCCCATCATACCACATACCATACTATAAACATATTGTCATACATATATGGGTGCCCGACCTACCCTGCTAGGCATACCGGGGTGCCTAACCTACCCCTGTCAGACATACCGGAGTGTCCGACCTACCCCTCTGGTTTATCTCAACCGGTTATAGGGACTATTTCACCCCTACTACTACCGCATAATAACATAACATAATCATACTGTCTGGCATAGCTGGGTACCATACTACCCCTCCGTCCCTATCGACCGGTAACCGGGGACTATTCCCCTTACTACCACTATCACATAACATCATATTATACTAACATGTAAAACACATCAGATAGTGGAAAACCCAAGTAATTATCACTAAGACAACTACTCGACAAACAATCCCTACTAGTGGGTCGACATTGTGGCCGTAGACCCACCTCTACTGGAAGGTAACTCACCTCAATGTCGTAAAGTGTCTGAACTGTCCTTGCTGCCGGAATCAACTCCTCTCAGATCCTACACATAACAATCTTCATTAATTACCATTTTTTGGTCAACTCAGGTCAAAGTCAAAGTCAACATTTTGGTCAAAGTCAACTGTAGGTCAAAGTCAACATCCAGTTGACTCAACTAGCTAAGTTTGCCCCACAACTCGTCGAGTTCCGAAATCATGAAAACGCCAAGACTTCGACCCTGCTCGCCTAGCCTTACAAGGGTTCGCCGAGTTATCCTTTAAACAAAGTCGGGACCTTCTACAACTGACTCGCCGAGTTCATCTCCATCCGAGTTAAGGTGTTTAGTCCTTGACTCGTCGAGTTCATCCTTGAACTCGTCTAGTCCATCTTCATGTGGTTGGGATATTGCCTTGAACTCGTCGAGTACGTTGATGTATTTGGTATTCAGATCTGAGCCTTTTTCTTTAGATTTAAACTATGTATGTATTTTATGTCTATAAATATGTTTGGTAGAACATGGGTAGATGAAATAGTAGATGTGTGATAAAATGATGAGAGGCCTCGATGTTTACGATGATCTAGTCATCTAGCGGAGAATAGATGACGACCACGGACTATTTTAGGCAGTCCAGTGGAACGCTAGCAAACTCGCAACCAGTAGGTATTTTTGAACTAAGTGTTCACCAGATGCACTCCATCCCCCCATGGTTGCCTTATTTGACATGTATTGCTGAGGAATCCCCTAAGCAGTGTTGTCACCCCGAAGAAAAATCCTTAGGCTAGGTCCCTTAAAATAGATGCTTTAGGGACGTAAAGTGAGGATAACGGGAATGGCTAATCGGGTTAATGATTTGATGAAAATAAATAATGAACTTATTATTGTGGGTTGAAAACCCTATATGCTCACCAGGCTCCCCAGCCTGACCCACTCAGTTTCTTGTATTACAGGTAGTGGCAAAAACATAGTTGGATGATCTGACGCGAGATTATGGATTTATAGGCCAGTATAAAATAAATAGAATGTTGTAAGGCCTATATTGTTTTGAGGCCAATTTTGTCTTGTGGCCTACGATGTTTTGTTTATGCTTTTGATTTGTATTGACGATGACATCCCGAGTTTTGTAATGTAATGAAAATACATTTCTTTAAGAAATGCTTTGATAAATTTTTATCATATTTTGTTTTGGGAACAAATTCCGCAACAATTTTCTTTGAAAGATTACTCTGATTTTATTATAAAAGCATAAACGAAATCGGTCTTTTCTGGCCGTAAAAATGGGGATGTCACATTAAACATTTGCAAACCCTAACCCTAGCCATGACACACCAGCCCCCACCCTTATCCCTCCACTCTCCAGTCGCCGTTTACCACCGTGACCCCCGGATACCGCCGCTCCACCGCCGACGTCGAAGCCGAGAACCACCGTGCGTTCACTCCGTTGAAGACGAAGGCTGCTTTTCGACATCGGGGCAGTGAGCGAGTGGAAGAACGCGATGTGCTGTTGTTGCTGCCGTTCGCCACTCGAAGTCGCAAACCACCGCAGCGCCTGCCGACGACAACGAGTTGCTGAAGTCCACCATCGGGGCAGAGTCGTTGTCGCTCTCGGATGTTGCCTCTCTTCTATTTCTTCTGTTTCGCCTTCAGCCATGGTCTGCGGTGTCACTAGGGCCGTTGAGCGTCGCCACTCCGAGCAGCGGTTGCAGTCGACGCATTCCCTCTAACTGCCATGCGTCACCGCGAGGGTGGCTTTGATTGGGTGTGTTTCTAGTGCTCAGCTGGTGTACGTGTGTGTGCGTGCGTGTTTTCTGTCGGCCGGAAAAGCGTGGGAACCACCATGTCAGCCTACCATGATGGCCATTACCTTACTGTCGCCTCCTGCCACCGCTTCCTGCCACCACCAGCCACCATGAAGGGTGGTTGTGTGTGTGTGCTTGTATTAGCGAGTGTGTGTGTTATTTTGAGATTTTGCATTGTAATGTTGTAATCAGTGATGTAATAATGAAAAGAAACTCATAACCACCACCGTAGGGTGGTGGCGGCTGCCTCTTGCCGCCACCGGTCGCCGTGTTGGGTGGCGGTGTGCTTTGCATGTGTTTGGATCACTTTTGAGATGCTTGTACTCAATTGGACTAGAACCCTAACCACCACCGCCGTGAGCCGCCGTTGACCACCACTACCCGAGGTGGTAGTGGGTGGTGCCCGATTAGCGAAACCCTAATGGGCCTAGTGAAACCCTAATGAGCCTAATGAAACCCTAATGGATCTAAGGACTTAGCTTTTGGGCCTATTGGGTTGGGATTGGGTTGGAAACCCTAATTAGGGTTTAAAAAACCCTAATTTTGGATATACGGGCCTTGGACTTATCGGGACCCACGTTTGGGGCATTGGAATGGAATTGTGAATTACACCCAATCATACCACATGATTTATCTAGTAGAGTGATGGACTTAATGGATTAAGTCCTTAATGGGTTAAGTGAGAAACACTTAACCCTAATCGTCATTTCATGTGAAAACCCTAATTGTGTTGGGCTTAGAGTTGGGCCTTTCTGTTGGGCCTAGATGTCTGGACTCTTGATGGGCCAACTATTAACAAGTAAATGGACTATAACACTTGGATTGGGCTTAAGGATAAGGCCCATTGGAAAGGTTTGGGCCCAATTTGGAAAATTGGGCCATAGATGGCCATATTTTGAGCTTTGATAATTATGAGATATTGGACCATCGGAATGTCAAGTGTTGGACCAAGAATAAATAGTTGGGCCTTAGGGCAAGACCATGTAGAGGTTTGGGCCCAATTGGGGAAATTGGGCCATAGTTGGGCCTTGGTTCATTATTAGACTTTTGGGCCTTGGGCTTGAGTCAAGCTAAGTTAGGGGTAAAGTAGTCTTTTAACCCAAGCATGGACTTATGGATATGTGTTGGGGACCCAATTATTAATTGGGTGTTATTTCGATGTTGACAGATTCGGGAATCTGTCATCCAACAGCTAGGGTTTTGTCTGCGGGACTTTAGTAGTACGAGGTGAGTTTTCTCCAGTAGGAACGGGTCTAAGGCCACAATGTTGGCCTGTTTAGATGTTAGTAGTTTCGGGATACGACCCTATGTCGGGCATGACCCGATGTAGGTTATATGCTTTCCGGATTACAATCCGATGTCGGGGCGGTCCCGAGGAATGTTATGTATGCTTGATGTCTTTGTGATTCTTGCATGTTATGTGTTATGTGTTTCGGGCTTCGGTCTGATGTCGGGGCAAGCCCGATGTATGTTAGCTTATATGTTATGTGTTATGTGTTCCGGGTTTCAGCCCGATGTCGGGGCAAACCCGATGAATGTTTATATGCTAGTGATGATATGCTTATGTTTATATGCTTAATTTATATGCTTATGTAAAAGAGATGTTGTATGCCGGGGCAAGACCGATGTCGGGGCAAGCCCGATGTCGAACGGGGTCTGATGACAGACGCGGTCTGATGCCGGGCGAGGCCTGATGTCGGGTTCGTCCTGATGTAGCTCGGCGGAGTCCCAAAGTTATGTTTATGTTATGTGATTATGATATATGTATTGTTGATATGTTTATATATATACCGGATTTCGGTCCGATGTCGGGCGCGGCCCGATATAGTGGGCTAGGCCCAAGTTATGTGATTGAGTGTATGGTATGTGGTAGTTTGGGGAGACTCACTAAGCTTCGTGCTTACGGTTTTCAGTTTTGGTTTCAGGTACTTCGGTTTTAAAAAGATGAGCTCAGGATGATTGCAGTGCACACACCATTTTTTTAGCCTGGTATGTTTATACTCTGATATATTTTGACATGTGATTATGATAAATGACTTATGACTTTTATACGATGAGGATATTTATGGTTTTACTAATGATTTAAAACGAAATTTTTGGACTGTATTTTTGGGATGTTTCATGGAGGCTGGGAAATGAGTGAACCTTGGGACATAAGGTTGTTTAAATAGGGTGCAAACCCTAAAAATCAGGGTTTATCCCTTGGCTACGTACGCCCAACGTAAAAGGATGTATGCCCAGCGTACACACGTCCTCCCTAAAAATTACAATAATGTCCCTAGGGACCAAATTTGCAAACTAGTTACACACCAATGGTCAAAATAAAAAATACCTTAAATCGGGTGTTATAGTATTGTTCAATGTAATCAATATATGTGATACATGACAACGTCGCACAACCTGACGTTTCCGCTGCCGGCCAGGGGTGTGACAAACACGCCCATTGGTTGTCTAATTTAGACACACCCATTTTATGTCTGAAAAAAGCGGAATATTGTTTCAATCTCACGCATTACCCCATAATGAAACTACTCGCTTTTGAACTTAATTTGAACTAAGCATGATTTATAATCTTAGGTTATAACAAGACAGGAATACAGTACATGTAATGTACTTCCAATACAAATTTCTTGTTCATGCAATACTATCACAATATAATGTATACATTTAGCACAAAATACAACTAGTAAGCATTCAATATACATTTAATCCTTTTAAGTAACAAATACTTTTATTAAGACTGTGTGTCAAGAAAGTAACTACGCACTCACCCTATTAAAGGTGGAAGATTTGCGGGTAAGCTAGCTCACCGTATAACACTTCGACTTTCCCTTTTAAATGACCAAGATACAGTTTATTTCTAAGTTTTAGCTTTTGTTTATACCCATATTATTTTAGATTATATTATCTATTTCTCATATTCTTCATTAATCCCAAAGATTACCAAGTTGTATCAAATAAGGAATAACCAAGTAAGATGTTATTGGAGGTAGGATCCGTTTGGTATATCAATATATTGTTTGGAAAATCCACTTTAAACACCTCACTAAGATCTTGCCTAGACACCATGCATGTAAGTAGATCAATCAATATTATAACTTGTATTCTTGATAAATATTATTTATAGGTTCATAAAATATTTATAGGTTCATAAAAGCGACAATGAACACGATATAAGTTACATTTAACAGGTATAGTAAGTGTAGCTCACCTTACTATACTGTCTAGCAAAAACTTGGAATTACGCGAGCGTGACTTCGTCGCCGAATCTTTTTCTTAATAGTGTCACACCCTCGAACCAGACGGCGGAAACGTCCGGGGGATATTGTGACTAACAATTGAATAATCATCACAATGAATATACATGAATCATAACACGATCATCACCAACATTACATAACACAACTAGCATTGTTCACATCAAGTACATTGTTAAAATACATAAGTTCAAATTGTTAAAAGTGCGATAAGTGTTATTACATAAAACGAACCCATACACACTTGCATATCTTCCAACTTAACGATTACCTGAGAATACAAGTTATTTTGAAAACGGTCAACATATATAATGTTGGTGAGTTCATAAGTATATTTGAGTAAAAGTCTTTGTATCTTTCATAAAAACTCAGAAAATCCGATATTTTCTGTAAAATGTTTTGAAGATGATGTGAAAATCGAGTATAAATGCATGTGTGAATTAAATAGATAAAACTTGTAAGTGTATAGTTTAGGTCTATTGTATTTTGAATAAATGATAATTGTATATGAATAATTTCCCCATAAAATCTGATATTTTTCTGTTTTATAACAACGTCTAAATTCTTGTATCGTTAAATAAGTCGTTTTGCATTAACACAATTAAAGAGTTTATCTTCAAAAGGTTATCTCTTGGTATTGAATCCCTATATGAGTCGTTATAACCATGCATGATAATGACTAGGTCGTCCGTCTTGGTATTTTTCCAAATGCCGGTCTTGCTAAGGATGTTGTCGCCCTAGACTGGCCTAGTTTAGCTGTAGCGAACAACTAAGGCGTGGGGGGTCACCCCGTATAGATCTATACACAAACTTCCGCTTTCCTACCAGGAATCTCTGATTATAACTACATGCTACGATTGTACACTCAGTGGTGCCAACCGACAAGTCTCACTAGATTCTTAACCTCTTTTGTATTATGTTTAATGTTTACGTATTTGAGAGATGTTTTTGTATTTGAAAGGTACTTGAATAAGTTTACGGAGTTTAATGTTTACATAAGGGTATCGTTACGGCTTACTAACACATGAAATTTCCATTCCAAGCCCTATTAGTATGCAATTTGGCCACAAAGGCCCAATCACATGTAAAAGGGTAACTTAGGCCCAACAAGCATGTAAACGGGCCACAAAAGCCCAATAAACATGTAATCCATAATTTAGGCCCAAATTAACATGTAAGTGGGCCACAAGACCCAATAAACATGTCATGGAAATCATTGGGCTCAATACACACTTAATTGGGCCCTTAGGGCCCAATGGCCAAGAAATGTGAATATTGGGCCCAATAAATAGTTTTTGACGTATTTCGTTCGTTCGTTTGATTCGGTTGTTTGTTTTAGTTCGAGGCTTAATAGATTGATGATAAAAAGTTTTCATTTTGTAAAAATGACATTTTTGGCCAATAATACTCAAATCTTTAATTAAGGCATAAAGTTTTGTAAAAATGACGCTTTAGTCCATAATTTATAAAAGTTTGCAATTTTGTCTCAAATGTCTGTAAATTTACGGTTTTGACCCAAAATGTTATATTTTTACATTTAAAATCCTGTTTCGCAGAAAATTACATTTTCATCCCCTTATTGGTAAAAGTTTACACTTTCGGCCTAATTTTTGGAAAACTTTACATTATTGGTAAAAGTCTAACACATTTTTACCAAATAAACTAAGAATTCACACAAAACATGCATATAACACATGGATCTACACATTTTACTTGCATTCTCCCCCAAAAATCATATGAAAACCGAAAACAAGAGGGTATGAACTCACCTTTGCTTTGATGTTTCAGTTTTGAAGAGAAATGAAGGAGATTTTGGTCCTAGCAAGCTTCCTTGAGTAGATTTCGAACTTAAGAAGTTTCTAAGGTGATCATAGAATAAAGCTTTGTAAGAAAGAGTTCTTGATGTTGAAATGAAAGAAGATGTTTGTGTTAGATAACACTTACCAAAGATTGAAAACACATGATGAAGATCCTTGAACACAAGCAAAATTTTCGAGACTTTTTGAAGGCAAGGATGATCTTTGAGAGTGTTTAGAGAGTGTTTGGAAGAGTGTGTGTGTTGTGGCTCTCAGCCGAGAGTAGAAGAGGAGAGGGGAGAGAGAGAGAGATGAAGTGACTAGTATGGATACATGTTGGTCCTTGCATGGATATATGATGTGTAAAATGGAGGTGGCACCTCCCAAAGTCAACCCTCCCCATTTCACTTCTTTTCCCTTTTTTTTTGTTTTATACATGGGCCGAGATTTTGGGCGAAGAAGAAAGAGTTGGAGAAGATTGGGCCCATTAACTTTAGCTAGGGTATTTGGATCCTAAACATAAAATTTTCGGCCCATTGGGCTCTTGGAAGCATTCACGGCCCAATTAGAATAAAAGAATGGGCTTATGGCTCACTAAGGTTAATTGGATTAGTTATAGCCCAATAAGGTCCATTAGGGTTAGAATGAATCATTCTAGACCCAAATGGTCCAAAATGTTTTAGATTTATGGATTGAGTCCAATTACGATCCAATTAGGGCTTCTAAGTCCAATAAAGTTGAATTGGGTACTTGTTGGTCCATTAGGCCCAATAAGGAACTCCTAGTCCAATATGGACTTAAACCATGGATCTTAGGGCTTCAGACTCTTTGAGGAACATGAATGGTGAATCTAAATGTGAATTGAGTGAGATTTACTTAGAATATAAGTTTTACAATAGTTGAATGGTTACACAGGAATAGAATTTCCTAGCTAAAATGCCAGTTGTGACAAATAGATTCTTAAGCACTCCAGTGCTCTATACTTAAAGAACAAAGAAATCAAATCACGAGGGACTGAAATCTCGAGGGTGGAAAGAGAAGGATCGAAATTAGCAATGAACTAATGAGGGGTAGCCTACTGTTTATAGAAATGAAATTCTTCGAAAAGTGTGTCGCGCCTTACATAGGCTGCGTCGTGTCCTACATGGTGGCCTCTGGTTGCGTCACGTCATTCGGTGGTAGTTGGGGTTGAGGGTTCTCTAGCTGTCACGTGGCTGGTTGGCATCCAAGAGTTGTCAGTTGCCAGGTAAATTCTCGTTTTCTTCGGAAAATTGTAACTTTCACATACAAGCTCCGTTTTCGACGTTCTTTATATCTACATTTTCGTAATTCATGTACTACAACTTTTCTTTAGATCTTAACAGCTAATTCACAACCTATTTTCATTTTATATTTTATAACCAAGATTGATGTGTTGTATATTTGAAAAATCATAACTTCTTCTTACACACTCCGTTTTCAATGCTCTTTATATTCACAGTTTTGTATTTACGTGTACTACAATTTGGCTAAAGAGTAATATATTTTAATTTTGTACTTTATAACAAATATTGACACAATGTGTTGTAACGCGTATCTTCGAAAAGTCATAACTTCTTCATACAAGATCTGTTCCCGACGTTGTTGATATCCGCGGATTCGTATTCACGTCTACTAAAACTTTCATATACATTATTTATTCTATTTATAGAACTAACACAAGTATTATTCATATACAAATAACATGTATATAAACACATATCGCGTGCGAAGAATTCTTATTTATTCATTTATTTATAAGATAATTTACATTATGTCAGTAACAATTCTTTGAGCAGATGTTTAAGGAAAAACATGGGCTTTACAGTCTGACATTGCCGTCACGCCACACATCACATTATTTAGAACCTTGGTCGTTATGATTTCAAAAATAACACACACACACACACACACACACATATATATATATATATATATATATATATATATATATGTATATATATATAAAGATTTATCATCATTAGGAATTATCTCCTAACTAAATATTTAGAATTTATATCGTTTCTTAAGTTAAATGATTCATATCCTAATTACGACTCATTTTAGGGTTTATGTATTATTATAAATATGATATTCGTCATATAATTAAAAGGAATTTGAGATTTTAATAAAGTTTATGAAAGAAATTGTGAAATTTCTTAAGAACATAGATTGTTCTTATTGTTATTTACTACCGTTAAGTTTGGTTATTTTTCGTTTCGTGTTTATTTTTGCATCATTTGGTATCAGAGCCTAGATAAGATGAATGGTCGTGGAAGATCTCACATACCTACAAACGATCGCAATATATGGGCATGAGGATGGAGTAGCTCGCACTTGAAACTCGTACGATATACAAATAATACAAAAAAAAAACATTATGACCGAATACTTGCGACAACGAGTGCAAGAACTTGAGTTGTTGCATCAAGACTCGCCGAGAGAAAAGACTAATTCAGTACTGAACGTTTGGGATGACAACTACAAGGAGGTCAATTGTTTTTCTGGTTCTGGATTAGATCACCACGAAGGATGATACGATTATAATACATTAAGGAACATTGGTGTGAAGGTTGAGATTCATGAGTTAACATGACATGCTCACCCTCGTCTTATCCTTTAGAAATATACCCTTCGACTTTGTTTAAATTTGAACAAATTGTATGCGAAGAGCAGGATGGAAGTGAGATCGATCCATTTTATGATACTGACTCCGTATATAATCCGTAACCCGTCTACTTAATGACATCGAAGATGGAGACGAAACCATTGAAAAAGAAGTTGGTGTTGAAAACCAAATATTTTCTCCGAAGTACGTGATTACGAAAACTAGTGACTATAATGTCCACAATGAGTTTTTGAGGGTTTTACATATTTCACAAACATAATATTCTACCTAATGATATGCAATAAATCATATGTGAAACATCCGGTGAGCACATCGATATAACCTTTGATCATGAGTGCTTTTCTATTTGGTGCATTTGTGTTTGTTTTGAAGTGTATAAGTTGTTTGCCTTTTGGAAACTTTGGATGAGAGGTATTTGAGACGAAGACTTGAGGACGAGTCATTTGCAAGAAGGGGAGAATGATGCAAGGAGTTTCAAAGATAACTTGAAGATTTATTTTTATTAGTGTTATTAGTTTTCAAGATTTTCTTGTTATGTTAAGATTTATCCTAATTAGGAATTATCTCCTAGTTGGATAAAATGTTAAGAATTTATATTCTTTCTTAAGTTAGATGATTCATATCATGATTAGGAGTCATTTTAGGGTTCTAGATTATTATAAATATGATAACCATCGTAGAATTAAAATAGTTTTGAGGCTTTCATAAAGTATATGAAATAATTTGTGAAAATTCTTAAGAACATATTCTTGTTGTTCTTTGATATCGTTGAGTCTAGTCATTTTCGTTTCGTGTTTATTTTTGCATCACATTAAGGCAATTTGAAGTAAAATTGATGATATATGGTTGTTAAAAGCTTTGTTATCATATATGGAACTTATGAAATCTCATTTGAGACTAAACAATTGTTATGTGTTTTTCAAGTGATTGTATCATCACTATTTGATCTTGGTATAATCATGGTTGGAAGTTAAAATCAACATAATGAAGTGTTAATAAACATTTAGGACCCTTGAAAATGGTTTGGATAAGTTAGGAATTGTTTAGAATAAGTTTGGATATCCCTACATATTAAATCACTTGAAAATATTGTTCAAACGCTTAACTTGGTAGAGTTAGGGCTATGCCTTAGGTTGACTCAGCCGAGTATTTGGCTGTTGGATGCCAAAAATAGTAAAACTTGTTTTAGTCACTAGTTTTGCAAACAAACTCCAAATTTGGTCTAGTTTTACCTATGTTATTTTAAGAACTTACAAATGATTTCAAACCATACAATTTCACCTTTTGAGTTAAAAACTTAATAAGTTATTTAATACACCATCGAAGGGTATTTGACCAAACTATTACTATAATTAGATCATCACTAAGTCCACTAACAAATATAAAAGGGAAGTGAAGTGTGTAAGGATTTTCTAAAAGACTTCAGGTAAGTAAATACCAAAAGTAGATGTCCTTATCATCTATTTTTGATAAATGTCTTGGTTTAATTATAGAACCGTTGTTTGTTATATAGTTAACTACATGTGTGTTGATGCACTCATGAAACATATTTTGAAAGCGTGTTCACTTGGTGATCATCACATTTTATTTGGAAACTTTTTATGCATCCACATTGTGCAATTCACTTAGGATGAATAGACTTGAGTGTTTCTCGAATAGCTGTGGAATTAACTTCCATTTCGTTTGCGTGATGGTTTTGGTTTTCATCCTTACATTACTGTTCAGCTAACATGCTTAGAGATGGACTTTGCAAACCCATTTTATGGTATCATATGAGATGATTACATGTCTGAAAAATGGTTGCTTAGTGTTGGGGCCTCTAAACGGTTTTTAGGTGTGATGTTGCTACCTTATTCAGGTTATTAGACCACCGAGATCCTTAGAATGAAAAAAAACTTGTTTCATAAACCTTTTGGTTTATGAACACTACTTCCTCATAACTCTTATAAGTTTCCATAATTGTAATCGGTATTTCATAACATGCCTTACAAACCTTGATTGCATGACTTTGATTATGATATATATTTATGTGCCATTAGTAGTAACGTCAACCCACTATCAATATACACATACTCTAATATATTTTATGTTTTAAATTTTATAAATTTGTTTAAATACCCTAAGAGGAGAATATAATTACATAACATTTATAATGATTCAGTTGACAAATGGTATCATCATGTACAACACAATGTTCATGATAGATTGTATTGGAACCAATCATGACAAACTTCTTTGCATAAAGAATATCACAATAATTCACAACACAAAGGTGACAATGTACGTATGTATGTGGATAACTAGAAAAATGAAGTCGTAAATTCATTTATCCATTCGTTTTATTTTTCCTCATTTACATTATTTTTGTAATTCTTAATTGTAGCTGGGACATTGTAACTGTTGTATGTTCATTTTAAATAAGTAAAGTTCATGTTTGCTTACCCCATAAATCGACTTTGGGCCTTTAAATTAGTCTCACTAGCACATATTCTACCTAAGATAGTCGTTACAAAATCATTAAGATACTGATACTATATGACGTCAGACATACATATATACAAATACAATATATATCCATTATAACTACATCAAACCGAACGTTACCATAAAAGTATACAATACTTGATATAAATAACTTAGGCAGTACATATACAAACCAATAGCCTTATTCTATTAGTTGCTTATTTCTTCCATCATATGCAAACCTAGGGGTGTAATTGGTACGATACCAATCATTTTTTTCACTAAACCATGTACTGTACCAATTATAGACGGTATAAAAAAATTTCTACCACTACCGTACCGAGTACAGTTGGTACCAACCTATTTGGCTACCAATAAGTTTGATTGATACATGTTTGTAATGGTATATACCAACATGTATGAGAGTTTTTGTGAATCACGACTTCCGTGTTCTTGAGCATTGTGAAACATAAACAAAGTTTTGTAAATGAGACTTTTGTAATGGTTGAGATTGAAAATTTGCTCCGTAATGATTTTATTAACTTCTACCATTAGTTTATAAGTTAAAGCAGCGAAGGAAAATTGGACACACCAACATGAGTTTAAAACTTTAAACTTTATAAATACGGTAAATGCTAATATTTAAGCTCTTAAATCTTAAACACCAAACATACTATATATATATATATATATATATATATATATATATATATATATA
Organism: Lactuca virosa; assembly: GCF_052849685.1. NCBI lineage: Eukaryota > Viridiplantae > Streptophyta > Magnoliopsida > Asterales > Asteraceae > Lactuca > Lactuca virosa. The sequence goes on along the minus strand of NC_136426.1, from coordinate 20,744,740 downwards.
TATATCAAATTGGTTAATATTGTATTACCGTGGTATTGAAAACTTTGTACCACTACCGTACGCTGGTTACTCGATTGGTATGATATTATCAACCAAACATATTGACTACCAAACATATTGGTTGCCAACATTCTTGGTTCAGTTGGTAACACTTTGATTAATTTTCCGTAATACATTTTTATCAGCCCTATGCAAACCAATAGCCACTACATAACACCCTTTTTAATGTTAATGTGAATCAAAGATATCTTACTTTGAAAGTGAATGTTATTTTCTATGTGTGATTAGTAGACTAGTAGTATAATCTTGCTTTTTTACGTTAACAAGCTTGAACATCATACTTAAATATTTGTATGAATTTAAATAAACAATAGTAGAAAGTCTTTAGAAAATTATAAACATTACATTTCAACGTAACTATATCAACAAACATAAAAAAAATAATAATATAAACTATAGAAAAGTCAAAAAGTAAATATATAAAACACTATTTCTTTATTATTTATTTGAAATAGTTATTTTGAATTTAACATGTTAAATAAATGTAACGTATACTTTTCTTAATAGGAAATTATTTGTAAGTAACATATATATTTGCGTAGCAATTGGTAAAGTGTGAGATTTGGGGATGAACTGGCAGGGACAAAAAAGTAATAGTTCACATATAAAACGCGATGATGCATTATGGAATGATGATGATGATGCATCATGGTTGATGGATGGATCATGATAACACATTAAATTTCCATACATCATGCGATTGAGAGAAGAAGTGGATTTGACTTCCTTTGATGAGAGAGAGAATAGAAAGGTAAAGAATGGAATGAGGAAAATTCAATCGGATACAATTCTACTTTGACGTCCGCTAGGAGAACAACACACTCTCTCTCTACTTTCTCTCTCTAAACTTACAGCGAAGAACAGGAATTTCCTCTCATATCTCCAGAAAGAGAAAGATTGAAGACAACCTGTCACTGAAGAAGGTTGAAGTTCTATCAAAAAAAAAACCCTAGAAGTTTGCACACGGAAGACTACCTATTATGTTTGTCTATGAAATAAGGAGAATAGAAGAAAAGTGAACAGTAGACAAGTGTGTCCTGGAGCAGAATTTACATCGCCACTGAATTCGTTACTCTGGTGCGTATTCTGATTATGTAGTTTCCTGAATGTCTTTTTATTATTGTTGCTTTCTTAGATTATTTTATTGAAAAAGGTAAGCTGTTTTTGATTGTAACCCTAGCTAATCACACTCAATTCAGTTCTGAATCGACCTTTCTTTTTATTTTCTTCGAGTCATGCTCTGAGTTGCATTTGATATGTGAAGCTTATTGTTAACTGTGTTTATTTATTTTTTAACACTAGCTTAAATCGTGTTGCTATTTCTGTTAGATTTTCGTTGTTTAACTGTTTAGGTTCTCGAATGAAAGCTTATTTTAGTTATCTTATCGTTCTATTCATCGTCAATATTTAGTTTTAGCTTCTCACGTTTTCCGATTTAAACGTTACGCATATCATATCAAGTTGTTTCTAATTTAGTTTTGTGGGGAGAATGGCGTTAAAAGAGTTAGCACGTATTTTGTGTGTTCAAAGGCTGGATACTGTTAAATGCGTACTTTATTTTTAGAAGAATATGTGTATGTTAACAGATTTACAATTATGCAGAGATCAATGAGAGAGCTCACTGAAGATTGGTACTTTCTAACTGCTAAGACAACACTAGGATGTTCAAGGCTAAACCTTATCTTGGAATTTTCAGTAATAGACTCCTGTTTGTTAACATTCAACAATATAAGCCAGTTGTCAAGATTTTCCACTCCTTTTGGTGACCAAAAAGGACTCAGGAGTGCAAACAAACTGCCAATTGCTTGATGGTTTGAGTGATACCTTACATGCTTACTTGTCTGATAGCTCTCTCAGTGTGTTAGATCCTTAGGCTCAAAAAATTTTGTGAGTTGATGTCGTTTTAGGTTGTAGCTGTTATTTAGAAAAGTTTTGACAGTTTTTTCTTTTGGAAGATGGTACCTCCAGGGCCACCCACTCCACTTGCTGGTGCGCAATCTGTTCCATCTTCCTTGTTGCGGTCAAATTCGGGTTTATTGGGTGGTCAAGGGGGCTCTATGCCTTCTCAATCCGGCTTTCCTTCCCTTGTTTCACCACGCACTCAGTTTAATAACATGAACATGCTTGGAAATGTGCCAAATGTATCTTCCCTCCTTCATCAATCTTATGGTAATGGAGGGCCAAGTTCAGGGATGTCCAGCTCCGGGAATACCCTCAGGGGTATAATTGACAATGGAGCCGACACTGATATTTTGTCCAACATAGGAAACGGGATGGGTTTCAATGCCCCTTCTTCATCTCTTGGTCCATCAAATATGGTACACTCAAATGCACCAGGTCAAGGTCAAGTCCCTGGTCAACATTTTCCAAATTCATCCGGGAACCAGATCTTGCCAGATCAGCAACAGGGCCAACAGCGTGAACCTTCAAACATGCGACAGACTCAGCAGTCTTTGCAGCAGTATGGTGTCCCCAACAATAACCATCAACAGCAGCAGTATCAAACAAGTTTAGGTGGTGTTGGACAAGTGAAAATGGAGCCACAGGTGGCAAATGACCAACACGGGCAAAACCCTCAACAGATGCAAGCCTTGAGAAACCTTGGTCCGGTTAAAATGGAATCACAGGTTCAAACCATGAGAAACTTACCACCTGTAAAAATGGAGCCCCAACACTCTGACCAGTCATTGTTTCTGCATCAACAGCAACAGCAGCAGCAACAACAGCAGCAGCAGCAACAACAACAGCAGCAACAGCTGCTTCACATGTCCAGGCAATCTCCTCAGGCTTCTGCTGCACAAATGAATATGTTGCAGCAACAAAGATACTTGCAGCTACAACATCAACAACAACAGCAGCTTTTAAAGAGTATTCCTCAGCAACGCTCCTCAATTCAACCACAGTTTCAACAACAAAATTTAGCAATGAGGTCAGCTGCAAAACCTGTGTATGAGCCAGGAATGTGTGCAAGGCGGCTGACTCACTACATGTATCAGCAACAACATAGGCCTGAAGTAAGACTTGCATGATCAAAAACACATTAGTAGACTAAGGTATAGTTTGGACTGTTTTAATGTGGTGTTTGTTCTTTATTCTTTTGCAGGACAACAACATTGAGTTTTGGAGAAAATTTGTTGCTGAATACTTTGCACCTAATGCTAGGAAGAAATGGTGTGTTTCTTTGTACGGAAATGGACGTCATACTACTGGAGTTTTTCCTCAGGTGAGTTGCCAGAGAAAAACTTTTGGCTGTATATCAGTTATGTCAGAGACTCGATAAATATCAACAATATTTGGTTTTAAAGATAGCTTTATGATCATGCAGGATGTATGGCACTGTGAGATATGCAATAAGAAACCAGGCCGTGGCTTTGGTATGTGTCTTTTTGTTTTCCATACCCCAAGTATTTTTGTTTATTAGTTTTACAGTTGCTTTGTGTCTTTAGCTAATTAATATGTGTGAATGTATTTTCAGAGGCTACTGTGGAAGTTCTTCCCAGGCTTTTCAAAATAAAGTATGAAAGTGGGACACTGGAGGAGCTTCTTTATGTTGATATGCCTCGAGAGTATCAGAATTCTTCGGGTCAAATTGTCTTGGACTATGCAAAAGCCATACAAGAAAGTGTTTTTGAGCAACTGCGGGTTGTACGTGATGGTCAACTACGGATTGTCTTCTCTGCAGATTTGAAGGTTTATCATTTATGTTTGATATTTGTGTCATAAATAGGTGGATTTTGGTTGAGTACATGTTTACTAAATCGTTTTTCTGCAACATGCAGATATGTTCTTGGGAATTCTGTGCTCGGCGCCATGAAGAGCTTATTCCTAGGAGATTGCTGATACCACAGGTACTGATAATAATTTTTTTGGAAAAAAAATGCAAGAAACAACAATGAACTTTACAGATTTATTATTATAGCACTGTACTTTCATATCTTCTTATTACAGCACTGTAATTCAAAAAATATAAGTTATCACATTGCTATAATGGGTAGATTTGTCAAAGTACAATGCCCTAATAAGAAATAATTTAACAGTAAAGTTGGAAGTACGATGCTATAGTAAAAATAAAATATATATTGTTATTTTGTTGATATATTTGTTAATGTTTGATAATACAAACAAATAAGTTAATCTCTTGATAGTCACATACTGAGCTGTTGACTTTCTTTTACAGGTTAGTCAACTTGGTAACGCAGCTCAGAAATACCAGGCTTCAACTCAAAGTGCTTCATCAAGTTTATCTGTACCAGAATTGCAGAACAATTGTAATATGTAAGTCTCAAACTTGGTTTTTACCTTTAATGTTTTGATGGTTTCCATGTCATATGTTTCACTGTATGTTCCTATAATGTTCTTTAATTCTCTCTCCACATATCACACATGGACACACAAATCTTTTTGCTTTCTATTTACAGTTTTATAAGTTCTATTTGACAACAAAATCATTTGGAAGACTATCGTTTTTCAATAATAAATTTATCTCTTTAAACAAAAGTAGTATATTAATCAATGTTGGTAATTATTGTTGCAACTTTTTAAGATTTTTACTTTAAACGTAACTGGTATGCATTTAGATTTTTACCTCTAAACACATACTCACCTTTGAATTTGTATGTTAGAATCAAGATTTATAAAATTTATAATCTTTCAGGTTTGTTGCTTCAGCTCGTCAATTGGCGAAAGCATTGGAAGTTCCATTAGTTAATGATTTAGGGTATACAAAGCGATACGTCCGATGCCTTCAGGTAATCTTTTTATACAAATGGTTTTTACTTTTTACTTTGTTCCTTCTTCTACTTGTTCCATAACATGATATTTTGTTGGCTTTTTTCTGCAGATATCAGAAGTGGTTAATAGCATGAAGGATTTGATTGATTACAGCCGAGAAACTAGGACTGGGCCTATGGGTAAGCTTGTTAAATTTGTTTTACTTAAATGTCAATAATGTTTTAATTTGCACACTTGTCTCATATTTAGTAACTGTCTACATATTGTTAAAAATATATTAAATTATCCAGTAAATGAGACAACAAATCGAGTTATTTTTGACTGGATCGATTAAAACCATCTAGATTAGATCCATCTAAACACTAAACATCAATAAAAACGCCAAGTAATTGTAATTGTGTATCATACAAATCTCTAAAGCGACTCAATTATTTGAATAAAACCTATATTTTCTCAGGACAATTGTATTGCACAATTGATGGCTAGATTTTTACCCTTGTGGTTTTTGGGTTTATTTACTTCTAAAGTAATTTATTATAAAGAAATTTCCAAAAACATTATACAATTATGCTACATTAACATACGGAAATCTACTTTGTTATGTATTTCAATCCAATAAGATACATCAAACTTTACTCTAGCATATTGAATTCTGTAACTTCGGCACTATTTGAATCAGGTAGTATTTGAAATTTGAATAATATAGTCCGTCGGTTAATGTTTTCATTTTTCAAATCCAAACCAAGTGTGTGTGTGTGTGTGTGTATTTACAGATTTTTATATATTTTTATACTATATTATATAAGTTAAGAACCAATAGTAAATATTGATAATTTGGTGCATATAGTAGTTTATAATTATCAAATAAATAAAATTTCCGTTACCTTTTTGTGTGTGTGTGTATATGTATATGTATGTATGCATATCTGTGTGTGTATACATATACACATTGATTCTCGTTAGACAACCCATTTTTTAGTTTTATCTATATTAATGTTCTCATTTTCTTTGTTCATCATCACTAATTTAATTCGCAGTCTATATCTTTATACATGAAATCAAGTAATATGTAATTCATCTTGGGATACTAAAGCTTAAACAGCATTGTTGAAGGTTAATAAACAAGTAAATAGCAAAAAGGTTGAAATATACATATACAAGTAATGTAATAACAAATTAAGTTTGTGAAGCATTTACGACCGACGTAATAAACACAAAGAAATGGCATAATCACATCATTCGAAATTAGATGTAAACAAATTAACAAACCACACACCTAGACGTTTTTTTATTCTTGAATTATCATAAACTTATACAATGAGTTTAGTAGAGACTTAACATGTACATGGCCTTCAGTTATGAAAACCGTAATGCATTTAAGCTAAAAAACAAAGAATCCGACGGACAAAATGCTCTTATTATTGTACAACAAAAATATTTAATAATATTATTTAAAAACTAAAATTATTTTTAAAATATACCATTAAACTAAACATAAAATTAATAAGATATTTGAAAAGGAAGCCTTTTAAAATATAATTTCTTTCTTTATAAAACTGAATAATTAACATTTAGATTTATATGACGAAATAAACATATGTGAACACAAAACCACTCGCGTGATGTTTTTCTTTGTCTTCGTTACTTATCAAAGTTGATCATATCTTTTTGTCAACATAAGATGATTAACTCTGCTTGGCTTCATTTATAAATGCAGTACAAGTTACAACAACAAAAAATCATAGTTTTTTTTTTGGTCTAGCGGTCTAGCCAGACATAATAGTAATATGATTTTATAAAACAAATATCGCAGTGTATAATAATAAAAAACATAAATAATATCAACCAAAAATATATTTTTATCAACTTCTCTTCATCCTAAGACCCTTAACTAAAAATATTATATATTTTTAGAAAGTAATTCAAAAAGAGTTGATCTCATATACCGTATAACTTATTAAGATGTAAAAATGTATATATGTAGCCAAATTACTCGCATATAAATATGAATGATTTACTATGATAATCAAGTTATAGAAAAATTACCTTTAACAAATGTATGTAACTTCTTTCAGCTGCATAATGCATTATAATCTCTTCCAGCTGCATAATTAATATTGTTAGGTGTAACTCTTTCTGTTATGAAACATTAAATAACAATACAATTTTACAAAAAAATTATACATTGCAATATATTTTTTTTCTTATTGTTTCATGTTTCATTATTTAAAAAAGTTAGCCTTCACATTCAGTTCATGCAGAGTAAAACATTAAGCGCATGAAGAACATACCATTGTCATGTTCTGCAACAAACTTCTGAAATTTTCTGTTGAAATCTGCTATACAGTAAAGGGCAAATTATATAAAAGTCATTGTATGTTGGCCACATTTCTGGTTTAATCGTTGTGAATCAGTTTAGTCTAATAAAGCCTTCCAATTTTGACGCTTTTTTCAAATTGACAACTAATAACCTTCTATAGCCGGTTCAGATTTTTTTTTTTTTTTTTTTTTTTTGCTTATGTCACTTTTAATGAAAACCAAAATGTAGTGGCTTTTATGTATTTTGCCATTCTTTTTAAAAGCGACGTAAGCAAATTAACCTGGAAACCTGGTATCGAAGTTCACATAATCGATTTGAAAAAAGTGTCCAAATTGGGTGGTTTTATTGGAAAAAATAGATTTTGCAAGCGGTGCAACCGAAAGTGTCCAAAATATAGTGGCTTTTATGCAATTAAATGGACATATAGATGAGTAATTTGAAATGTATTTTTCTTTCATACATACTTGTAGAGGTTTATGTTATGCAATTGATCACATAATACAATATGATGGAGCAAAAGAATCTCTATGCAACATAGTAGAAACTTATTTCCCATTGTTTTTGAATAAAACATGTATAGGATTAAAATGATAATTTCCCATGTTTTTTTTCTTTTTCTGGATTTTGTGTATCTGAACACTTATGATAATATGTATGAACATATACTACCGCTTATCCTTTTAAATTTATGTTTTTAACCTTGTAGTTGCATAAATTAGTAATGACCAGTTACTCCCTTTGAATTATATTAATAAATTTCACATTTATATTTTATTTGTTATTTTCCTTGACAGAGAGCTTAGCGAAATTTCCTCGAAGGACATCTTCAACAAGTTCGTTTCACAATCAATCCCAACAACCGGAAGAACAACAAAAGCAACAAATGCATCAGCAACAGCAGCTTCAAACAACATCAAACAACGAAACATCTGCATCTGCTATGCATATCACATCCACTAATGGCATGCCAAGTGTAAATAACTCTAACTCGGCACCCCCAACTCCTTCCAACAGCACCATCGCCGGCCTCCTCCACCAGAACTCCATGAATTCCCGCCACCAAAATCCATACGCCGCTGCCGGTGGAATCCAGATTCCGTCCCCTGGATCCTCCAGTACAGTACCACCGCCACCTAACCCAAACCCTAACCCTTCTCCTTCCCCTTTCCAGTCCCCAACAGCATCCCTTTCTAACAGTGCAATGGCGGTGTCGGTCCCTGATGCCGATGCCAATGACTCGCAAAGCTCGGTCCAGAAAATAATACAGGAAATGATGATGTCATCACAACTGGGTGGTAATGATTCGGGTCTTGTCGGGAATGGGAATGGGAATGGGAATGGGAATGTGAACAGCATCATTACGAGCGGTGGAATTGGGGGGATGGGTGGTCATCAAGCGGGTATGATGAACGGAATGCGAGCTGCAATGGGCGGTCATAATTCTTTGAGTATGAATGGAAGGGTAGCAATGTCAATGGTAGCTAGAGACCAGATGATGAACCATCAACATCAGCAACATCAACAACATCAGCATCAACATCAGCAACATCCACATCAACATCAACAGCATCAGCAGCAACAGGATCTGGGGAGCCAATTGCTTAACGGTCTTGGAGCTGTGAATGGGTTCAATAATTTACCTTTTGACTGGAAACCATCTCCATAAAAAGGCAACATTGTTCAAACTATTCTATAAAATGCAGTGGGAGATTTTTAAATCAAAAGGTACACTGGCATAGTGGCATGCATGCATCATGATGATGATGGGGGTGAGATACAATATATATTATATATTTAGGGACTGGACAAAAAGAAATGAAAGGAAAGAAAGTAAAGTAAGTTGGTGTCCTGCATTGTACTACTAATTCCAGAGATGAAAGGAAAGATATAGCATGATGGGAGTCGGTTCTATTTTTCATTTTCTTTTTTTGTTTCTGGTTTATGATTTTTTTTTTTTTTTTTTCTTCTTTGCATGGGAATGGTTTTTTCTTTTCTTTTCTTCTCTTATGTTGGTTGATTTTGTTGGGACCTGGGATACCTTTTAATGATTGGAAGTGGGGTATGGCGCCCCCTAAAGTAATGTTGTTGACAAGGAAAAAAGGAAGTATCAGCAGGTGGGGGATGTTCTGCTCGATACACTCTTTGTAGTAGTATGATGTCTGAGTGCTATATCTCTTTCTCCACTAGAAGTGAGTGTATATATTCTATGGAATGTTGGAGCAGTTTAATGTAGAATTTAGTATTTTTCTTCTTTTCTTGCCTCATATATTTTACTTGATTGATCCTCCATTTGTAGCCAAGGATTCTCTTATGTCTGTTACGCAGGACCGGACATGACAAAACATGATTGATTTGTACTAATTGAATTGAATTGAGATTAGATTGGATTTTGTTTGTTCCATCCAGATCCAGGCGTGTCTATGCCAAAGTTGTGAATGCATTTGATCTGCTCATCCTAATCATCAAAAAAGCGATCGACTGTATTGTCCGGGTCCTGTGTAACGAAAAAAAAGATGGTTTTTTGTTTGCTTGGGGGTATGTTTGTAGTCTTTTATAACTCCACATTGATGGAGGCAAACACTAAGGCAGTGTCATCTTACATGAATAGTTTAGGTTTGTATATGACTAAATCTCAACACAATGGCAAAGGAAGTGGAGGGGACTAAATAATTCACTCATATCTATCATAGAATGTTTGGGACTCGTTGGTCTGAATAAAGTAAGCTACAACAAATCATGGAACATTCAAGTGTATTAAATATGTTTAATATGCCGTCGAACAAAAGTAATATTATTTATTATGTGGGGCCCGGGCCTACCTGTTGCCAACTCAAAATGTTATTATTTTATTGGTAAGCCAATTAAGATCTTAATAGACATTGGGTCATAACGCATAAAGGTGTTGAATACCATAATATTATAAATATGATAGGATAGCCATAGGTACGTAAATGATTAAATAATAAGTAAATAAAACCAGTTAAACCACTAAGTCTCTTCATGAAATCACACCACTAGGTCACATATTAGACAAAAAAGATTTAACAGAGAAAAGAAAAAGAAGAAAAAAACATTTTTTTTAACCTTGCAATCTCTAACGAATCAAATGGCTGAGACGAATGAGTTTTTTTAATTAATAAATGAAGAAAAACATTTCATGCAACCACTCACCAACCAAATGGTTGTGTCCAATTTGGTTCATCAAAAAAGGATGTCTTATGTCAAACAATCATCAATTATTCTTTTTGTTACTTTTTAAACGATTATCTAAATTGTAAAATCTATTTTAGGCGTGTTGGACAAAACTATATGTAGCGGATAGTGAGTATAGGATAGCTGGTAGCGTTTTGTTAACCGATAACTTTTAGATCTTGAGCATTTTGTTTAAACTAAACGTTAAAACTTGTAATACCAAACAATATTTTTTGTTCAAAACAGAATGTTTTATAAAACGCTAGAAGCTACAAGCTCCCAAACGTTTCGTGCCAAACACACTTTTTATCATCTACATATTAAAAATTAAAATGTTGGTTATTATTCTTATATATAATAAAAAAAATAAGTTTTAAAAATAAATAAATTGTTTGTTTACTTTTTAAACAAAAATAGTTTTAATAAAAATTTTGAATAACTGGTCTGTGTGTCGGTGTAAGGAGAGAAATCATATTTTTTTCAACAAAAGTTGGGATAAAAATATTAAATAGGGTCCTACTTTGGACACACCACTCTACACAACATCAACCTATATATTAGGTTTGCTTTTTAGGTGAATGAGGATAATTATCGTCATATAATTATTATTGACTTTACTTTTTAAATCATCATCACAATATAATTATTATTTGACCAACTTTTATTATTAGTTCATTATTACATAATCTATAAATCATTATTATTTAATAACTACATTTTTTACTAACTTAATTAATATTAATAATTTTATATTTATTTTTTATTAAGATAAAAAAATATAGTTTTTATAATATAATAACATATATAATATTATAAAAAAATAAATTATAAATAATTTTTCGTCAACCTAATATCATTGATATTATAAATAATATTATAAGAAATAAAATCCGAACAAATCTTCATCATTTTTTTTTAATTTTAAATATTACATAACAAAAATCTGAGACAAAAATAAACAACAATTAATCATCTATAGTCATAAAAGATCTTTCCGTAGGTCTGAGTCGCTTATAAAATTCTAGACGCGACTTATACATAGTTTGCCATTCGGCTGCGGACGGGTCTTTGTGGCGGATCCATAATGCTGAAATAGGAGGCATCGGATACTCTCCTTCTAACTGTACCATCACATAGTGATTGATGTATACAAGTGCAAATGTAAGGACACGATGATTTTGAAACTCACTAGGGCCTCTCCATAGAGGGAAAAAGGTTACAGGGCCCACTGTGGTCAAAAATTGGACAATCACACCAAACCTGTTGGCTATCAGGATACCTGTCTCAGGCATAAGCATATAGTGTTCTGGTGGTGCTGTCCTATCTGTCATGAAGAAAGACAATGAATCAAGTACTCCATTGCATCCAATGAAAACTGTAGAATAGTCTTCATATGACGTCAATAACTCATCATACAATTGCTGGCGAATGAAAAGCCACTCATTTTCATCATACCCGAGACAAACAGTTACCGATCGAAAACCACAATTTCCATCACCCTTTACATTTTGTATACGCATGATGTATGGATGAAATATTGATGGAATTTCCTTCAATAATGAATTATGTTCCTTCGTTGCTTTCTCTTTCAAGTCAAACCGGTACGACCATTGGCATGTTGGTTCCTCATTCAAGTCAAACTGGTACGAACATTTGTCTATTGGTTCCTCGTTCATGCCCATGAAGTATGAACTATGCCTAGCTGGTTCATTGTTCAAGTCAAAGAATGATGAATTATGCCTAGTCGGTTCATCGTTCAAGTCAAAGAATGATGAATTATGCCTAGTCGGTTCATCGTTCAAGTCGAAGAATGATGAACTATGCCTAGTCGGTTCATCGTTCAAGTCGAAGAATGATGAACTATGCCTAGGTGGTTCCTGATTCAAGTCTGAACAACTGTATCGGTGAGGAGCTTGACTTTGATGGTGACCACGCTTCACTTTTGGGCGTCCACGGTTATTTTTCTTAACCGAAGGTTCATTGATCATAATTTTTGAAGGATCGATTATCTCATCCATCTTTCTTATATAACTGTATTTGACATGATCTGGTTGATTGTTGAATTTTTCCTTCCATCTTTGCATATGATCATCAACATTAAGATTTCCATAATCCACAAATACACAAGGCTTAAAATCAAGCGTTCTCCAAAAAATATCAATTGAATCCAACGGAATAGGTGAACCTATAGTAAAAAAGTCAAAATGTTATAAAGTGATTATACATATAAAACTTGTCAATTTAATACAATACATTTGACATACCTGCATCAACATACATCGCAAGTTCGTGAGCGCATGGTAAACCAAAACATGTTCGTAGTTGACAGCCACAATTCTCAGGAGTTGGTGCAAATCCTTTTAACCGATGAAGCTCTTCTAAGATTTTATCCAAAGCATGCTCTGAAACATGATGTCGTAGTGAATTGAATATCTCATCCTTAAATTTTGGTTTATGAATGATTATGCTCCTTGTGAAACTCTCTTTGATAGCTGTGTCTTGCGACTGTACAACTGTTTCAATAACATATATGAATTTATCCAAATCACGTTTTCGAGATGCTAGGTGTTTTTTTAGCTTAGCGTGCTGACTCTCAACTCTATTTGTTGTTGAATTTCCAAAATTGGTACTTTTATCGGTCCACAATGATACAAATTTGTCGGGATACTTCTCCAACCAAGTATTGTAAAGATACTAAAAAACAACTAAAATATGAAGAAAAATCAAATTAGTATGATTGAATGAATAATAATTATTAAAGAAATTAAGAGTTTAGGATATATATTAATGATACCTGGATCTCTGGACAATAACGATTGAAGGTCTGCATACGCTTGCATATATGCACTCGGTGTCGGAGATTCGACTAATTTCTTCCACATTGGATGAAGAGAACCCCAAGTCTTATCTGATTTGATACGTTTCCTACAATGCTTTGTTATATCGTTGAATATATGCCACCTACAAAGTAAATGATTACTTTGTGGAAAAACATCTTCGCACGCCTTCATCAACGCCAAATCTCTATCGGTGACGATGACACGAGGACAAAAAGAATCGTTAATCGTCAATTTCAAACAAGTCAATACCCACCTGTAGTTGCTTGTTTTTTCGCTATTCATGAATGCGAAGGCTATGGAAAACGTCAGTCTCGTAGAAGTGACACCAACAATCTCCAGAAAAGGAAGATTATACTTGTTTGTTTTGTATGTAGCATCCATCAACACCACATACGGAAATGCTTGCCACATCTGTAACGATATTGGGTGCATAAAAAACAACTCCTCTAACTCGTTAGTGCTCTCGTTTAAACGATACTCATAATTATACCCTTTAGTATGCAAAATGTGCATGACATTTTGTATCGGGCTTCTACCCTCTCGTTGAGATATTGTAAACTTATGGCGACAATTGTATATAGTTTTCAGTGAAGACACGTTATTTTCATTTTGCTGCTTTATTGTTGACAAAATATCTAGTGGTTTAACATTCAGCTCTGTCAAATCATGGACCAAACGAGTCTCTTTATCCGACAATCGCATTGCAAATGAATGACCCTCCATATACATTGATGGTTCGTGATTGTGATCATCACGTACGACTTGTAACTTCCAACCATCTTGTGCCTTCAAATACTTTGCTATCAATTCGAATGAACAATTAATTTTTTTTGTTTTCACATTTTTACTTCTGGATATACCACTACGATCACAACAAAGAAATACTTTAGATTTGAATCCAAAAGTCGCTGCCTTCGATCGTTTAGTGACTGTAACATAACCTTGAGAACGTGCAATATTTTGTACCTAATTCTTCAAATCTTCAAGAGATCTAAAAACCTAAAAATTAAGAGAAAAATTTAATGTTAAAAAATCGATAAATATATCAAATAAATATACACATATAAATATAAGATTAGAAATTATACTTCATCGGTAGAAAAATCCGAAATAGTAGCCATTTTTTCCTGCAAAACTGAAATAAAACAAAAAAAAATTTAATAAAAAACCGATTAAAAAAAATTAATTAAAAACCAATTAAAAAAAATAATTAAAAAATGATATCGTAAATACATGCCATATAAACTAATTATGCTACCATATTTGAGAAAATGATTGTCATATAAACTAATTTGCATGTAAGGTGGTCCATGGTGGTTTTTTTAACCATAAAATTCATGTTAACAAATTGATTTGTATGGTATGTAAATAAAAAATAATTCAACTTTTTATTTTCAAACTAGAATTTAGTTTTAAAAATTTAGTGAATATGGAATCATCAAATTCAAAATTCGACGTCCATTAATTTTCGATTTCAAAATTTAAATTTATGGTTAATTTATTCACCATTATAATATTAATACTATATTTAATGTTTCGTTGAAATTCCTTTTATAGATACTTTTTGAAAGTAAATAAAATAATGCAGAAAGTATAAAAATGTTTAAATTTAAGGTGTCTAAAATGAAATATATTCAAATTTTGGGGGGCTGTTTATATAAAATGATAAGATATAAAGGCTTACTTTGATCGAGCCCTAGCAAAAATGTTTCAGCCGCCAAAACTGAGAGCCAGAGATGTCCGATGCGATTTGCAGCGATGAAGCTATTTCCGGCGACGACAAAATTTCTGGCGACGATGGTCGGTTTCACGGTGCAACATTCATAGCCACTAGCCACTGGTTTGATGCTTCGACGGCGGACTTTCTCACGGTGCTATTTTTCTCGTTCTTTCTTTCCGGCGATCTATTGTTTTTTCTCCGACGTAAATGATGATTCTCTCGCTTTTCTCAATCTGGTCTAGGTGGTTCACGATGGTAAATGGTGGTTCCGGTGGTCTTTTCTCACAATCTCTCTTTCTCTCGTTTTGTCTCCGGCGTTATTTGGTTACCGCCGGTTAGTTGTTGCCGGCGGCAGTTCTTTGGTTGAAGCTGATTCCGATGGTGAACAGTTTTTTTTTTTTTTTTTTTTTTTTTGAATATTGTTAATATACTGTTTAAATGATTCATTTTCTGTTTATATAAAATGTCGTGGTTTATTGGAAATTTAAATGGATTAATGATGTTCATTGTTCAATATAACTATATTTTGTAGTTTGTTCTTATTCTGATAATTTAGTTTTTTTAGAAATAAAACACAGTCTTCAAAACATAAATATTGGGAATATACAATAAAAAGGTGAATAAATCTGAATTGAATGCTTTCTATATAATACTTGCCCATTAGATACAAATCCTTGAAATAAGAAAAAGCTGTCAAAAAAAATCAGATAAAAGTCAAAATAGGTTAGATTGGTGATAGGTTAGATTGGTGTGTGGGATAGATGTATAAAGAAATAGCCTATTAAATATGTATCAATGTACAATTATACACAACTACTACACATTACACAAGATATTTTCACCTAACGTACAGAAGGGATGAATGGATAAACGTGAAAGCATTGTTTGAAGGCAATAGGGAATAGTAGGCGAGCATTCTATTGGGTATAGCTGTGTAAAGTGGCAGAAATGGTGGATTTAGGGACAACCCCAATAAGAGTTTCTTGTTCCTCTCCATTCTTGAAGAAGAGGAGAGTTGGGATGGTTTTAATTCCATATTGTGTTGCTACGTTTGGGTAGTCGTCGGTGTTGATCCTGTAACACAAAGCCTTGCCGGCGTATTCTCTTGCCACTTCATCAACCACCGGCGATATCATCTCACGCTCTGGTGCCCAGAACTCCACCATCACTGCCATATCAGCTGCTACCACCAATTCAGTCCACGTGCACCCTGTTACTACTTCAACTACAAATCCATAAACACACACAAATCACTTAATTCCCCCATGCTTCTCGTTGGTACAAACTTCAAATCCAAAATCCAAAGATAGAAAATTGGACCTTGATTTACAGCAGATTTGCAGACGACGGGTGAACGGGATCTGCGGTTGAAAGTGGGGGCAGAAGATGAAGACGTTATAATCGAAGCTTTCATCGGAGGTTTCAATATGTGGGTGAAACAGCCATAGGGGTTATCCATGGAAATGAAACGACGATGGGTGTGTCGTTGAATGGACACGGTGGCTCTAGGCGCAAGCGCAACCATCTGGAAACACTTCTCCGCTGCCATCACCGTTCTGTTATCGTATTCTGGAGCTTTTTGTGGTTCCCCTTTCATATATGATTTGCCATTAATTATTTATTATCATTTTTGTTATTTTGGCGTTTTATTCCTTTAACAAAATATGAAAATATCCAACGTTTTTTAATGGTTAAATACGTATTTATGCATCGCAATAACATCTTTTAGCAAATCTCGTTCCTTCTTGAATCAACCATTTGTGATTCGTGATTCGTGACATTACTTTGTTGGGTTTTGTCCATACAAACTTTATGAATTCCAGTCGACAACATATACACTAAAAATTGATGACGTATTGTCGATTCAAAACTCATTAATACATTAACATACTAGACATCTTGTCTACTCTAAATCATGTTAATTAAAAAGCATTTACACTAAAAAATACTGTTGCCTTCTTTGATGATCCAAATCAAATATGAACCCACACAATGAAATTTATCAACATGAGTACAGATGAACCCTACAAAGAAACAATGAAACTTGAAATCATATGAATAACCTTGCACTAGAAAGTAGAAACCTAAGAGTTGAACTCATGAACCCAACTTGAAATTATAGAAAATACTAACACAAGTATTATCTACACTTTTGGTTATGATAATTTCATATAATCACCAAAATAAGCCACATGAACAAGACATTGTTGAGTGTGAAGATGAGGTTATAATATTTCATATTATCTACACTTATGGTCATGTCATCTATACAATATGACTATGTCCTCAGTTTGACATGGCCACATCCAATGTTTTTTTTTCTCTAGAATTTGAGCAACTTTGTCTTTGATTCCGCTTGACATTTCTCAAGTGATCTTGGATCTCACCTTTTAATTTCCATGAAAGTACTCATCTCTAGGCTTGAAATCATAAAAAAAAAAAAAATACTAAAACATGCATAAACACACAAGCAAAACAGATTATTAGGTCCTGAGAGGGTAAGTGAAATCTTATGAGGGCATATAACACAACCACAAAATTTATAAAGCTTGTGACCCTTATATTGCTAAGTTTAATGTCATTAGCGGGATGTTACCTCTTTTAGTGTGGTCATTGGAAGCTAAATGCTCTTTCAAAGTTTCGAGTGTTCCTTAAGAGGTATTTTCAAGTTAAATATATAAATTTAGAGGTATACATATACTCGAAAACGATGCCAATTTGTTGGGTGTTGAATCCAACAAAATATACTTTAATAAAAGTGAACCTACTTAAGCACACAAAAGACTTGTATGAATGGAAGTAGGGTTTGTGTCATTAGGATACATATTAAGAAATTATGCCAAAATTGTTCAAGTATCGATTTGATTGATACTTAAATGAATTATGCCAAAAGACTTGTATGTCTCATCTTAGAGGGTCTTCTAACACTTTGACACAAAATCATTTAGTCCGCAATGAAGTATTACGAAGATGATAGTCATTTTAAAATGCCTCAAAAGTTGGTTATAAAAGAAAAACTTGATATCTCCAATGGCCACTTTTATGATTATACTTATTTTATATTAGTTACTAATCATTACTATTAGGGTCATGGTAGAAGTTTTTTTTTTCGTTAGACGTTTTGTGTGTGTGAGACAAATAGGGGTTTGGTAATAAAGATCTGGATTTCTCACGCATTGTTTAAGTTAATTTTTCATATTGATATTTCTTCCATATATATGTTGAGTTTTTGAAAATCCAATTGCGGATAATTTGTGGGGACACTTTGTGTTTTAGGCACAGAACATTAAGTGCATTTCTAGAGAGAGTAAGGATTGTTAGAGTTTGTAGGAGAGTCCACAAAATGGCGAAATATAAGTACATATACTCAACTATCCCTCATATTTCTTCGTATTCGGAATTAAATTTGCCTTATATATACAAATGTGCACTTTACACTTTACACTTTACACCTCCTAACTTGTATAAGATCATAGTTCAAATACTCATCTGACACTCGTGTTAATTCAATTACACTAAATTCCTGCTAACACTAAAACCATCGATATAAATCCTCTATTCTCCCTTAGAACAATGATACTTTGTATCATAATCTTTCCATCAAGATTAAGAATCATATAACAAGAATAGAAGACAACAACATCACCATCTACAAAAATACTCGTAAAGATTGGATTTCAAAGTAAGTATCGAGGTTCTTCATATTTAAAATCTTGTTGAATTGCATGATAATTAGAACCGTGACTTAATTATGAAGAACCTAAACTTGAAATTGTGTTAAATTGGATTATCCCCGAGTAGTTTTTTTTGGAACGACAAATCTAATTTAATCCTAAATTACTCATAAAATCCACCTATATCTCATACCAGACTTGAACCCTCGACCTCAACGATGGAGATCAACATCTGAGAAGCCCTTTGGTATCCGCGAGTAGTTACTAGAAATATTACTTAAGCAAAGTAATTCTATATTCAAGTTATTGATTATCACTAATCTTTTCTTTAGAAAGTCCCCAACAATTTAAAAGGAAGGATATAGAAAATACACTTGTATTAACATGAAAAATATCTTTACAATTTCTTGTACACAATATTTTTGTGAAATGTAACAGAAATTGCATAAAATTTAAGCCACTTATGAAGCCTTGAAGGCAAGCGTTATTACTCAACATACTTGTCTAAAGTGGCACACAGAGTGGATTTAGGGACAGCACCAATGACACTCTCTTTCTTCTCTCCATTCTTGAAGAAAAGCACAGTTGGGATGCTTCTGATTCCATATTTTGATGCTATGTTTGGGCAGTCGTCGGTGTTTATCTTATAGCACAAAGCTTTGCCTGCGTATTCCTTTGCAAGTTCATCCACCACCGGAGCAATCATCCGGCATGGCCCACACCACGGTGCCCAAAACTCCACCAACACCGGCATGTCTGCTGCTTCCACCATTTCATTCCAAGTGCCGTCTGTCACCACTTGAACTACAAAATCCAAAAACACAAATGGTGTTTTGAGTGAATGCTTGATAATACAAAAAAGGAATATACGAAAGTAGACATTATATCTATTTAATTTCCCGATATTTTATACCCACAAACAAAATAGAAATTCCAAAGAGAGATCTAGACCTTGATTTACAGCAGCTTTGCAGATGATGCGGGATCTGAGGTTGAAAGAATGAGCAGAAGACGAAGATGTTATAGCTGAAGCTTTCATCGGAGGCTTCAAGATGTTGGTGAAAGAGGGTTTATCAATGGAAGTAAAGCGACGATGAGAGTGTTGTAGAACGCAGGCTCTGGGAGTACCCATTTGGAAACACTTCTCCATAATCGCCATTCCACTTCTCCTGCTGTGTGTTTGCGTGGTACTTCAGATACAGCTCTGAGGCTTCTAACAATGGTTCAAATGGGAATTTATTTTCTATAAAAATTGGAAGTCTTGATATAATTTAGTGGATGAGGTAATATATGTTTTTTTATGAAAAGTAGAAGACTTGCGTGTATATAGAAGATATTTAAGAGTGGATATTGCTATAGAGGATCGTAAGGTGGTTGAGGCTCTCAATTTTATGTGGACGATATCTTAAGACCTTCAATATTCTTTTCAAAGATATAAATCGGACACATGAGGTTCCAGATGCTTTGGTGAGATTGTGGCTCCGCATCGACATCTAACCATCTTTTCGATATTTACATAATTATAAATCATAGGAATTTGAAGTAAAAGAGTTTTGATTTGGTTGCATGGAACTTGTTTATTTAATTTGTTTATACGAAAATAATGTTTTTTTGTTTATTGAAAGATCAAATCAAGATTTTAATGACATATTAAATGAAGATTGAAATTCACATGAAATATGCTATAAAGACCAATATGATTTCTATTTATGGTTTTCAGAGAATTGTCCATACAATGTTATTTTCAATCTGTTGCTATTTGGATAAACCGAATTTCCCAATTAGACATATCGAATTAACCCATCCAAAAGAACACCCGTAATTCAAGGTGAAAGAAGGATTATTATGAGTGATAGTTATTTTGTAGGACTGAATTTGGAAAACTAAAAGAGGTAATAACTAGAGTTGCAAAGGAAATAAAGTTGAGGTACTATGTATAACTGGAAAAATTGAAGGGTTTTTGAGGAAGGACTGAAATGGAGGGACTAAAGTCTAAAGAGAAAGATGGATGGGGTTAAGTACTTCAATGAACGATGTATGGAAATGAGTAAAAGTTGGATCATTTCCCTATATCTCAATCCCTAAAAACGTTATCACAATCTACACCAAGTCCCTACTAAAAATTTCCAACACCCAATGCGACAGAAAATCAAGTCACAAAAATACCTTGGATTCCAAAAACTTTTCATTTTCAAACAACGCCCTTCAGTGACTGAAACACTCCAGTCACTAATCTTTGGACCAATAGTTCCCAAAATTCATATTACTACAAAGTCTTGACTAATCACAAAAAGAAAAAAAAACATACTCTTCCTTCCAACTGTCATGACATACAGTACACAAACAAACCCCAAACCTCAAAACGAATATTCTTTCAGATCACCCATCGAGTCATTAATTTCCTCATCAACAGCACATTCTTCAGCTGAAAGTGGAGGCAACTGTCTTGTTTTCCTCTTCAAATTATGTTTATGCCAATCACTCTTGAAATGTTCTCTATACTGTTTTGTATCCCCCACAATCGCATCACATGTACTGCATTTGCTCTGCTTTACCTTTACCTCACCTTCCGTGATTTCAGTTTTTGGCGCCAACTTTTGCTTCTCCATTTTCTCGGTCAGCTGGGCAACAGGTTCGGGCAGCTTCTTGGGTTCAGTTGATGTTGATGTTGATGATATGGATACCTCCTCGTGACCTTCATAATCATCCGTATTGATATCACCTTCACCATGCACTGAAACTGCCAGGATTTCAGACCTCCCTTGAAGATTCCTCAAGAACGCATCACAATCCCGGAATAATCCCGGGTCCATTTCACATACCTGGTTTCAAACAATTAACTCTCATTATATTATGTCCAGATTAAATCAAAATGAAACAAACATCGCCTTACAATAGACAGTTGAATTCCGGAAGCTTCTTTAGAAACAATGACAGTTTTCCATTCGTTGAGTTTTTCTGAAAGGGAATTGAAGTTTTCTTGAGGTAATGTTAGCCTTAGTCTCATGGGGGATCTCTTTATTGGGAAATGTTTTTGAAGTTCCTTGATCACATCTAATGCCTGTACGCCATATAAAATTACTCAAAATTAGATGATCATCTAATTTAAAAAAATTCTACAAGAGATGGAAAATTAGAAATAGGATTACCTGTTTCTTTGAACTGCTATGTGAATCTACAGCAAAATGAATCTCATGCATCAAACGCTCAATCATGCTTATAGTATACGGTCGTTGAGTTTCAGGGTTTATAGTTTTCTGCATTACAATAGTTGCAATGTCCCTAAATTGATTCGACAATTGTGATTCTCTCTCTTTTCCTGCAACTTGCAGTTCTCCTTTCTCCAATATCTGTTTACCATAATGAAGTTTTTATTAAGAGTTTGAATTGATTCTAACCAACAAATTAAGCTCATAAGATATTGTATTTTAAAAACCTCCAGACAGATTTTAGTCTGATCATCCATCCCAAAAGCAGCCTTTAGATCTTTTGATTTTGCAAGAACTCCTTTAACAACATTTGAGTAGACAGTGTGTGATTGCAATACTTCATCCAAATCTTTCTCACTGATACAGGATTGCATTATATATATATATATATCAGAACCGCAATAATCAAAGCTAAAGCCCGCAATAATCTACAAATTTCTTTATTCGATTTGTTGATTATCTAAAACCCTAAACCCTAATGTTCAGAAGTCTCTCGATCACATAGCACAAAATGATATATCAAAACAAACAACACCATCGCTTAAAATTAACTCGAAAACAAACCCTAAAAGTTAACGCCTAACATACAGCACAATAGGAAGGATACAACAACGATTCCTAGGTCATATAAACTGATCGTCCCCAATATTAAACCAGGAATAGGTAAATTTCTATCATATAGTATGAATTAATCAATATGAGAGTATGAGAAGTTTGGGAACGGGAGATGCTTACACGCCGGAGCGCCATGAGAGGACTTTGTTCTTATAACAAGCGATCTCAAATCGGTTTCCATGTTTCTTGAGACGAACGGCGGCTACGTTAGTGAGTCTTTTCTGGCCTACCGGCTGCACAATTGATCGAGACATTTCTTTGCCGACTGATGAATGGTAATGATATTTAGTTTTGCTTTCCTCTTTCTGAAACTTGTCTACGCTTTGCCTTCGATGATGATATACGGCGTGCTGTATACAGGTTGAACATTTTACAGCTAGGGCAAGCTCGAGTAATATTAATTTTCTTAAGGGGTTAACGTGTAAATTATTAAGACTAAAAAACAAAATTACACGAATGGTAAATTATTAGGAATATCTTGCAAAATAGTCCTTAAGTTTGAAAACTAAGAATGGTTTTTATTATATATATATATATATATATATATATATATATATATATATATATATATTAAAGTTATGAAAAGTTGGTCCTCCAACTTACAACATTGACCCTTCATTTTTATGCTTTTGTTCACAAACAACCCTTTCACTTTGGTTTGAATTTTTCATAACCCTCGCATTTTATTACATATTATTAGTATTTAGTTTTTTGGCAGAAATTATCCCTCATCATTATTATTATTATTGTTAGACAAAATTACGCGATTGGTCCCTGTGGTTTACCAGATTTAACATTCTCTTTTTGCTTTTAAATTAATGTTTTATTTATTAGAAAATACTCATCCAATACCATAAACCCACCCACCATCTGCCATCACCACCACCACCGCCAAAATTACATAAATGGTCCATATGGTTTACCCATGGTGACAAATTCAGTCCCTACTACCTGAAAAGACCAAATTACCCTCACATTAACGGACAAAAAACAACCAACATGCTACTTTACTTTACAAAGCAATACCTTCCGACCCCGACAACGCCGGGGAATCTTTTCTAGTTAAAAATAAAGGTTAAGTTTTTATAAAATTACCAATATACATACTCTTACTGACCTTTTATTTTTTCTTTTAATTGATTTATAATAAACTGAGAAATTGATTTATCAGGGTAATTATTTTTTCGTTTTGTTCGCATCTGGGTAACTTCGTTTTTTTATACGCATCTAGGTAACAAACTTGTTAGAAGTATTCACATATGACCATTATGACTGGCTGTAGCAAGTTATAGTCGACCATAAATGATACTTTCAACAAGTTCGTTACTTAGATCTGTAAAAAAAAACAAAGTTATCTAAATGTGAACAAAACGAAAAGGGAATTATCATTGATAATTTAATTTCTCTTCTTTTTTATTTTACCTTTTAATTTTGATTTGGTATAACATTTTGTTAGGTCATAAATTGTGGTTTATACTTTGCTTTTCATAAGCTATTAGAGTTCTCGGTCTAGGACCGAAAATACCATTTTTGGTGTTGTTTGGACCAAAATCACATGTGATTTTAGTTAGACTTTATATTGTTTTGTTTGGATTTTGAGCTGGGCCTTGGTTATTAGGTCTAGGTATAAATAGTGTCATTTGAGCCTTGTAAAGTGGGTGAGACGTTTTTGGGGGCTGCCATAAGCTAAGAACGTGATTTGGAGAGAAAACAAGAAAGAACCAAGTGTAATCAATAATCTTATGTACCCGACTATCCAATAATAGTGTGCATTGAAGATTAACTATTGTGTTCTTATTCTATATTTCGTCTTGTCTAATTCACTTGATTGAGATTCTGCACCATTAAGTGAATCTGATCGATACATAGTAGCGTTTTCGGGTTTTACAAGTGGTATCAGAGCTTGGATCGCTATTAATCGAATTGGCAAGATATTAAGAGTTTGTTGGATTTTTTTTCTTGAATTTCCGGGTGTTTTTGAATTGTTTTGGACGAAATTTTGGCTGTTTGTTCTTCGTGTTCTTCATATTTTTGGAGTTTTGATCAAGTTTGACTTTAAAAATTAAAATTTTCGTGTTTTTGGCAAGTTTTGGGTGATTTTTGGCCAAATTTTGCGAGATCTCGGCGGGAACTTCAGTCTCGGTCAAACCCTAGGAGGATCTCGGCGGCCAGAAGCAATTTCGGTCATGTCAGCAGCGATTTCGGTCGGCATCGCAAGTTCTCGGTCCGAAGCTGCGGAGGTTCTCGGTGCGCTGATTTCGGCCTCGCAATCTCGGCTTCCCTAATTTCGGCTTGGCTTCTCGGTCTGACTTCTCGGTCTACTATTCTCGGTGCGAGCCTTCTCGGTTTGGTAAGAGGCCTCGCGATTTCGGTCCAAAAATTTAATTTTCACTCAAAAGGTTATGTTTTTGGTCCAAAACTTTCTTTTGCGGTCTAGAAATTTTTTGTTTTCGGTCAATGTTATTTTTTTGGACAAAAAGTTTGACTTTTTAAGTTTATCTTTTCAAGTTTGACTTTTCAGTTTGACTTTCGAGGTTTCTAGTCAAAGGGCATTTTTTTTCTTGGTTTCACAAACACTTCTATTTTTGGTAAATTATTCTTTTTGGTGAATAATGAGTTATTCAATCACCAAGGTTAATAAAGCTTCATGCTCTCAGTCTTGTGAAGCTAAAATTAAACTTTATCGTGATCAACATAAATTATTAATTAGGGAAATTGAGGACCTTAAATATGAACGATATACTATCAGAAATGACCAAAAACCCTTGAAAGAAAAAATCAGAGGCCAAAACCAAGGACTTTATAAAACTTCAAGAAGAATACAGCACAAAGTGTGCATACTATGATTATGCTAAAGAAAAGATCGTCAGTCTAACTGCCGAGCTTAACACATTGAACAATAAGTTTGAAAATGCAGACTTTAATTTTAAAAAGTCTGATGTGTCAAGTAAGAAAGTTGAGTCCATGATTGAGAAACAATTAAAATTCAAAGATAATCAGAATAAGGGTCTAGGGTATCACAGTGTTCCACCTCCCTTCAATGATAACTATACCCCCGCCCCTTGAAACCAATGAGATAGAGACACCTGCACAATATGGCCAGCCCTCGGTAACAAATTCAGTTAAGATTGAACAATCTGCCCCCACTAGAAGTGTTGAGGTGAACGATTCTGATACTTCTACCTCAAGTGCAGAGCAGGTCACAGTGCATGATGGGTATGAGTAGAACACAAATAATTTTTGTTCTGCTGATAATGATTCAAAAGGACATGTTGAGTTGAACGATTATAATGCTTCTACTTCATGTGCAGATAAAGAAGCAGTGCATAATGGAAGTGAGCAGATCAAAATCAATTATGAGTCTGCTGGAAGTGTTTCAAAAGCTTGTGATGATGACACTCCCACTGTTGAAAAATCTCAGCCACAAAAATCTGTCAAGCAGTCTAACAAATGTTCTTGTGCTTGTGCTTGTGGAAGTTCTTCGAAACGAACTTCTGTTGGACAAGGACCAAGTCACAATCTGATTTATATGAAAAGACAATCTTGCTTTAACTGTGGGACTCCCGATCACATTGCTAGAAATTGCCCACATCATTTATATGTTCCTTACTACAAACAAGGTTGGCAAAACGTGCCAATAGGGAGATCTTACAAAAGAAACCCTTTGAGGTCACGTTCACACAATGGTGACTGGAATGCTAAGAAGGGCAAGAATCAATCTCCCAAGGACAAGATGCCAAATTCAAGAGATGGTTATGTTGAATCTAAAGCAAGTGCTGAGGCATCCATCCGATCAAACAAGAAATGGGTTAAACCCGACTACAGATGGGTACCAAAGGTTCACACTCCCAAATCATCTAATGATTCTACCATTTATTCATCTTCTGTGTCTGATAAACAGGTTATGTCATGGGAGAGAGTACCTTGTGTAACACCCATAAAATTCAAGCCAAATTTAAACTTTTAAAACATTCAAAATACCAAAGGTTATTACAAAAAGGTTTTCCAAAATACTTTAATATCATAGCTCCAAGAAATCATAATCATAAACCGAGGAAGTGTACGGTCACGCCTTCGCCTTTCCGCGGTCAGCCGCTGTACCTGAAACAATAATCGATAAATATAAGCTCAAAGGCTTAGTGAGTTACCCCCAAAATACCAACCTCATATAACCATAATCATATCATATCAACAAATACAGAACAACCATGCATCTCGAGTCTACAGTGTGACTGATCCGCCCGCACCGGGCCTTTAGTCCACCTGGTCCACTCTCTGAGTCTACAGTCTGATTGGACCGCCCGCATCGGGCCTTCAGTCTATCTGGTCCACTCTCCGAGCCTCGACACGTCTGGTCTGCCCTCTCGGGGCCTTCAGCCTATCCGGACCGCTCGTCGGGCCTTCGGCCTGACTAAGTGCCCTCCCGGGTCTGCAGTTTATTCGGTCCGCCCTGGGTATGTTGGCCTACAGCACGAAACAGGACCCGCCTCAACCCAACCCCTAATCAAACAACCATGTGCACATATAACAGATAATCACATAACAGTCTAAAGGCAAACAAACCGATCTAACAAATCATATAGCATAGCAACATCCTATAACCAAGATACCGACCTAACCGGTCACTAACATAGCATCATCCTATATACCAGGATACCGACCTAAACCAGGTCACAAAACACAATACCGTCCTAACTACCAGGACACAGATCTCACAGATCAATAAACATATCATGCAATATACCCGGATACAAATCCGATAAAGGGCCGGCCTTGGTGCTGTAGACCCTGTTGATATAGTGAGGATAACTCACCTCGCAAGTAGCTCGGAAGGTAGTGTCAAACTCCTCCAAATGTAGCTCCAACTCCAACACCTATATTCACCAATGTCCTTTGTTATAAATATCCAATGTATCAGAATACCCTCAGAAGTCGACTGGTCAACCCTTGGTCAAAGTCAAAGTCAACTGTCAAGGTCAACAGTCCATGTTGACCTTAAATCGTCGAGTACCCTTAGCTACTCGTCGAGTTCCTTGCATAACTTGCCAACTCGCCAAGTCACTCGTGTGACTCGTCGAGTTCCTAGGGTCAGTGGTCGTAACTCCTTGGCCAACTCGCCGAGTTTTCCCTTTATAACTCGTCGCGTTCATACGTGTCCAAAGGTTGGGAAACCCCTCACCGACTCGCCGAGTCACTCGACTGACTCGCCGAGCCCACGGCAACCTTCATCGGACTCGCCGAGTCGTTCATACAACTCATCGAGTCTACGACAATCTTCATTGGACTCGCCGAGTCGTTCATGCAACTCGTCGAGTCTCTTCAGACCTTTATTCATACAGACGATTTTAAGCCATGTTAAGGCTCCAAATTGTAGATCCAGCTTCCCAATGCACGTTTATCACGTAAAGTTGCAAACGTTACGTGCATGCAAGGCTCTAATGACTCATAATGCCAAAACTAAACTTGAAATGGAGTTTAACTCAAAAGGAAGGGTTCATGTTTGCTAAAGCTGGAGACTTTAAGGCTCTAGAGTCCAAGATGAGCTCAGATCTGAAGTGGCAACTTCAGATCCTATCCCATACCCGAAAATGGTTATCACCCATGCTATAAAAGCCCTAATCTTCAACATGAAGAGATCTAGGAAGAACAAGGTCAAGGTAACAACTTGTTACCTTCAAATGATGCTAACTGAGGTAGACTTCAGATCCCCAAATGTTCTTGCCTCCAACTTCTTGATCTTCAAGCTTCTAGCAATAACATCTTCTTCCCAAGTGTAACAACGTAATTTTTAAAACAATTTTTCATTTTTCAAACACAATACCACTCATATAATATTCTCAAAATCTCATGTGTATCAAATGTCATCCCAATAAAACATATCCCAGAATCTCAAAAACATAGTCCTCTGTCAGTGTGTACAAATCATGCCGGCGCTTTCCCGCGATCCTCGCTAGTACCTGAAACACATATCACATAACACAGTAAGCATAAATGCTTAGTGAGTTCCCTAAAAATACCACATACAACACATAAGCCACTCGAGGCTATAACTCGATAAGACCCTCTGGTCAATGTGTCTCAGCAGGACCCTCCAGTCCCGTAACTCGTTGGACCCTCTAGTCCGGTCTAAATCGTTGGACCCTCCGGTCCGGTCTAAATATCACATAGCATACATAAATCACAATACACATAATCTCAGATAAACACATAACACATAAGACCCTCCGGTCTGCACATGGTTACCACTCTAGGTAATGTATAGTGAGAAGACTCACCTCGGGTAATCTCGAAAAGTCTCGAACTCGAAATACTGATCTAGCCTCCGCCTAATCACATAAAGTAATATACCTCTAATTAACAACGATTCTCAAAGGCTAGACTAATCCCTTCCTATAATCTCACAGAAGGGGGGAAAATACCATTTTACCCCTCCAATGGTCCAAATGTCCACTTGTTGACCAAACCCTAAAAGTAGGGGTGTTCGTTTGGATGGATCGGTTTAATCCGATCCAATCAAGTGAATCCAAATTGATTTCGGTTTTCAAAACATGGATCCGAATAGTCCAAACTAAATTAAAATCCGATTCGATCCAATCCAATTATAATTCGGTTGGATCGGTTTTTGTAATTCGGTTTTCAAAAATCGAAACATTTTAAAATGACATATAATTATAATATTACCCAATTTTACACAAGAAACGAAAACAAATTATTTAGTTGTGATTTGAAATTTATAAACAACTACTAAGAAGATATATTATAGTTAAGTATTTTATAGATAGAAAACTTTTGAGAGAAAATGCATATTAATGTTTTTTTTTATCGGGTGAAACGTTTTTGAACCTATATGAAAAAATAAATTACAAAATTAATAAATAACTATAGATATATATTATAAATAAATAAATAATAAATGTTTATTCGGTTTTATTGGACTATTCGGTTCTTACTTTATAAACCAAAACCAATCCGAAATCCAAAATAATAATTCGGTTTTGTTGAAAACCAATCCAAAAATCTGAATATCCGAACCAAATAGTCCAATCCAAATTGTCCAATTGGACAATTCAGTTTTATCCAAATAAGGAACAGCCCTACCTAAAAGTCAACGAAAGTCAACTCCAGTCAACGGTCAAACTTTGACCAGACTCGTCGAGTGCACTCGGGTGACTCGGCGAGTCCATGCGTGTCCTCTGAATCCTTCTAAGGCCTCACTCAACTCGTCGAGTTAGCCTTTCACTCGACGGGTTACCACTGATCACGCATCGTGGGGCAACCCGATCCAACTCGTCGAGTCCTCTCATGGACTCGGCGAGTTTCCTCCATGACAATGCTCAAACGACCTTCTGAGGTCAGATCTGTTTCTCTAACTTATAGATCTGACCTTCTAACACCCAAAAGTCACGTAAAGGTCTGAACTTGGTGTCCATGCATGGTGTATCTTGCATTATATACCATAACCCCATTAATGCTTTCTAGCTTCAAAACCCTATGATTACTCGACTAAAGCTTCATACTTTCTGGCTCTCTGGACCTAGAAAGGTCCAGATCTATAACACAACTAGGAAGAGGGATTTGATGCATTCAAGACCCCAAAAAATGAAGTGATTCAAGCCCTAACCCCAAAAATGAAATCTACACAATAGGGAAGAAGAGGGGTTCGATTTGGTACCTCAGAATGAAGCTCCTTGCTTGACTAACTCAGAACAACAACCTCCTCTGGTCCTTCTTGTTGGAACTCTTCTCCTCCTTTGCAAAATCACACCAAAAAGCTCAAGATAGCTCTTCCTCTCACTCTACACACTCAAACTCGCTAGGGTTCTCTCTTCTGGAAAGGTAGCCGCAATTGAAGGCCATAAGTGCCTTAAAATAGGGATCAGGCCCAAAGATTTAGGGTTTCTGCCAACAGCGCGGACTCGTCGAGTCGACTCTCCGACTCGTCGAGTCCATTCATTAATCCGAGTCATCAGTTGCGATCCTACTCGACGAGTTTAGGCGTCAACTCGTCGAGTCCCTCTTCTCATTTCAAAAACAAATATTAAATTATGATACCTGGAAATCCGGATGTTACACCAAGCTTGAAATTCACACTAATATGGAGCACACACACGAATTAGGGTTTCTGGACTCTCAAGAGGCAGTAAAGGGAGGCTAAGGGGCAAATAATCCTTTAAATAGGGTGCAAATCCCCGGGATTTAGGGTTTCATCCTCCAGCTCCTACTCGTCGAGTCCCTTCTTGGACTCGGCGAGTAGATCACTTAAGTGCGCGGCCTAACCCGCTGCTACTCGACGAGTCAGGCAACCAACTCGTCGAGTAGACCTTGAATTCATGAGAATTCATCACCATAAGTTGATATTCGAGAATCGGGGCGTTACAATTCTCCCCCACTTGAACTAGACTTCGTCCTCGAAGTCTGCTGCGGTGAACATCCTCGGATAGTGCTCCCGCATCTCTGCCTCCGGCTCCTACGTCCCCTCGGACCCTCTTTGGTGCTTCCAATGTACCTTTACCAAAGGTACCTCCTTGTTTCGCAGTGTCACACCCCAAAACCGGAACGGCGGAAACGTTCTGGGGTGGAGGACGTCATGCGTAGTATCACAATAATTGTATCATAGCAAGCATAGTAAACACAACCAGACATTGAATACATATGTGAAAAAGGTTTACATTGTTTAATACATAGTTTTGTTCATATCAAAAGTAAAATAGAAAGATGTGACTCTAACGCTCTGACTTCTCCAAACTCCTGGAAGTACCTGTCTACTAATTCCCTGAGAATACAAGCAGTTTTGAAGAATATCAACATAAAGCTGGTGAGTTCATAAGCGTTTAGTTTTTGGTAGAAAAATGTTCTTTGGTCCTTTTGAAAAGTGTTCCTCAAGAAAATCCTATATTTTCTTATGAAAAGCGTTTTTGAAAGCCCATTCCTTCCATGAATTCCAGGATCATACAGGATATGTACAATCCAATGAGTCGTGGAATGAATATGAATATCTGTTGGTTGTAAAACAATCCGTTTTGAATAGCTGGTTTATCCCGGGAAAATCCTATATTTTCCTTAAAGGTTGATGATTGATTATCCGTTTTAAACTGAGGTTTGCAAGTATCTACCATACTCGTGTCGATAAAAGCAGTTTTCTTTTAAAAACCCTGGTTACACCCAGAGAGGTATATTAGTCTTAAAAACTAAATAAAAGAAAACCGTGATGAACTAAGTCCTGAAGGTATTATTATTAATACCCTCCAGTAATCTATCGGTTATTACTTTGAGGTTAGTTCAATAGATTCATTATTACAAAAGTAAATCTCTGCTATCTAGGTTGTGATTTTCATAACCATACATTAACTTGATATGGCACGTATGGGGGCCAGTATCCTTTATGACTTTGTCACCCGTAGACCTACCGGTCCCACTGTAGCTAGCAGCGAGGTGCGGGATAGTCAGTCCTGTATAGATCTATACACAACAGTCACGCTCTCCCTACAAGAGATTCTGGTCATAAGTGCTAGTCCTACACTCTGATTCTGTGGGAGTGTTACCAAGGACGTGTCTCCAACTTAGACTAACAAATTTACAAGTAATAATACTGAAAATCCTGTTTATGATTTGCATGAATCCTTTATAAAATAATACATTTTACTACATGATTCACAAGTTCATTGTTCTAGTTTTGAAAACTATTTCTACGAGTTGATTTCTTAATCGTTTGGTAAAACTGTTTTCCGTGTTAAAAGCATGCTGAACAAATAATATATTTTGAGTACAAATTTCCTTGTACTTTTGCTTGTATTCCCCCCCTGAAAACATGAAAACTCGGAAAAACGTAGGGTATGAACTCACCTCGGGCGATTTGAATGAAGGATCGATACGGAATGTGGGATGTTCAAATGAAGCCTTGAACACGATTTGATCCTAATTAACACGTAATGACACATAAAGGAGTCAAATGAAGGTATTTCACCACTAGATGTGATGAAGAACCACTCTAAGGATTTGGAACTACTTGCACTAAGTGTTAGGACCTTAAAGGATTGCATGAGGGAGGTGTATGGCCACCTTAAAGGTGTGTACGGCCATGGGTGTGCGGCCGTACACTCATGTTGGAAAGTGTATTTGAGGTGTTTCAAGGTCCATACTTGCATCCATGAAGTGTCCTAGGTCCATACTTGGTTGTAGTACAAGTTTAGGGTCTTAGAAATGGGTTTGTGGTCCTAGGATGTGTGTGTGTGTGGTCGCACAAGTGCGTGTGCTGCTGCACAAGGGAGTGTGCTACCACACACAGGAGTGTGCTGCCGCACACAGGAGTGTGTGGCCGTACACAGGAGTGTGCTACCACACACAGGAGTGTGCTGCCGCACACAGGAGTGTGTGGCCGTACACATGAGTGTGCTACCACACATAAGAGTGTGCTGCCGCACACATGAGTGTGTGGTCATACACCCATCAAGTTTTGTGTCAAAAAATGCCATTTCCAAGGTGTAGCAAGGCTATGGTCATGTCTAACTCGAATATAGAAGCCAAACTCTCACTTTGGAGGATGTTTTAGGAGTGTGAGGCCACCTTTTGTGGGTGTGTGGCCGCACTCCTTCAAAGAGATGAAGAACATGACGGGACTTGATGATTTAAGGCTTAGATCAAGTGGTTCTTCAAGCACAACAAGCTAAAGGATGGATTACTCACGTTTTTGAAGCCTTGGGAGGGTTTGTGGTTGAAGAAGCTTGAGGGAAATGGTGTTGTGTGCTGCCAAGGTGTTAAAGGAATGGAAGGAAAGGGGTCTACCCTTTATATAGGAGTGAGTATGATGTATAAAGGTGAGTGTGCTTCCAGGAGGTGTGTGTGCGGCCGTACACCCATGTGTACGGCCGTACACTCCCCCTAAGGGTGTGTATGGCCTTGTTTTGACAGTATACGACTTGTTGACTCATTCCTAACCTCAACCTTGGTTGTACTCAAGCTTAGAATCACTTAAACGAACACTAAAACAGTGCAAGAAGTCAACAAAAGCAGTTTAACTTTGATTGAATTGACTAAGTGTGCGAGATAAAAGTTCCGGGTTGTCACATCATCCCCCGTTAGAGGCAATTTCGTCCAGAAATTCAAGAATAAGAATATAACTCATGGTCTTGGAAAAGATGGAGGTACTTAAGGTTCATGGGACTCTCGTGCTCCCAAGTGAATCCAAGTTCCTGTTTGACATTCCAGCGGACCTTCACTATCGGGATGTGACGTTATTTCGTTCGCTTGACTTCTCGATCCGTGAGCTCGGATGATTCTCTCACAAAGTGTAGACTCTCGTCTAACTCGAGGTTGTCGAGGGGAAATCGTAGGTGTCTCATCGGACGGACACTCATTTTGGTTCGAAACGAGGAAGGCGGGATGGACTTTGTTGAGTTCTCGGGGTAACTGGAGTTTGTATGCTTACGGGACTGATCCTAGCAAGGATCTTGGACGGTCCAACGTATCCTGATTTTAGCTTTCAACGCCTTCCGAAGCGTATCGGGCCTTTCCAGGGTGTGACCTGCAAAAGGACACGTCCACCAATCTGGAACTTCAAGGGTTTTTGTCTCTCATCGGCATAGCCCTTTCGTACGATCTTTTCTGCCGTCTCTCGGATGATTTCAGGACTCGTGAGAGTGCTGTCGGGGACTTGACTCTTGTCTAATTGCGTGTCGCCCACCTCAACCCAGCACAAATGGGGTCTGTACTTATGGCTGTAGAGGGCTTCGAACGACGCAACCTTGCTACTGGAAAGGTCGTCGTTGTTGCAAGAAAGTTCAATTAAGGGTAGATGTGTGTCCCACGACGCATCTTCAATTGTCCGGATGGTTCCCTTACTTTTTCCTTATCTTTGTGTATGATACTCTTCGTATGAATACTTTCGGGTTTCGACGAGAGATGAATCTTTCGAAGTTCGCATCTAGTTTGTCGTCACGAGCGACGGGAGTTTCGCGATCGAACGATTTAAGACAAAAGGGTTTGATATGACATAGACCCAGTCGGATTAAACATGATGGCGCCATAGAATTGCGAGTTAAGTTTGTCCGGGAGGATCGTTTTGCTAGCACATTGGTGTCCCTAGATGAACGTCTCTGGTGTTTTCTGTGTTTGACTTGAACTTGGTGGGTACTACTAATACGAGGGTCCCAATGTTTTGAAATTATGAACTCTCGATGGAATTGTTCTCACTAGATTTTCCTATGATTGCTTGGCGCATACAAGTCATGTATAAACACAACTGACTCCAATGTATACACTAGGCTACCATAATTTACCCATTAGGGCATCAACTTTTAAAAGTAAGTTGTGATTTAATTTGGACGGGAAAGAAATCACGATTATGAATAATTATTGAGGTTTTTGAAAACGTACCCAGAACACTGTAGGGTTCTTTGATGCTTCCCATCTTCTGAGGTCAGACTCCTCCGGTCTCCTCATCGTTCTTCTCTGTTGGGCAGTCTCTTTTGAAATGTCCCATTTCGCCACATGCACAACACACTTGAACTATGCTAGCATCGGTAGTGGAAGTAATGTGTTGAGTAGGGGTCTTCGCGAAGTGAGCTTCCTTGCCATCCTTAGCCCTTGGATAATTTCTTTTGAAATGTCATACACTACAACAGAGGTAACAGGTTGGACTAGCCCCAACATTGGCATTCAGAGTGACGAACTCGACTAGGGTCCTACATCTGCTGGAGGTGTGCCCCTTCCTGTTGCATTTGGTGCAATGCAGCACTCGACAGACTCCATGATGATGGTAGTTGTATTTGCTGCAGTGCGGGAGGTTTCCGAAGTAAGATGCGGTTGGGGTTGGAACAACGGGGCTGACTGGGGTATTGAATGTCCCAATTCGTTGCCTTTCAGTAGGTCCTTGGGTTGAACAACTTCCTTCGAACTTTCGTTTCAGGACGTTAGGTCGGAGATCAGATGTGTCCTTTCTAGTAGGCACTTGTTGTTGAGATTGGTTAACACCAAGGTTTGGATTGCCATTCACACTTCCACCTGCATTTGTGTTGTTGGCGTTAAGAACAGCTAGGGCGGCTGCTACGCCTGCTGTGACAGTAGCTTGGAACGTAGCTGAGTCCATCTGGAGGATCGGTGTCTTACCGGTGGGTTGGTTACATTTCTTCGGAGGCATGATCTGCTATATGTCCAGAAAAGAAGTTTGTGAGCAACAATGGTTGCCTCTGGATATATCCTAAATGTTTATCTATGCATTGAGATTTTTCCCGTTTTGCTATCTGACTCTCATTGATTCGACCCACATCCCCATGATGTGGTCTTAGCAAGAATAGAAAAGATTTGAGCACAACAAAGTTCACATGCAATAAATTACGAACTGTTGGTTGCTCCGCTCATTGAGCTGGCTGAGTAACTCTCCCATTTTCTATGACTCCAGATGATATGGATGGTTAGCTACAAGGGTAGCTCCGGGGATCAAGTCGATACGGGATTCAACTTGACGCTCGGGAGGAATCCCTGAAATGTCTTTGGGAAAGACATCAGGAAGGTTGCAGACTTCAGAGATGCTCTCGAGGTCTTTAACTTTCTGCGTCTCATCGACACAATGAGCCGGGAATGCATAACATCCCCTTCGCAGATACTTCTGAGCTTTGGCACAGGAAATGATACGAAGGTTGGAGCAAATTTTTATCACTGAAACCAGTGAGGATTTCATCGAAGGGAAGATTGAGACGAATCGCTTTCTCGAAGCAACAGACATCGGCACGATGTGAGGCTCAATCATCCCATAATACATGCTTTAAAGACAACGGCGGCATGACTTTGATAAATTTGCTTAATTTTCATGTTACCGATCTAAGATATACTTTGACAATGATAATCTTTAACCGACATATGATTGTTGCCATCATAACTGAAACTGAGATTACATATTTCGGAACTCATGACCTAACAATAGGTCTAAGTCCTACTAACAAAGAGAAAATTTTGGCAATATGAAAGACAGAGAGTTTTACGGAAAAGAGCTACTCAGAACATAGATATGAAAGTTATTCCTTAGACCAAAAAGGAAGAATGAGTAGAGTGTTCCTCTATTGGCGACGGGCACTCCTCAAGTGAAACCCTAATTCGGCCAGTTGTCGCTCCACGTCAACAGGCGTCTTTCATACTCTGACTGGCGGGCTCGGAGCTCTATGACCTCGGCTCGGGTTGTAGCTAACTCTCGCTGCAGAGCTTCATTGTTCCTTGCGGCCCTCGCATGAGCAATCTCGAAGCGACGGATGCGGTCCGTGCTGGTGTCCGAATCAGCTTCGAGCTCCACTGTTCGCTGAAGGGTTGCCATACCTAGCTCCACATTGCGAGCCACTCGGAGCATCAAGATTGGAAGGGCCCTGTCCGCGGGGCCTCCTTCGTTCAGATTGTGGAAGTTGCGGTTTCCATCGTATGGGAGGGGTTGGCCTTGCTCGTGGCTCCACCTATTCAAACTCTTGACCCACATAGGCGTTGGACCTTGGAATCCAACTCGAGGGTTAGGATTTGATATTGAGGCCACTGGGGGTAAGTTCTCGACTTCGGGTTCCGAGTCAGTCTCTTCAGGAAGGGGTTCGGCAAAGCCATCGTCCAAAGGGATTTCATGGTTTCCTTCTGGCACTGGCTCGATCCATCCACCATCTCCTTGGTTGGGAAAATACGGGTTGTCAGGGAGAAGGAATCCAGTCATGCTATCTACGCGAGGTGATGGTAAAGGAATAATTAATAGGTATCGAATCCAATAATACTTCCAATGTATTATAGCTACATGATTGGTTCTTGAAGAATGGATCCTTGGGTAAGTTTCTGGCTTGGTCGTTATAGCATCCTAAAATACTCCTATAGTATTTTAATCCTCATGTTCGGTTCTAGAACTCTTCTGGTATCTAGGTAAGTTTTTAGGCTTGCTGCAACACCACAGTCACTCCCAAGCACATGTTGGTCACGTCTCGACTGAATATAATTGATCAAGCTATATTCACCCTAGACATGATTACATAACTGCCCAGGTTTAACCGCGGTGTCCAACATCCAAATACTTTTGTTTTGTTATACTTACGACACGGATTCTGATACTCGGGTATAC
The DNA here is from genome assembly GCF_052849685.1 of Lactuca virosa. Classification (NCBI taxonomy): domain Eukaryota; kingdom Viridiplantae; phylum Streptophyta; class Magnoliopsida; order Asterales; family Asteraceae; genus Lactuca; species Lactuca virosa. Next base: position 20,707,303 of record NC_136426.1, on the reverse strand, counting down.
TTATATACTTTTATAAAAATACTTGTATTTTTGAAAGTATACTTTTAGTTTAGAGCACTTAGGCCCCTTAGTATTTATAGTTGTATACCATGTAAGGTTCGGTATACTTAGTTCGCTATAAACAAGGGCTCTGATACCAATCTGTCACACCCCAAAACCGGAATGGCGGAAACATTCTGGGGCGGAGGACGTCATGCGTAGTATCACAACAATTGTATCATAGCAAGCATAGTAAACACAACCAAACATTGAATACATATGTGAAAAAGGTTTACATTGTTTAATACATAGTTTTGTTCATATCAAAAGTAAAATAGAAAGATGTGACTCTAACGCTCCGACTTCTCCAAACTCCTGGAAGTACCTGGCTACTAATTCCCTGAGAATACAAGCAGTTTTGAAGAATATCAGCATAAAGTTTGTGAGTTCATAAGCATTTAGTTTTTGGTGGAAAAATGTTCTTTGGTCCTTTTGAAAAGTGTTCCTCAAGAAAATCCTATATTTTCTTATGAAAAGCGTTTTTGAAAGCCCATTCCTTCCATGACTTTCAGGTTCGTACAGGATATGTACAATCCAATGAGTCGTGAAATGAATATGAATATCCGTTGGTTGTAAAAAAATCCGTTTTGAATAGCCGGTTTATCCCGGGAAAATCCTATATTTTCCGTAAAGGTTGATGGTTGATTATCCGTTTTAAACTGAGGTTTGCAAGTATCTACCATACTTGTGTCGATAAAAGCAGTTTTCTTTTAAAAACCCTGGTTACACCCAGAGAGGTATATTAGTCTTAAAAACTAAATAAAAGAAAATTGTGATGAACTAAGTCCTGAAGGTATTATTATTAATACCCTCAAGTAATCTATCAGTTATTACTTTGAGGTTAGTTCACTAGATTCGTTATTACAAAAGTAAATCTCTATTATCTAGGTTGTGAGTTTCATAACCATACATTAACTTGATATGGCACGTATGGGGGCCAGTATCCTTTATGACTTTGTCACCCGTAGACCTACCGGTCCCACTGTAGCTAGCAGCGAGGTGCGGGAAAGTCAGTCCTGTATAGATCTATACACAACACTCACGCTCTCCCTACAAGAGATTCTGGTCATAAGTGCTAGTCCTAAACTCTGATTCTGTGGGAGTGTTACCAAGGACGTGTCTCCAACTTAGACTAACAAATTTAGAAGTAATAATACTGAAAATCCTGTTTATGATTTGCATGAATCCTTTATAAAATAATACATTTTACTACATGATTCACAAGTTCATTGTTCTAGTTTTGAAAACTGTTTCTACGAGTTGATTTCTTAATCGTTTGGTAAAACTGTTTTCCGTGTTAAAAGCATGCTAAACAAATAATATATTTTGAGTACAAATTTCCTTGTACTTTTGCTTGTATTCCCCCCTGAAAACATGAAAACTCGGAAAAACGCAGGGGTATGAACTCACCTCGGGCGATTTGAATGAAGGATCGATACGGAATGCGGGATGTTCAAGTGAAGCCTTGAACACGATTTGATCCTAATTAACACGTAATGACACATAAAGGAGTCAAATGAAGGTATTTCACCACTAGATGTGATGAAGAACCACTCTAAGGACTTGGAACTACTTGCACTAAGTGTTAGGACCTTAAAGGATTGCATGAGGGAGGTGTATGGCCACCTTAAAGGTGTGTACGGCCATGGGTGTGCGGTCGTACACTCATGTTGGAAAGTGTCTTTGAGGTGTTTCAAGGTCCATACTTGCATCCATGAAGTGTCCTAGGTCCATACTTGGTTGTAGTACAAGTTTAGGGTCTTAGAAATGGGTTTGTGGTCCTAGGATGTGTGTGTGGTCGCACAAGTGCGTGTGTTGCTGCACAAGGGAGTGTGCTACCACACACAGGAGTGTGCTGCCGCACACAGGAGTGTGTGGCGGTACACAGGAGTGTGCTACCACACACAGGAGTGTGTGGTAGATTGGAATACCTCCATGAACATAGCTTGGTCTACTCATACTGGAGATCCAAGGATCTACCCTTGTGTCTAATCCACCATCCTTCGGTTCGTCACAACTTAGTACAACCCCCCATGAAGCTCTACAGAACATCCATTTGAACTCCCTCCGGCATCCTGAGTCCGGGAATCCCGACTTCGGCCTGACTTCCTGACAGACAACTCTACTGAACCGTTGTCACTTCCACACCACTCACACCAAAACCTGATAATTCGAGGTTCCCACCAATACTGAACCGCAGGTTACCCACTGCTGCGACAATTCAGTGCCTCCACAGATTACAAAACTATCGTACATCGAGCCTTCGGCATGACTGGGCCGCCCTTCAGGGCCTACAGCCTCCCCGGTCCGCTCGCCGGGCGTTTGTCCTGACTGGGCCGCCTTAACAGGCCTTTAGTCTATGCGGACCATCCTGGTCCGCTAACCTCCCGCCCCAAATCCCGCTGTTCTACTGAACCCTTGTGCCTACGACTTACCGTCGGCCCGCACTGGTTATCTTGGCCTACTACCTCAATCCTACCGCTCTCCCTGGAACCTATGTGCCTACGACTCACCGTCGGTCCGCACCGGGTATCTTAGCCTACTGCATAGCGCAGGACTGCCTCAACCCCCTCCAAATGCCAAAACGATCAAGAAAAGATCTAACCCGGTTCCCAGAACCTGAATGACAGAACGTCTTAATCCCAAACCCTTCCAAAACTAACGAATACTCATTCAGATCCACTCTCAGTCCCCAACCGGAGTATTACCCGATCCGAGAAGATTAATCCTAGAAACACTCCGAACTGATGAGACCACCAAAATCCTCTGCACTCCATCCGATCTCTAATATCAATTTCGGTTCAACCCAAATACACCGGAGTCCACAGTCTACTCCAATAGCATGTTCGATACTTGGAACAGACCTATTGTTTACTATAGCATAACAGTCTACTCAATACCCGAACATAGATCTACAAACATATACAAAGTCTTCAACATGACTGGACCGCCTCACCAGGCCTTCAGCCTATCTAGACCACTCTCAGAACGTTCAGCATGTCTGGACCGCCTCTCCGGGCCTTCAGCCTGTCCGGACCGTTCTCTGAGCCTTCAGCCTGACTGGTACGCCCCACCGACCTTCAGTCTATCCGGACCACTCTAAACTGTTGAGCATCTCCCTGGGCCATCCCTCCTGGTGCTCTCTCCCATGCGTCCTGTTCTCACCCACTTGGGGCTTCGAAATCCTGATCTACTTTGTGGACTATACTTCCCCGGCCTAACCCTAGGCCTCATGTCGATCGTCCATCCTCTCGGAAGACCGTGGTCTAATCCCTGACCTGCGTATCTTCCACATACGCTGAAATCCCGCATACGCGTGCTGAAGTACTGTCCGACCTTGGCAGCTAACCGAACCCTCAATGATCGATGTTCCCTCTGAGAATTTCTAATTCTCCCCCACTTGGGACACTAACCACTACCCACTAGTGGCGAAATCACAACTCTACTTAACCGTCCAAGCCAAGCATTTCCATACCTCCCATAGAATGATGAATCCTGAAACGAAGAGTCTCCGCAGAACCACTCTCCTGGCGTGGAGCAACCGAACTTCGAAGAACCCGAATCCCAGCTGAACACTTCTGCCTCTCCAATTCACAGTCTCTAGCCCTGGAATGGTGATCCTATATCCTAACTTCTGATCACCATCACCCCTGGATACTAACCGTCTACAACCCTTGATACTAAATTCCTCAACTCTCCTATGCCATATGCAGAAAGGGATGGAAAATTCACAACATAAATAGAATCAATAAGATACAGATAGAAACATACCCGCGGCTGCATCTGGCGCTGTCCTGGCCTCCTCTGCCATAAGCTGGGTAGCAACGAACTGTCTAATGTCAGTCTTGAGCATGCTCAAATAACGTGTAATCTGAGCCTGCTCGGAAGCAAACTCCGGGCAAAACATTGCTCTCTCAGTGAACATGCGGGTGATCTCCGTCACCGACTCCGTACCCTGTCTCAACTCCAAGAACTCCTGAGCTAGCCGCTCACGCTCGACCCGAGGAATGTAGCGGGAGTAGAACATCTCCCTAAACCGATCCCAAGAAACTGCAGCTCTCTGCTCATCTGAATAAGACCCTGTCATCAACCTCCACCAGTCCTTCGCCCCGGACCTCAACATGTTCAGGGCACATCTGACCTTTTGGTCAGCCGGGCAGGAACATGTGAAAAAGCATCCCTCGATGTCTGATAGCCACCTCATGGCTATGATAGGGTCCTGAATCCCATTATCGAATTCCCGATACTGAAAAGCCCGACTGGCTACTACCCCTGCCGCTGTTACAGCTGCAGTATCTTCCGCGGCAGCCGCCTCTGCAAGGACTGCATAGCGCTCGTCAAAGTACTCGACCATGGCAGTCCTGATAGACCCAAACATCTCCGGCAACTGAGCCCGAAACATAGCAGCAACCTCATCATGCAGGATCTCCCGGATCCTGTCATCCATCTCGTCCTGCCTCATCTGGCCGATAGTCTCGGGTGCTGCCGGCGCCTCCTGTCCATCCTCTCCTGATCCTGACCCAGATCCAACCACGAATCGCCGTGTAACCACCATACTGAAAACATACCCAAAGGATATTAGATACTCCTCATAACAACCCGGGAACCAACTCCCAACCAAAAACCCTAGGGGTTGTGACTTCCTTGACACGCGTATGGGTCCTGTGCTTTCAGTAGTACGGGCCCATACTACCTTCCACACCTACCCATATTTGTCCCAAGTATCATCACAACGCCCTAACAATACACACAAATATAGAGAGCGCTCAATCCTCACTCCTAGAGGAAATACTAAATCTCTCATAACTGGCCTCCCGACCTCGCACAACCCTCCTACCACCAACTGCCATATGACCCTCCATTGGTGCCAGTTAACCATTGCATGAATACAATCACATGCCGCACGGCTTAAGCAATCTTAGGCTAAAAGATTCAATCCTACAACGGTTGGACTCAGACAAGAGCTGCGCAGCAGGACCAAATCCCTTACCCTAAGACCATCTAACCCCTGTAGCATGTGACTTAGAGCATTCACCCAATAGTTAGTTCACACACGAAAGAGTCATAAAACAATCAATGAGGTACTCTACATAACATAAGGCATCAAAGATCAGGCAATTCTATCATACGATTCCTGGGGATCCCTATCTTAGTACTAGCATGCTGTTCTAACACATAAGATCAATAACTTGTATGGTATTTTGGGGCCTATTTACTGGCTCTGGCTGATTGTACACTTCGCATCCTCCTTTCTTATTTTGAAAACCTTTTTAAGAAATCATTTTGAAAATCTTTTCCTTGGTTTGAGACTGGATTCACACGAATGTTCCTCCAATTCACTCAAACCAAGGCTTTGATACCAACTTGTAACACCCATAAAATTCAAGCCAAATTTAAACTTTTAAAACATTCAAAATACCAAACGTTATTACAAAAAGGTTTTCCAAAATAGTTTAATATCATAGCTCCCAGAAATCATAATCATAAACCGAGGAAGTGTACGGTCACGCCTTCGCCTTTCCGCGGTCAGCCGCTGTACCTGAAACAATAATCGATAAATGTAAGCTCGAAGGCTTAGTGAGTTACCCCCAAAATACCAACCTCATATAACCATAATCATATCATATCAACAAATACAGAACAGCCATGCATCTCGAGTCTACAGTGTGACTGGTTCGCCCGCACCGGGCCTTCAGTCCACCTGGTCCACTCTCTGAGTCTACAGTTTGACTGGACCGCCCGCACCGGGCCTTCAGTCTATCTGGTCCACTCTCCGAGCCTCGGCACGTCTGGTCCGCCCTCTCGGGCACTTCAGCCTATCCGGACCTCTCGCCGGGCCTTCGACCTGACTAAGTGCCCTCCCGGGTCTGCAGTCTATCCAGTCCGCCCTGGATATGTTGGTCTACAGCACGAAGCAGGACCCGCCTCAACCCAACCCCCAATCAAACAACCATGTGCACATATAACGGATAATCACATAACAGTCTAAAGGCAAACAAACCAATCTAACAGATCATATAGCATAACAACATCCTATAACCAGGATACCGACCTAACCGGTCACTAACATAGCATCATCCTATATACCAGGATACCGACCTACCAGGTCACTAACATAGCATCATCCTATATACCAGGATACCGACCTAAACCAGGTCACTAAACACAATACCGTCCTAACTACCAGGACGCAGATCTCACAGATCAATAAACATATCATGCAATATACCCGGATACAAATCCGATAAAGGGCCGGCCTTGGTGCCGTAGACCCTGTTGATATAATGAGGATAACTCACCTCGCAAGTAGCTCGGAAGGTAGTGTCAAACTCCTCCAAATGTAGCTCCAACTCCAACACCTATATTCACCAATGTCCTTTGCTATAAATATCCAATGTATCAGAATACCCTCAGAAGTCAACTGGTCAACCCTTGGTCAAAGTCAAAGTCAACTATCAAGGTCAACAGTCCATGTTGACCTTAACTCGTCTAGTACCCTGAGCTACTCTGTGACATCCCCAAAATCACGGCCAGAAAAGACCGGTTTCATTTATGCTTTTAAATAAAATCAGAGTAATCCTTTGATTAAAAGAGTTGCGGAATTTGTTCCCAAAACGAAATATGATAAAAATTTATCAAAGTATTTCATAAAGAAATGTATTTTCATTATATAACAAAATCTCAGGATGTCATGTTCCGATACAGACCAAAATCATAAACAATACAAAATAGACCTTACAACAGTTATACATAACTACATGTCTATACTCCAAAAATATCTTGACAAAGTCATCCAACTTATGCCCTTGCGCCACTAACTGTAATACAAAGAAACTGAGTGGGTCAGGCTTGGGAGCCTGGTGAGCATATAGGGTTTTCAACCCACAATAAATAATTATATTTAATTTCACCAACCAACAATAACCCGATTACCCATTCCCGTTATCCTCACTTTATGTCCCTAAAACAACAACTATTACAAAGCACCTAATCTAGGATTTTCATCGGGACGGACATTACTGCAAAGGGGTTTCTTTAACAATAGATGTCCTAAAGGCAACCATGATGGGGATAGAGTACACCGGTGAACACATCGTTCACAACACCTACAGGTTATGAGCCTGCTAGTGTTCCACTGGACCGTCTAGAAAGAGTCCGTGGTCGTCATCCATACTCCGCTAGATGACTAGATCAACAACACCATCGAGGCCTCTCATCATTTTATTTCATCACACACCAACTGGCTACCCATGTTCTACCCAACATATTAGCAGATAAAATATATACGTTTATATACAGCTTAAAACCTGTATAAAACATTCATTCAACAACTAGTTTAAATAAACAAATAATATACAAACACATAGCACGTATTTTACAAGAATACTTCATATCTATGTGTTAGAAGAAAACGAATATACACTCACTTGATAAGACGATGAGCGGACAGCACCTCGTCTCTTAAAATAATCTTTTCCGATAAAACCGGGATGTTTTTCTTGAAAACCGGGCTTCTCGCGGGCAGAGTTTCGGCTCGGAAACTTTACTTCTCGGGATCTTCGGGGCTTCGGAACTTGCTTCGGGGCTCGGGAATGATACCGGGGCTTCGGGATATCTCTTGCACGAAAAACGATGCAAAACGGGAGAGAGAGAAGAGAAAATGAACAAAGGAATCGGCTGCCCTCGCATTCTATTTATAGGGGCTGAGTCCTCGCATTACGCTGGGCGTAATGCTTCGGTACGCGGGGCGTAATGCTTTGGAAACGTCATCGCTTACGTCATCGGAGCACTCGAGTCCGAGGCGGTTCATGCACCGGAGTACGCTGGGCGTACTCGAAGGTTACGCGGGGCATACCCTTCGGATAAGCTTTGGTATGCGTGCCACGAACTTCAAAAATTCATAACTTTCGCATACGATGTCCGTTTTCGACGTTCTTTATATCCACGCGTAGGTGAGATTATGCTCTACAACTTTCATTTAGACTCTGTTGACAAATTTTGACTTTTATTTTTATTATATTATTTTTAGTAGGCCGGGACAGGAAAACTTCGATATAAAATCATAACTTCTTCATCCGACGTCCGTTCTCGTCTTTCTTTTTACCGTTGGGCTACTAACGATGAGATCTTCAATTCTCATTTAGAAAGTTTCGGCTAGAAACCACTCGATCTCAAATTCGAGTATTCGGACTGCATACTGCTAAGCTGAAACTTAGAAAAATCATAACTTCCTCATACGAAGTCAGATTTGGGCATTCTTTTTATGCATGCTCTTGGTTTAACGTATTCTACGACTTTCGTTTAGATTACTAAGGCTAGATATCGCTCTATCTTAAATTCGTATTTTACGTCCTTCAGCGTCGTGCCGGTTCCGTCGCGAAACTTCGACAGGTCATAACTTCTTCGTTATAATTCGGATTTCAGCATTCTTTATATATTCGGAAACCTTGCCACGACCACTACAACTTCCTTCATAGATATCGAGCTTATCTAATATTTTATTTTTACGCTTATTTTTATTCTTAATTTAATTAAGCCACATAATTAAGCATAAAACACATAATACTCAAATAACACATTCTTATTATTTCAAAATGAGTTACAAGGGTTAACCTAGACTTTTACAACAATATTAATGCCTAGCCCAGAAACACGGGCGCTACAACTCTCCCCACCTTAGAATGATTCCGTCCCCGGAATCACACATCAACAAACAAATGCGGATAACGACTCATCATGTCACTCTCCGTCTCCCAGGTGAGATTTGGCCCATTCGCATGTTTCCAACGGACAAGCACTAATTCGACCATCTTACGTCGTAACTTCTTAGTCTTTCGGTCAACGATTGCCTCCGGTTCTTCAATTAACCTTTTATTCTCATCAATTCTCAACTCCGAAAGTGGAATCATGTCGGGAACTTCTCCCGTGAACTTCCTCAAATAACACACATGAAAAGTGTTATGAATTCCACTCAGTTCTTCTGGTAGTTCGAGCTTGTAAGCTTGGTTCCCAATCCTCTGAAGAACTTTAAACGGTCCAATAAACCTTGGACTTAACTTTCCCCTTTTTCCAAACCTTATAAGTCCCTTCCACGGCGAGACTTTAAGCAAAACCGAATCTCCAACTTCAAAAGTCATCGGTCTTCTTTTCTTGTCAGCATAGCTCTTTTGACGATCCTGAGCTGCTAACATTCTCTCCTTAATTATTTTCAACTTTTCAGCAGTTTGATGGACTATCTCCGGTCCCATAAACTGCTTTTCCCCAGCCTCAAGCCAACAAGACGGCGTGCGACACTTCTATCCGTACAAAGCTTGATAAGGTGCCATCTTTATGCTCGAGTGGAAACTATTATTGTAGGAAAATTCTACCAAAGGTAAATGTTCATCCTAGTTACCTAGGAATTCCAGGGTACATGCTCTCAACATATCTTCAAGTGTTTGTATCGTTCTTTCGCTCTGACCATCAGTCTGTGGATGGTAAGATGTACTCAAACACAACTTGGTACCCAATTCCTCTTGTAGACTTTTCCAAAACCTTGAGGTGAAACGGCTGTCACGATCTGATACAATTGTTAACGGAACACCGTGAAGCCTCACAATTTCCTTCACGTAAGAATTTGCAAGCTTATCCATAGACCATTTCTCCTTGGCTGCTATGAAATGCGCACTCTTAGTGAAGCGATCAACGACCACCCAAATCATGTCGTGACCATTCTTTGTCCTGGGTAGTTTAGTGACAAAATCCATAGCAATGTCTTCCCATTTACCCATAGGCACAGGTGAAGGTTCTAAACTCCCGTATGGTTTCTGATGTTGTGCCTTGACTCTCGCACAGGTCACGCACTCCGCCACATACTTCGCAATGTCGAGCTTCATCGTCGGCCACCAGTAATAGGGTTTCAGGTCCCTATACATTTTAGTGCTGCCCGGATGAATTGAGTACATGGTTTTGTGAGCTTCTTCCATCAGAAGATCTCTTATTCCTCCTGACTTAGGTACCCAAATACGATCTTGGAATACCTTCAGTCCATGACCGTTTGTACCGAACACCAACGTTTTGCCCAAACGTTCCTCCTTCCGGTCATTCTTTTCTGAAGCTTCTTCTTGAGCTTTCTTTATACTCTCCACAATTGTTGAGACAACTTCTATTCTCAACGCTCTTGGCCTTTTTCTCTCAAGATTGACTTTCCGACTGAGAGCATCAGCAACAACATTGGCTTTACCGGGGTGGTAAAGTATCTCACAGTCGTAGTCCTTAAGTAATTCTAGCCAGCGTCTTTGCCTCATATTCAATTCTTTCTGATTAAAGAGATATTGGAGACTCTTATGATCAGTGAAAAGTTTGCACTTCGAGCCATAGAGGTAATGCCTCCATATTTTCAGAGCAAATACTACCGCTGCCAACTCCAAACCATGAGTGGGGTAGTTCTTTTCGTGCTCCTTCAGCTGTCGAGACGCATATGCTATCACCTTTTATCTTTGGGTCAAAACACAACCCAACCCAACACTAGACGCATCGCTATAGACAGCGAAGTCTTCAACTCCATCGGGTAAAGAAAGAATCGGTGCTTCACATAGCTTCTTCTTCAGCAACTCGAATGCTTCTTTGTGCTTATCACTCCAAGTATAAGTAGCTCCTTTGTGAGTCAAAGCTGTTAATGGAGTAGCGATCAAAGAAAAGCCTTGGATAAACCTTCGGTAGTATCCGGCTAATCCCAAAAAGCTTCGGACCTCCGTGTGACTTTTTGGTTGTTCCCACTTCATCACAGCTTCGATCTTTGCTGGATCAACCATTATTCCTTCTTGGTTGACCACATGACCCAAGAATTAGACTTCTCGGATCCAAAAATCACATTTGGAGAACTTAGCATATAGCTTCTCCTTCTTCAAGACTTCTAACACTTCGCGCAAGTGTTTTCCATGCTCCTATTGGCTTTTCGAATAAACCAGAATGTCATCTATGAACACTATCACAGATTTATCGAGGAACGGATTACAAACCCTGTTCATTAAATCTATGAATGCTGCTGGAGCATTGGTTAGTCCGAACGACATAACCAAAAACTCGTAGTGTCCATATCGTGTTCTGAATGCAGTCTTCTCGATATCCTGCTCTCTCACCTTCAGCTGATGATATCCTGACCTTAGGTCGATCTTTGAAAAATAACTTGAACCTTGAAGTTGATCGAACAGGTCATCAATCCTCGGCAATGGATATCTATTCTTTATCGTTTCCTTATTCAGCTCTCTGTAGTCAATGCACATTCTCATACTCCCGTCCTTTTTCTTTACAAATAACACCGGGGCTCCCCAGGGTGATGAACTAGGTCGGATAAAACCTTTGTCCAATAACTCCTGAAGTTGTGTCATAAGCTCTTTCATCTCTGTTGGCGCTAGTCGGTAAGGTGCTTTTGCTATTGGTGTGGTTCCTGGTAACAAGTCAATACGAAATTCTACTTGTCGATCAGGCGGTAATCCAGGAAGATCTTCGGGAAATACTTCCGGATAATCACACACCACCGGAATGTTCTGCACCTCCTTTTTCTCCTTCTTAGCATCGATCACGAATGCCAAATATGATGTACATCCTTTGGCCAAACACTTTCTGGCTTTCATTAGCGAAATGATTCCAGAATTTACTCTGCGTTTGTCCCCATACACCATAAAGGACTCTTTCCCTGGCGGGTTTACTTTTACTATCTTCTTCTTGCATAAAATCGCGGCGTCATTGGCGCTAAGCCAATCTATTCCCTGCACGATGTCGAAACCATTTAGTTCGATAGACAATAATTCCTCGTGGAACTTATTCCTGTTCAAATCAATTAAGATGTTTTTCATACGATGGCTAACAGGTACAAACTTGCCACTAGCAACTTCGACTAATAAAGCATTATCTAGTCTATCGACAGGCAAAGCTAGTTTTCTACCAAATTCATGCGAAATAAAGGAGTAGTTGGCTCCAAAATCAAATAAAATTTAGGCAGGCAATTTGTTTACGAGAAAGGTACCTGAAGCGACATCAGCTTCTTCCTTGGCAGCTTCCAGTGTCATCTGGAAGGCTCTCGCCTTCGGCTTTGGCGGAATGTTGGGTTTTGCTGCCTCCTTCTTTTTCAGACAATCCCTCGAGATGTGCCCCTCCTCCCCACACCCATAACAAAATTTCTTGGTGAAGGTGAATTCGTTGGCATAGTGCCCTGACTTTCCACATTTGAAGCATGTGACTTCCCCGTCACATTTCCCATGATGCTTCTTCTTGCATTTGTCGCACCACTTCGCTTCGCCTCCTCCTCCTCTCGAACTAGACTTCGAGAATTTCTTTTTCTTGTTGGACCCTGAAGGCCCATCCAACTTCCTCTTCTCACCAACCTCTGATCTCTCCATACCCTTCTCCCTGATCTGAGTCTCAACATTCTTAGCAGCCCAGATGGCGGCTTTCAAAGTTGTGGCTTGCTTAACCATTGGACCAAAGTCCACTGGTAATCCACGGGAAAACTTGTTGACCTTTGAGAGTTCTGTTGGAACTAGGTATGGAATAAGCTTCATCTTCTCCGTGAAACTTACAGCGTATTCAGCAACGCTCATCTTTCCCTTCTTCAAATTCTGAAACTCATTATTGATTTCTAGAAGGTCCTGCTCGGAGCAGTATTGCAGTTTCAGTTGTTCCACAAAGTCTTCCCAAGACATTTTACTCGCTTCTCCCTTGGGTATAGAGTCAGCTAACAACTTCCACCAACTCAACACGCCAGATTTCAACAAAGGGATCGCAAGAGCGGTCTTCTGCCTGTTGCTGCATTCGCAACTTTCAAACATTGTCTCCATTTCGGAGATCCAATCCATAACTTGCACCGGCGTCGGGCTTCCAGATAGACACGGTGGCTTAGATGCCATAAAATCCTTGTATTTACATCCTCTTCCATCATTTCCTCCATCACGATTGTTTTGCCTAACAATCGGTGGGTTGGCTTGACCAACAGTCCCACTGAAGTTTCCTCCTTCCGACGACCCTCCATTCACTTCGGGCTCTTCAACTTGAATTGAAAGTTCTTCACGATTTTGTTGAAGCAGACGTCTAGTTTCTTCCATCTGACGATCCAACATCGTCTGAATCATCAATTGTACACCAGCCATTGTCACCGGCTCAGGTGCAGCAGCTACAACAGGTATTTGCTCGATTACAGGCGGTTGATTCCTGTTTTCGTTCATGTTTCCAGCGCCACTTCTTGTTCTTGCCATCGTTGATCTATACACCGAACAAGGTGAATTTAGATCCTTCTTCACGATAGATAATTATCCAAATCACTCCGAAACGTTTATATGCTAGTTCTAATATTGTCGACGCACGCTTAGAATCCTAAACACATAAGGTTTCCAGATCCGGTCGGCAACAGACCATAGATCCGAACAAACAATATCATGTATAGCAAACATATAGCATTTAGCACATAAAAGCATTTTAGGCAACTTTCCTAAAATAAACTAGTGCGCGTGTCTAAAATATAACAGACACTATCTCAAAATCTTCACTTAGCATTCTAAGTTTAAGTCTAGAAATCCTACAAATTCCTAGTTCGCTTAAACTAATGCTTTGATACCAACTGTGACATCCCCAAAATCACGGCCAGAAAAGACCGGTTTCATTTATGCTTTTAAATAAAATCAGAGTAATCCTTTGATTAAAAGAGTTGCGGAATTTGTTCCCAAAACGAAATATGATAAAAATTTATCAAAGTATTTCATAAAGAAATGTATTTTCATTATATAACAAAATCTCGGGATGTCATGTTCCGATACAGACCAAAAGCATAAACAATACAAAATAGACCTTACAACAGTTATACATAACTACAGGTCTATAATCCAAAAATATCTTGACAAAGTCATCCAACTTATGCCCTTGCGCCACTACCTGTAATACAAAGAAACTGAGTGGGTCAGGCTTGGGAGCCTGGTGAGCATATAGGGTTTTCAACCCACAATAAATAATTATATTTAATTTCACCAACCAACAATAACCCGATTACCCATTCCCGTTATCCTCACTTTATGTCCCTAAAACAACAACTATTACAAGGGACCTAATCTAGGATTTTCATCGGGACGGACATTACTGCAAAGGGGTTTCCTTAACAATAGATGTCCTAAAGGCAACCATGAGGGGGATAGAGTACACCGGTGAACACATCGTTCACAACACCTACAGGTTATGAGTCTGCTAGTGTTCCACTGGACCGTCTAGAAAGAGTCCGTGGTCGTCATCCATACTCCGCTAGATGACCAGATCAACAACAACATCGACGCCTCTCATCATTTTATTTCATCACACACCAACTGGCTACCCATGTTCTACCCAACATATTAGCAGATAAAATATATACGTTTATATACAGCTTAAAACCTGTATAAAACATCCATTCAACAATTAGTTCAAATAAACAAATAATATACAAACACATAGCACGTATTTTACAAGAATACTTCATATCTATGTGTTAGAAGAAAACGAATATACACTCACTTGATAAGACGATGATCGGACAGCACCTCGTCTCTTAAAATAATCTTTTCCGATAAAACCGGGATGTTTATCTTGAAAACCGGGCTTCTCGCGGGCAGAGTTTCGGCTCGGAAACTTTACTTCTCGGGATCTTCGGGGCTTCGGAACTTTCTTCGGGGCTCGGGAATGATATCGGGGCTTCGGGATATCTCTTGCACGAAAAAAGATGCAAAACGGGAGAGAGAGAAGAGAAAATGAACAAAGGAATCGGCTGCCATCGCATTCTATTTATAGGGGCTGAGTCCTCGCATTACGCTGGGCGTAATGCTTCGGTACGCGGGGCGTAATGCTTTGGAAACGTCATCGCTTACGTCATCGGAGCACTCGAGTCCGAGGCGGTTCATGCACCGGAGTACGCTGGGCGTACTCAAAGGTTACGCGGGGCGTACCCTTCGGATAAGCTTTGGTATGCGTGCCACGAACTTCAAAAATTCATAACTTTCGCATACGAGGTCCGTTTTTGACGTTCTTTATATCCACGTGTAGGTGAGATTATGCTCTACAACTTTCATTTAGACTCCGTCGGCAAATTTTGACTTTTATTTTTATTATATTATTTTTAGTAGGCCGGGACAGGAAAACTCCGATATAAAATCATAACTTCTTCATCCGACGTCCGTTCTCGTCTGTCTTTTTACCGTTGGGCTACTAACGATGAGATCTTCAATTCTCATTTAGAAAGTTTCGGCTAGAAACCACTCGATCTCAAATTCGAGTATTCGGACTGCATACTGCTAAGCTGAAACTTAGAAAAATCATAACTTCCTCATACGAAGTCAGATTTGGGCATTCTTTTTATGCATGCTCTTGGTTTAACGTATTCTACGACTTTCGTTTAGATTACTAAGGCTAGATATCGCTCTATCTTAAATTCGTATTTTACGTCCTTCAGCGTCGTGCCGGTTCCGTCGCGAAACTTCGACAGGTCATAACTTCTTCGTTATAATTCGGATTTCGGCATTCTTTATATATTCAGAAACCTTGCCACGACCACTACAACTTCCTTCATAGATATCGAGCTTATATAATATTTTATTTTTACGCTTATTTTTATTCTTAATTTAATTAAGCCACATAATTAAGCATAAAACACATAATACTCAAATAACACATTCTTATTATTTCAAAATGAATTACAAGGGTTAACCTAGACTTTTACAACAATATTAATGCCTAGCCCAGAAACACGGGCGCTACATACTCGCCGAGTTCCTTGTATAACTTGCCAACTCGCCGAGTCACTCGTGTGACTCGTCGAGTTCCTAGGGTCAGTGGCCGTAACTCCTTGGCCAACTGGCCGAGTTTTCCCTTTATAACTCGCCGTGTTCATACATGTCCAAAGTTTGGGAAAACCCTCGCCGACTCGCATAGTCACTCGACTGACTCGCCGAGCCCACGGCAACCTTCATCGGACTCGTCGAGTCGTTCATACAACTCTCCGAGTCTACGACAATCTTCATTGGACTAGCCGAGGCGTTCATGCAACTCGCCGAGTCTCTTTAGTCCTTTATTCATACAGACAATTTTAAGCCATGCTAAGGCTCCAAATTGTAGATCCAGCTTCCCAATGCACGTTTATTACGTAAAGTTGCAAACTTTACGTGCATGCAAGGCTCTAATGACTCATAATGCCAAAACTAAACTTGAAATGGAGTTTAACTCAAAAGGAAGGGTTCATGCTTGCTAAAGATGGAGACTTTATGGCTCTAGAGTCCAAGATGAGCTCAGATCTGAATTGGCAACTTCAGATCCTATCCCATACCCGAAAATGATTATCACCCATGCTATAAAAGCCCTAATCTTCAACATGAAGGGATCTAGGGAGAACAAGGTCAAGGTAACAACTTGTTACCTTCAAATGATGCTAACTGAGGTAGACTTCAGATCCCCAAATGGTCTTGCCTCCAACTTCTTGATCTTCAAGCTTCTAGCAACAAAATCTTCTTCCCAAGCTTGAAATTCACACTAATATGGAGCACACACATGAATTAGGGTTTCTGGACTCTCAAGAGGCAGTAAAGGGAGGCTAAGGGGCAAATAATCCTTTAAATAGGGTGCAAAGCCCCGCGATTTAGGGTTTCATCCTCCAGCTCCTACTCGTCGAGTCCCTTCTTGGACTCGGCGAGTAGATCACTTAAGTGTGCGGCCTAACCCGCTCCTACTCGACGAGTCAGGAAACTAACTCGTCGAGTAGACCTTGAATTCATGAGAATTCATCACCATAAATTGATATTCGAGAATCGGGGCGTTACACCTTGTGTAGATGATAAAGGTCAACCCAGCTTCAAAATGGACTAGGTTCCAAAGACCAACTAATCCCGCATTCTATGCTGGGGCAGCTATGGAGGAATATCATCAGACTTCAGTTTGTTGATAGTGGCTGTTCCAGGAACATGATAGGAGACATCTCTCATCTGTACGACATTGAGAATCTTCATTGAGAGCATGTGTCCTTTGCGGGAAGGAAGAAAGAAAGGATCATAAATGGGGATCTTATTTAATGGCATGATGAATATTGAATAATCTTAACTTCGTTCCGGAATTGAAACACAACTAAGGTTGAATGTGTTGCTGCATCTACGTGCTATTCTCAGAGCATCTGGATGCAACTTCAATTGCTGAATTACGGTTTAAGTTTTCTTCTCGATACTTCTAAGTTTTTCATAAAATGATTCGTTTTGAAGACAATTTTTTTAAATTTGCGTATTTATTTTGTTTCCTTTATTCCCCATGCACAAATTAAGGGGGAAAAATAAAAATACAAAAAATATATATATAAAAATCAAAAATACAAAAATATTTTTTCTTTCGTAAGTATTTTTGGGAAGTGATATGAAGTTTAGAGTAAAGAGCAATCTGAAATTCGTGTAATACACTGAAACTAAATTGTTTAGACTCTGTGTTCAATGTGTTGGTAGGCACGAAGGATTCCATATTAAAGGACTAGACACAGCTGACAAAGAAAGGACTAGACAATGTTAACTCATCTGGACTTAGATAGTTTCATTTGGTGTAACACCCATAAAATTCAAGCCAAATTAAAACTTTTTAATACATTTTAAAACCATCAAGTTATTATAGTTTGTTTTCAAAATGGTTTAGACATCAGTGTATCCCCAGAATCAATTCATAAAACCATAAAATAAGAGGAGTTGTACGATCACGCCTTTGCCTTCCTGCGTTCATCTGATTTACCTGAAACAATAAACTGAAAACTGTAAGCCCGAGAGCTTAGTGAGTTACCCCCAAAATACCAACCTCAAATAACCATAATCATATCATATCAACAAATACAGAACAACATACATAATAAGTCGTCAGCCTGACTGGACCGCCTCACAGGCCTTCAGTCTATCTGGACTGCTATCCGAGCCATCGGCACGTCTGGACTGCCTCGCAGGGCCTACAGCCTATCCGGACCGCTCGCCGGGTATGTTGGCCTACAGCACAAAGCAGGACCGCCTCAACCCAACCCCCAATCAAACAAACATATGCACATAAATATCATACGCTAGCTCATTTCATATAACGGTCGAACCGATCTAACAGATCACCAATCATAGCAACATCCCAATAACCGGGATACACACCTAACCGGTCACTAACATAGCATCATCCTATAACCAGGACAATCATGTGCACATAGACATCATATAACACTAGCATGTATATATATAACAGTCAAACCGATCTAACATATCACAAAGCATAGCAACAATCCTATAACCAGGATATCGACCTAACATGTCACTAACATAGCATCATCCTATATACCAGGATACCAACCCCACCGGGTCACTAAAGCATAACATATCACCATCCCAACTACCAGGATATTAATCAGTAAGCATAACATGCAATAATCCGAATACAATCCATAAAGGGTCGGCCTTGGTGCCTTAGACCCCATTGATATAGTGAGGAGAACTCACCTGGCACTGCTGAAGTCCCGCGGATAAAACTCCAGCTACTGGTTGACAGCTTCCCGAACTATCAACATCAAACAACACCCAATTAATAATTGGGTTCCAAGCCTAAGGTCCAACTCACACTACAAAACCCAATAGTCAAGTAATGGGCCAAAGCCCAACACATGGCCCAATTTTCCAAATTGGGCCCAACCCTTCACATGGGCCTTACCCCTTAGGCCCAACCATCCCTCCTGGTCCAAACACTTGGCATACTAATGGCCCAATCTCTCATAACCATAAAGGTCCAGTTATGGCCCATCTATGGCCCAATTTTCAAATTGGTCCCCAGTCCTCACATGGGCCTTATCCTAAATCCCATCTAATTATTTTGGTCCATTAGCTTGTTCTTGGATAGCCCATCAATAGTCCAATCACTAAAGCCCAATAGGAAGGCCCAACTCTAGGCCCAAGTGAAAATAGGGCTTTCACATGAAATGATGATTAGGGTTAAGTGTTTCTTACTTAACCCATTAAGGACTTAATCCATTAAGGACTTAACCCATTAAGTCCATTATTGCCTTAAGTTAGTTTGCCAATGATTATTATGTAATATCTCAAGTTATTAAATAATCTCGTGTGTGTCCCGGTAAATTCTCAAAATTAAGGTTTTAAGCCATTAAGATTTTCCAAACCCAAATTAGGGTTTCCTACCCAATACTAGCCCATTAGTCAACCGGTTGGGCTTTTAGGTCACTTTGGGCCTCATTGGGCCCATTAAGATTTTATTAAGTCAATTAGGGCTTTATTGGGCCCCATTAAGCCCACTAGAGTTTCATTAAGCCCATTAGGGTTTCAAGCATCCCAACGAATCAATACCACAATGCAAAGCACACCGCCACCCGACACGGCGGCCGGTGGCGGCAGGAGACGGCAGCCACCACCTCACGGTGGTGGTTAGGGTTTTCTTTTGCATTATTTCACTTTGGTTACAAATTACAATATTACCCTCTTAACACACACAACCAATAAAACACATACTAAATACACACACACAACCGTACTGTGGCGGCAGGCGGTGGTCGGAGGTGGCAGCCACCACCTCATGGTGGTGGTGGCCCACTATTGATTCCAAAAATACACCACCCACATATACACACCTAAATACTTAGCAATACACACACATACACACACAGCCACCTCACGGTGGCTGGTGGCGACGAAACCACGACAGCAAGCGGCTGTCGGCGGCGGATGACGTTGAACGAAACAGTACTAGCAGCAACCGAGGCGTCTAGAGGCGATAACAACTGCGACGACTAGGGTTGGCCATTAGTCGCCAACGAATGGATGACGGCGGCAGCGAATGCATTTCCCACCGTTTGAGCGCAACAGGGGCAGCAACCTCGGTGGTTTACGACCCACCATCGTTTCTTGTCCCCGGCAGACGGCTGGATGGTCGTCAGGTTGCGAATGAATGCTTGAAAGGCGGTATTCCAAGCGAACGACGGCAACACGCACCCAACTTCATTCCCCGGTGCTAGAATGGACACGAGGTGGTTGCTCTGGTGGTTTGGGGCTCCAACGGTGGTGATGCGCGACTCGGTGGAGGAAGGTAGCGGCGCCGGAAGTTGAGAGAGCAATGGTGGCGGCTGAATGCCTCATTAGGTTTAGGGTTAGGGTGTGGACGGGAAGGAAAGGGTTATATACCCGGATCCTTAAACTAGTTCCCATATTAACACATTTAGTCCCTCTATTCCTTTTTCTTTCAAAACAAAACCCTAATTTACCCTTTACACCCTTGATTTCAATAATCCTTTTCATTACAAGTCCAACATTTACAAAACAACCCCTTTCTCTATAAATTATTCTCAATTAAGATTCGTAAATTACCATTAACCCCTCCTTCTGAAAATCCTTACAATTCAAGTCCAAAATGTTATCAATCAGCCCTTGACTTATGAAAATATTTACAAATTAAGTCCCACAATCACACTTTAACCCCTAGAGATATAAATCTTGTCATTTGGCTTCCCGAACCAACTCCCAACTAATTATTATTTGGTTTTGGACAATAATAATAATAAAATCATAATAAAATTACTTCTCGGGGTTCCGGGTTTATCATCAATTATCCCGTTTTAAACAGGATGTTACATTTGGACTGACCATACGACGCTTGGATAGATTGAGCAGTGAGATAAACAAGGGAGCCTACAAGATACATTAAAGTTACTTATCATCTAGAATTGTGGCTCAACATTTCTTCGAGGTACGGACTTATGTCCTTAATTCTGGTGCTGATAGGGTGACTGGGGGGTTCTGATAAAGTAGGTCTGTGTGAAGTTGTTTTTCTTTCTTATCCTCTTTGTCAGTCTTATGTTGCCCCTTTGCGTGATCGGAAGATCCGACCTGGGACGCAAAATAAGCACCTCTATTTCTATACATCTCTATCTATGCTTCTCTCTATCTATCTATGTCAGTCATATGTTGTCCCCTTTGCGTGATCGGAAGATCCGACCTGGGACACAGCATATGCACCTTTCTATGTCTTTAACCCTCTATCTGTGTTAGTCATATGTTTTACCCTCTGCGTGATTGGAACAGATCCGACCTGGGGCACAACATATGCATCTCTATATCTATCTTCTCTCTCAAATAATTGAGCACTCATCTAAACTAAAGAGCTCTTTGGAATTCCTTGATTGCTAGGGTATGTCGTGAAATGGGGAACACGTTCTAGTGCACTTAAAATTGAATTAACCAAAGGCTGACTGTAGATCTTGCTGCTGAATTTAAGTGGACAATAATATCATTGGTCGTCGTCAACTAAATGGTCTAGGACGATACACTAGGCTTCGGGGGTATTTCTTGCAATTTAGGAGAGAGTATAAGGGTGAGAGATGTAAATAAAGTAAACAAAAATCGGGCAGCCTTGAGTTCTATTTATAGTGGTTGAACATCGGGGTTACGCTGGGCGTAATGTCCTCGTACGCTGGGCGTATTGCTCAGCGGTGCTCTACGCAGGGCGTAAGCCTTCGTACGATGGGTGTAGGGTGATGCATGGCATCAGACATGTCGATGGTACAAGATACGTGTCGCATGCGAGGAAGTAGGCAACGTGGCCAACTTCGGATCACACACACGAGTACGCTGGGCGTACTCCCATTTTCCCAACTTCAAAAATTCGTAACTTTCGTATACGAACTCCGTTTTTGACGTTCTTTATATCCACGCGTAGGTGAGATTATACTCTACAACTTTCGTTTAGACTCCGTTGGCTAATTTTGACATAAATTTTAAAGTTATATTTTTAACAGGCCGGGATAGGAAAAGTCCGTTAAAAATTCATAACTTCTTCATCTGACTTCCGTTTTCATCTGTATTTTTACCGTTGCACTAATATCGACGAGATCTTCGATTCTCGTTTAGATTGTTTCGGCTAAAAATCACTCGATCTAAATTTCGAGTTTTGGGTTGCATACTGCTAAGTTGAAACTTAGAAAAATCATAACTTTTTCATACGAAGTCAGATTTGGGCGTTCTTTTTATGCACGCTCTCGGTTTAACGAACTCTACGACTTTTGTTTAGATCACTAAGGCTAAAAATCGTTCTATCGTAAATTCATGATTTACGTCACGCAGTGTCGTACCGGTTCTGTCGCGAAACTTCGACAAGTCATAACTTCTTCGTTATAACTCGGATTTCAGCATTCTTTATATATCCGGAATCCGTGTCACGACCACTACAACTTCCTTCGTAGATATTAGGTTTATCTAATATTTTATTTTAATGCTTATTTTTATCTTTAATTTATCAAATCACAACAATTAAGCATAAAAAACATAATACTCAAATAATACATTTTTATTATTTCAAAACGGGTTACAAAAGTTAACCTAGACTATTACATCATCATTAATGCCTAGCCTAGAAACACGGGCGTTACAATTCTCTCCCCCTTAGGATGATTCCGTCCCCAGAATCATACATCAGCAAACAAATGCGGATAGCGACTCATCATGTCACTCTCCGTTTCCCCGGTGAGATTTGGCCCATTCGTATGTTTCCATTGCACTAGCACTAAATCGACCATCTTGCGTCGCAACTTCTTAGTCTTATGGTCAACGATTGCTTCTGGTTCTTCGATTAACCTCTTGCTTTCATCCAATTTTAATTCACAAATGGGAATTATGCCGGGAACATCTCCCATGAACTTCCTCAAATAACACACATGGAAAGTGTTATGAATACCATCTAGTTCTTCTGGTAGTTCTAGCGTGTAAGCTTGGTTCCCAATCCTCTGAAGAACTTTAAACGGTCCAATAAACCTTGGACTCAACTTTCCTCTTTTACCAAATCTTATAAGTCCCTTCCACGGCGAGACTTTAAGTAAAACCAAATCTCCAACTTTGAGTGTTATCGATTGTCTTTTCTTGTCAGCATAGCTCTTTTGACGATCTTGAGCTGCTAACATCCTTTCCCTAATCACTTTCAACTTTTCAGCAGTTTGATGAACTATTTCAGGTCCCATAAACTGCTTTTCCCCAGGTTCCCGCCAACACGACGGTGTTCGACACTTTTCTCCATACAAAGCTTGGTAAGGTTCCATCTTTATGCTTGAGTGGAAACTATTATTGTAGGAAAATTCTACCAAAGGTAAATGTTCATCCCAGTTACCTAGGAATTCCAGGGTACATGCTCGTAGCATATCCTCTAATGTTTGAATCGTTCGCTCGCTCTGACCATCGGTTTGCGGATGGTAAGCTGTACTTAGACACAATTTCGTACCCAATTCCTCTTGTAGACTTCTCCAAAACCTCGACGTGAAACGACTATCGCGATCTGACACAATCGTCAGGGGAACACCATGTGCTTTCCCTATCTCTTTCACGTAAACCTTTGCAAGCGTTTCCATAGACCACTTCTCATTGGCTGCTATGAAATATGCACTTTTTGTGAATCGATCAACGACCACCCAAATCATGTCGTGACCGCTTTTTGTTCTGGGCAGTTTAGTTACAAAATCCATAGTGATGTCTTCCCATTTACCCATGGGTACAGGTAAAGGTTCTAAACTCCCATACGGTTTCTGATGTTGTGCCTTAACCCTCGCACAAGTCACACACTCGGCCACATACTTTGCAACATCGAGCTTCATCTTCGGCCACCAGTAATAGGGTTTC
The DNA here is from genome assembly GCF_052849685.1 of Lactuca virosa. Classification (NCBI taxonomy): domain Eukaryota; kingdom Viridiplantae; phylum Streptophyta; class Magnoliopsida; order Asterales; family Asteraceae; genus Lactuca; species Lactuca virosa. Next base: position 20,683,616 of record NC_136426.1, on the reverse strand, counting down.
AGATCCCTATACATTTCCGTGCTTCCGGGATGAATTGAGTACATGCTCTTGTGAGCTTCTTCCATCAGAAGATCTCTTATTCCTCCCGTCTTAGGTACCCAAATCCTATCTTGGAATACCTTCAGTCCTTGACCGTTTGTATTGAACACTAACGTTTTGCCCAAACGTTCTTCTTTTCGGTCATTTTTCTCTAAAGCTTCTATCTAAGCTTTCTTTATACTTTCCACAATTGTCGAGACAACTTCTATTCTCAACGCTCTTGGCCTTTTTCTTTCAAGATTGACTTTCCGACTGAGAGCATCAGCGACAACATTGGCGTTACCGAGGTGGTAAAGTATCTCACAGTCGTAGTCTTTGAGTAACTCTAGCCAGCGTCTTTGCCTCATATTCAATTCTTTCTGATTAAAGAGATATTGGAGACTCTTATGATCAGTGAAAATTTTGCACTTCGTGCCATAAAGGTAATGCCTCCATATCTTTAGAGCAAATACTACCGCTGCTAACTCCAGGTCATGAGTGGGGTAGCTCTTTTCATGTTCTTTCAACTGTCGAGATGCATACGCTATCACATTTTCTCTTTGGGTCAGAACACAACCCAACCCAACACCAGACGCATCGCTATAGACAGAGAAATCTTCAACTCCGTCGGGTAGAGAAAGAATCGATGCTTCACATAATTTCTTATTTAGCAACTCGAATGCTTCTTTGTGCTTCTCACTCCATGTATAAGTAGCTCCTTTGTGGGTCAAAGTTGTTAATGGAGCAGCGATCGAAGAAAAGCCTTGGATAAACCTTCGGTAATATCCAGCTAATCCTAAAAAGCTTCGGATCTCCGTGGGACTTTTCGGTTGTTCCCACTTCATCACAGCTTCAATCTTTGCCGGATCAACCATTATACCTTCTCGGTTGACCACATGGCCCAAGAATTGGACTTCTTGAATCCAAAAATCACATTTGGAGAACTTAGCATACAAATTCTCCTTCTTTAAGACTTCTAACACTTCTCGCAAGTGTTTTCCATGCTCCTCTCGGATTTTCGAGTAAATCAAAATGTCATCTATGAACACTATCATAGATTTATCAAGGAAGGGTTTACAAACCCTATTCATCAAATCCATGAATGCTGCTGGAGCATTGGTTAGTCCAAATGACATAACCAAAAACTCATAGTGTCCATATCTTGTTCTGAAAGCAGTTTTCTCTATATCCTGCTCTTTCATCTTTAACTGATGATATCCTGACCTTATGTCGATCTTTGAAAAATAGCTTGAACCTTGTAGTTGATCGAATAGGTCATCAATCCTTGTCAAAGGATACTTATTCTTTATTGTTGCCTTATTCAGCTCTCTGTAATCGATGCACATTCTCATGCTCCCATCCTTTTTCTTTATGAATAACACCGGAGCTCCCCAGGGTGATGAACTAGGTCGAATAAAACCTTTGTCCAATAATTCCTGAAGTTGTGTCATAAGCTCCTTCATCTCTGTTGGTGCTAGTCGATACGATGCTTTTGCTATTGTCGTTGTTCCTAGTAACAAGTCGATACAGAATTCTACTTGTCGATCAGGGGGTAATCCGGGAAGATCTTCGGGAAAGACTTCCGGATAATCACACACCACCAGAATATTCTGCACCTCCTTCTTTTCCTTCTTAGCATCGATCACGAATGCTAGATATGATGTACATCCCTTGGCCAAACACTTTCTGGCTTTCATTAGGGAAATGATTCCAGAGTTTACTCTGCGTTTGTCTCCATACACCATAAACGACTCTTTCCCTGGCGGGTTTACTTTTACTTTCTTCTTCCTGCACAACATTTCGGCATCATTGGCGCTAAGCCAATCCATTCCCAGCACGATGTCGAAACCATTTAACTCAATAGGCAATAATTCCTGGTGGAACTTATTCCCATTCAAGTCAATGAAGATGTTTTTCATACGATGGCTAACAGGTACAAACTTGCCACTAGCAACCTCGACTATTAAAGCATTAAATAGTCTATCAACATGCACAACTAATTTTCTACCAAATTCATGCGAAATAAAGGAGTAGTTGGCTCCACAATCAAACAAAATTTGGGCAGACAATTCGTTTATGAGAAAGGTACCTGGTGCAACATCCACTGCATCCTTTGTAGCTTCCAGTGTCATCTGGAAAGCTCTGGCTTTTGGCTTTGGTGGGAGATTGGCCTTTGCTGCATCCTTCTTCTTCGGGCAGTCCTTCAAAATGTGCCCTTCTTCGTTGCACACATAGCAGACTTTCTTATTGAAGGTGCATTCATTGGCATAATGCCCAGGCTTTCCACATTTGTAACAAGTGACTTCCTCGCTACATTTCCCAACATGTTTCTTCTTACATTTGTCACACCACTTCGCTTAGGATCCTCCTTTATTCGAACCAGATTTTGAGAATTTGTTCTTTTTATTGGAACCTGAAGTTCCTTCAGACTTTCTCTTTTCGCCAACTTCAGCCTTGCTGGCGGCTCTCCCCTTAATCATATATTCAACAGACTTGGCAGCCCAGATAGCTGCCTCCAAATTAAGTGCCTGACGCACTGGCACTGCATACTCCCATGGAAGTCCCTTTGCGTACCTGTCTATTTTCGTCAGCTCATCTGGGACAATACGCAAAGCAAACTCCATTTTGTCTGTGAAGTTATTGGTGTATTCATCAATGGTCATACTTCCCTTCTTTAATGTCAAAAATTGGTTTTCTAGTTCAAGCACATTTTGGGCCGAGCAGTACTTGCGCTTGAATTGCACCAAGAACTCTGCCCAAGTCAGTTGCAGTGGCTCATTAGGGCTTAGGGTCTTCCCCAAAGTGTTCCACCAGCGAACAACGCTACCTATGAACTGACGCACTACAAATGTGGTTTGTAACTTGCCTTGGCAACTACATGTCATGAAAGCCAATTCCATTTCCGATATCCAATCCATCACTCTGACGGGATCTTCTTTTCCAGTGAAAGTTGATGGCTTGCAAGTCATAAAGTCTTTATATTTGCATCCATTTCTCTCCACTCCGTCCTCGTGGTTATTTCTCCTAACCACAAGCGGTTCAGTTTGACCAACAGATCTACTGTATTTTCCTTCCCCCGACTGACTGTCATTTAATTCAGGTTGTTCAACGGGAATTGAAGGTTCACTCCTGTTGTTCAGTAATATTTGCCTCATTTCCTCCCTTTGTTCAGCCATCATTGTCTGAATCATGGCTTGTACTCCATCCATGGTGATGGGTTCTGGTGCAACTTCTACTATTGGCACTTGTTCCATCACTTGGGGTTAAGGTTGCTGATTTCTATCTACATTTCTAGCTCCACTTCGGGTTCTTGCCATTTTGATCTATATACCAAATAAGGCGAATTTAGATATTTATTCACGATAGATTTTTAAATTCTCCTTATCACTCTGAAACGTTTACATGCTAGTTCTAATATCGTAATCGTACACTTAGAATCCTAAACACATAAGGTTTCCAGATCCGGTCGGCAAAAGACCATAAATCTGAACAAATAATGGCATATATGGCAAACATATAACACTTAGCACATAAAAGTATTTTAGGCATCTTTCCTAAAATAAACTAGTGCTCGTGTCTAAAATATGGTAGACACTCATCGCACGATCATCACTTAGCATTCTAAGTTTAAGTCTAGAAATCCTACAAATTCCTAGTTCGCTTAAACTAATGCTCTGATACCAACTGTGACATCCCCAAATTTCTCGGCCAGAAAAGACCGATTTAATTTATGCTTTTAAAATAAAATCAGAGTAATCTTTTTAAAAGATGTTGCGGAATTTGTCCCAAAAACAAAACATGATAAAAATTTATCAAAGCATTTCTTAAAAGAAATATGTATTTTCATTATATATAAAAACCTCGGGATGTCATGTTCCGATACAGACCAAAAGCATAAATGGTACATTATAAGCCTTACAACGAATATTTACATTTACTGGCTTATAATCCAAAAATCCCTCGTCATCATCCAAACTATGCTCTGGGTCCACTACCTCTAATATAAAAAGCTGAGTGGGTCAGGCTTGGGAGCCTGGTGAGCATATAGGGTTTTCAACCCACAAATAATAATAAATTTATTAAATTCATCAACCAAAAATAAATTTATTAATTTCATCAACCAACAATAACCCTGATTACCCATTCCCGTTATCCTCACTTTACGTCCCTAAACACCTATCATAAGGGACCTAGTCTAAGGATTTTCATCGGGGTGACAACACTTCTCTAGGGATTCCTCAACAATTTATGTCAAATAAGGCAACCATGAGGGGGATGGAGTACACTAGTGAACATATAGTTCACCAACACCTACAGGTTGCGAACCTGCTTGCGTTCCACTGGACTATCTAGAAAGGTATGTGGTCGCCATCTATACTCCGCTAGATGACTACAACAACAACAACAACATCGAGGCCTCTCATCATTTTAACACACATCAACTATTTCATCTACCCATGTTTTACACAAAATATTTGTAGATAAAAATAAATATACGGTTTAAAACTTTTATAAAACATCTATTCAACATCATCTCAATTAAGCAAACAATATAATTAAACATAGCACGTATATTATAGAAAATACTTTATATCTATGTGTAAGATGAAAGTGACTGCACACTCACTTGTTAAGACGATAATTGAGCAGCACCTCGTCTCTTAAAATGTTCGTTTCCGATAAAACTGGGATGTTTTCTCAAAAACCGGGCTTCACACGGACAAAGTTTCGGCTCGAAAACTCTTTTTCTTGGGATCTTCGGGGCTCTGGAACTTGCTTCGGGTGCTAGGACGATACACTAGGCTTCGGGGGTATTTCTTACAATTTAGGAGAGAGTATAAGGGCGAGAGATGTAAAGAAAGTAAACAAAAATCGGGCATCCTTGAGTACTATTTATAGTGGCTGAACATCGGGGTTACGTTGGGCGTAATGTCCTCGTATGCTGAGCGTACCGCTCATCGATGCTCTACGCGGGGCGTAAGCCTTCGTACACTGGGCGTAGGGTGATGTGTGGCATCAGACGTGTCGATGGTACAAGATACGTGTTGCATGCGAGGAAGTAGGCAACGTGGCCAACTCCGGATCACACACACGAGTACGTTGGGCGTACTCATGTACGCGATGCGTACTCCCATTTTCCAAACTTCAAAAATTCGTAACTTTCGCATACGAACTCCGTTTTTGACGTTATGTATATCCACGCGTAGGTGAGATTATACTGTACAACTTTCGTTTAGACTCCGTCGGCTAACTTTGACATAAATTTTAAAGTTATATTTTTAACAGGCCGGGACAGGAAAATTCCGTTAACAATTCATAACTTCTTTATCCGACGTCCGTTTTCGTCTGTCTTTTTACCGTTGCACTAATATCGACGAGATCTTCGGTTCTCATTTAGATTGTTTCGGCTAAAAATCACTTGATCTAAGTTTCGAGTTTTGGGCTGCATACTGCTAAGTCGAAACTTAGAAAAATCATAACTTTCTCATACAAAGTCAGATTTGGGCGTTCTTTTTTATGCACGCTCTCGGTTTAACGAACTCTACGACTTTCGTTTAGATCACCAAGGCTAAAAATTATTCTATCGTAAATTCACGATTTACGTCACGCAGTGTCGTACCGGTTCTGTCTCAAAACTTCGACAGATCATAACTTATTCGTTATAATTCGGATTTCAACATTCTTTATATATCCGGAATCCTTGTCACGACCACTACAAATTCCTTCATAGATATTAGGTTTATCTAATATTTTATTTTAATGCTTATTTTTATCTTTAATTTATCAAATCACAACAATTAAGAATAAAACACATAATACTCAAATAATACATTTTTATTATTTCAAAACGGGTTACAAAGGTTAACCTAGACTATTACATCATCATTAATGTCTAGCCTAGAAACACGAGCGTTACATAAATGATATTGAATTGATTGACAGCTTTGATCCCAAAAAGTTTTAAATTTAGTTATTATTTTTGTTTTTGTTAAATTTGTTCATATTTTTCCTTTATGCCCAAATTTAGAGGGAGAATTAAAAAACAAAAAAAAAATCTTAAAATTTAAAAAAAAAATCCAAAAATATGTTTATTTTTGTTTTTATTTTTGAAAAAAATCAAAAATCCAAAAATATTTTATTTTGAGTGTCTTTTTAATTTTATTTTTACTTTTGAGTGTGTTTTATTTTTTATTTTTATTTCTTAGTTATTTCTATTGTGTGCTAAGTTTATTTTTACTTTTATTTTTTATTTCAAAGTTTCGTTTGTCTTATAAAGCAAATTCAAAAAGAAGAAGAGACTCAAGGAGACTGTATCGGAATTTTCTGAGCAAGGAGAAGAAATTTGGAAAGAAGTTTATGGTTATTACTCTTCACTCCATTTTCACAAGGAATTGACGGATTGAAACTGTACAAATTGTCAGTTAGGTAGTATCTTTCTAAGAACTGTCGTATTCAAGGAATTAAAAGTCTGAAACTGTACAGATGTCATGGCACCAGGGCGATGCACCTCGCAAGACACGATTATCGATGAATGTCTCGTCAAGGGCCAATTTAACTTGTTTAACTTGAAAAACTGTATTGAGATCTTTGATCTAGGATATACAGGGGCTAACATCAAAAAGGCCATGAGTAGTTCTCCGATACTCATCAAATCGCAGTGCGTTCCTCCGTGTTCACACATATACTGCGAGTAGTCTCCTTATCAGCCAAGGTTGGGTCCTTGAACAACTGTGGTGAGAAGGGTCTTTGTGATTCTGTGTTCCACATGAACTTTTTAGTCATGGTTACTTTTCAAGGCGCAACGGTGATCTTTAAAGAATACTCATTCGAAGGAACAAGAAGTTAAGATTATTTTTCAACATTCAGTTTTTCAACCCCAGAAGCAAGGTGAAGCTATACTTGATGTTATGTGCCAGATTGCATTGAAGCCTCCTCAATCAATCTGCTGCTATCTATGAACTTGCTGAAGTGATCCAGAAGAATCAGTTTCTCTGTTATTTTCTCTGAAGTATTTCAAAGCTGCAAGTGCTGATTTTACAAGAAGCCTTACACCTAATGCGCATTCCAAGTCAAATTCTTTGAAGGAAGTCCAACTGTTCAAGATGAAGTCATTCATGCAGAAATTCATATGTTCATCTTGAAGTTGTGAAGAAATCGAAGATTAGAGCTAAAAGCCAAAGATCAAGGAAGACTGAAAAGAAAACAAAAGCAATAAACCAAGGGGGAGATTGTTAGGACTAAATTATGGTTTATTCTAAGTGAAAAGAAATCTATAAACCAAGGGGGAGATTGTTAGGTCATAAATTGTGGTTTATACTTTGCTTTTCATAAGTTATTAGAGTTCTCGGTCTAGGACCGAAAACACCATGTTTTGGTGTTGTTTAGACCAAAATCACATGTGATTTTGGTTAGGCTTTATATTGTTTTGTTTGGGTTTTGGGCTGGTCCTTGGTTATTAGGTCTAGGTATAAATAGTGTCATTTGAGCCTTGTAAAGTGGGTGGGACGTTTTTGGGGGCTGCCATAAGCTAAGAACGTGATTTGGAGAGAAAACAAGAGAGAACCAAGTGTAATCAAGAATCTTATGTACCCGACTATTCAATAATAGTGTGCATTGAAGATTAACTATTGTGTTCTTATTCTATATTTCGTCTTGTCTAATTCACTTGATTGGGATTCCGCACCATCAAGTGAATCCGATTGATACATAGTAGCGTTTTCGGGTTTTACACATTTTACCTAAATGGTAAATATTTTTAAAAGCACAATGTTTTGGTAAATATCTTTTTAAAATACACTACTTGGTAAAAAAATAAACTCCAGATTTGACAGGGAAAAACACACATCGCCATTTTATATAATTTTATTGTTTAAGATATTAAATATAAAAATTAAAATTCACTAGAGATAAAAAGTACCAGGGATGAAGAGCAATAACATGAAATAGAATACCATCTTCAATGAAATTTGCTCCATGTATTACAACAATTTAAAATACAAAAAATAGAAGTAATTTTATCCATATCGATAGCATTGCTCTTGTCTCATATATATAGAGCTATTTGATAATTATGCTACCAAAAACGACTCTCAATATGTCGTGTCCAATTTAAATGCTCATAAACGAGCATAAATATTGTTTAAGGAAATTTAACTGAATATATTAATATTGCAAACATTATGATCGATCGCCTTAATAAAAAGGAAAATGACTTATCAGGGTAATTACCTTTTCGTTTTGTTCATGTAACATCCATAAATTTCACGAAAAATTTAAACTTTTTAAACAATCCAAAATCATCATTTGTTTACAAAAATAGTTTTCCAAAACATGTCTATTAACAGAGTTTTCCCAAAATCATAAACAAAACATGAGGAGGTGCACGATCAAGCCTTCGCCTTCCCGCGATCATCTGAGGTACCTAAAACATAACCCAAAACTGTAAGCCCAAAGCTTAGTGAGTTTCCCCCAAAGTACCAACCCAATACATAACCAACATAATAACAATAAACAACATGCATAAAGAGCCTTCAGTCTGAATGGAACGCCCACCGACCTGTAGTCTACCTGGTACGCACACAGAACCTTCAGCATGACTGGTACGCCACACTGGGCCTTCAGCCCATCTGGACCGTTCTCCGGGCCTTCGGTCTGACTGGTACGCCCCACTAGCCTTCAGTCTATCCTGGACGCCCTGGGTCTGTTGGCCTTCAGCACAAAGCATGACCGCCTCAACCCAACCACACATTCACCCTGTCGGCACATATATATATATATATATATATATATATATATATATATATATATATATATATATATATATATATATATATATATATATATATATATATATATATATAACAGACAAGCACACAAATAACCAGCCAATAACAAGCAGACAGAGCCTATAGATCATTAAGCATAGCATCATCGTATCTACCAGGATACAGATCTAACAGATCGCTACAATACTCAATCATACGGTAATCAGGATAACAATCCAAAGGGCCGACCTTGGTGCCTTCGACCCATAAATACAAAAAGGAAAACTCACCTCACACTACTGAATCACACTGAAAGTCTCCGACTACTAGCTCACTAAAATCACTATCACAACATAAAAGTCATCCAATTAATACTTGGATTACAATCTAAGCTAATAGTCCAATATTAGGTTAAATGGCCACTTTACCCTTTTCCTTAGTTAGGCTAAGACCCAGGCCCAAATCTTGATCCAAAAGGCTCAACCATTAAATAACCATCCAAGGCCCATAATTGGCTCAATTTTCCAAATTGGGCCCAACTACAACTTGGACCTTTCCCAAAAGTCCAATCCTTCACTTGGCCCAAAACATCAACACTCGGATGGCCCAAAGAGGACCCAAGCATCTAAGCCTAAAACCGCAAAGCCCACAGGCTGAGTACGCAGGGCGTACCCAGTTGTACACTAAGCATACTCGCATTGGGGCTTGTTCGATGCGCGTATTGGCTTGTACGCTCAGCGTACTCCTCTGCTAAACCATTAATCTCATTTAGCACTTAATACTTTAAGATAAGGCCCTAAAACGTAGATCTGACTTTCATGAGCTGAAATAACACGTAAAGTCGCTAACTTTACGTTCATGCATGGCTAGATGAAGCTATTAAGCTTAGAAATGACTTAATAAATGGCTTAATGCATGGATGATGACTAAAACCCCATAAAGTTGGCACCTTTATGCCAAGGAAACCTCTAAGAAGGTCAGATCTAATGAAATGATCCCTTCATATCGTCCCAAATCATCAATTCATGAAAAAGGGACCAAAAGTGAGCCAAATCAACCCATAAAGAAAACTAGACATTGACAAGTCAAGGTTTGAACTTGATACCTTAGGAATCTTGCAATGTGATGGAGGGTTCTGGATCTCAAGTCTCCCACCAAGCTATGAACTTCACTCTCTTCTAGGTTCTTTAAAGATGGACCAAAACAACACAAATTTCTCTTCAAGAGCTCAAAGATGCAATAATGGAGGCTAAGGGGACGTTTAGGGTTTTCTGTAGGTTTAGGGACAAGAAAGGAGGCCAACCCTAAAGGTTAAGGATGAATATATATATATATATATATATATATATATATATATATATATATATATATATATATATATATAGGGTGCAGTACCCCACTTTAGGGTTTTTGGAAGTCACACGTACGCCCAACGTACATAAACGTACGCCCATCGTACGCACCCACTGTCCCGATCCAACTCTAGCCACTATGCTAAGCGTACCAAGCGGTACGCCCAGTGTACCAGCTTCAACGGCTAAAAAATGAAACTTTAAATAAATGAAGGGGAAAAAGCAAACATACCAAGATCGGGGTGTTACAGTTCACATCTTGATAACTTTTGTTTTGTACACCTATAGGTAACGAACTTGTTGGAAGTGTTTACATATAACCATTATGACCGGTTGTAACTTGCTACAACCGGTCAAAATGGTCATATGTGAACAATTTCAAAAAGTTCGTTACCTAGATGTGTACAAAACAAAGTTACCCAAATATGAACAAAACAAAAATGTAATTACCCTGATAAGTCAAATTCCCTAATAAAATAAAAGAAATTTCCAAACTCCCCCACATTGGACAAAATCATTGGAAATGGCTTTCCCATGTATCAAAACCAAAACTTCTAAAAGATGGTTTCTTCTATATATTCTCAAGAATTTCCAAACTCCCCCATCGTTTCTATTTATTTACAGATAAACTGTAACACCCGTGTGTAACGTCCCAAAAATTAAGACCAAAAATTTCAATTTTTAGAGTAATAAAACCATTTTTCAAAGCATGTTCATAAAACCATAATAGAGCCAAAGTATAACTAAAACATCCAAATACATCAGAGTCAAATAAAATTCGGAACAATATGGTGTGTGCGATGCGATCACCCTGAGCTCTTCCCCTTGGATCAAGAAGTACCTTAAACATAAACTGAAAACCGTAAGCATGAAGTTTAGTGAGTTCCCCAAAACACCACATACCATACATACAAACATATAACAGGCCCCGCCCGACATCGAGCCCCGCTCGGAACATATCTGTCATTCATCAGGCCCTGCCTGGCATCGGGCCCCGCTCGGTATACATACAAACACATAAACACATGCAATAATCACAAAGATAATTAGCATGCAATATAATCATCATGCCCTGTCTGGCATCGGGCTCTGCCCGGTATATATATATATCAGATATCATACATGCAAGAGTCACACATACAACTAGCATCCTAATCATAATAAACTATGGACCGACATTGGTGCCTTCGACCCGTCAAACAAAGTGAGGAAACTCACCTCAAGCTGCCGAATGACTCAGATAAATGCTCGAACCGCTGATCCGAAAAATCCATGCGCTAAACAATCAAATAACCCAATTAATAAGTTGGGTCACGAACCAAAATCATGAATCTCATTCAATTGTCCAATTCCCAGGGTAAAAGACCATTTTACCCTTTCCTCACTTGGCCCAACAACCAAAGTCCAACCCATTAGCTCCAAAAGCCCAATATAGTCCAAAATCCTAAATGGCACCCAAAGCATATTATGGGCCCAATCCAAAAAGTCCCAATACCAAACAATAGCCCAAAGGTCAAAAGACTATTGGCCCTACAAGGCCCAAACCTTAAAATTCCAAATATGGCCCAAAACACAAAAGTCAAATTGTTGAGTACGCCCGACGTACTTAGACTTACTCCCAGTGTACTCCCTCTGGGGCTAGTTCGTGCGGCGTACGAGCTGGGTATGCCCAACGTACTCCACATGCAACCAACCCCTTCCATTAAGCACCTAATAGATTAAGCCGCTAAGCAAAAATCTCATATCTGATCTCAAATTGTGTCTTAGCACATAAAGTTGGCAACTTTACATTCTTTTATGACTTAATGAGGCCCAAAACTCAAAAGGAACCAAAAGAGTAACTCTAACTCATGCGTGGGCCATAATGGTTCATAAAGATTGCATTTTTATGAACAAGGGACCTCAAAAATGCCAAGATCTACCATTCCTAGCTTATGGAGTAGCTCATACTCTCAAACATGGCTTATAGGACCATAAAAAGCATAAAACAAGCCCTAAGCTGGATCTTATCATAAGGATTCATCAAGTTAGGATCTTTATACCTCAAATAGCTTGCAAAGCTGATGAATATTTTCGATCTTCAAGCTCCAAGTCCACCAAAGCTTCACCACCAAGCTTCCCTTCCTTCAAAGGATCCAAAAACACCTTCAAAATCACAACAAGGCTCACAAACACTCAAATAAGGACTAGGGTTTCGTTCTTTGGGTTTTAAGAGATCGAGGATGGTCATAAGAAGCCCCAAAGGCAACTTATGGTGTTTAAATAGGACACAAACCCTAAAAATTAGGGTTTGTCCCTGCCAAACGTAAAGTTGGCAAATTTACATTCTTTTATGACTTAGTGGGCCCAAAACTCAAAAGGAACCAAAAGAGTAACTCTAACTCATGCATGGGCCATAATGATTCATAAAGATTGCATTTTTATGAACAAATGACCTCAAAAATGCCAAGATCTACCATTCCTAGATTCTAGAGTAGCTTATACTCTCAAACATGGCTTAAAGGACCATAAAAAGCATAAAACAAGCCCTAAGCTAGATCTTATGATAAGGAATCATTAAGTTAGGATCTTTATACCTCAAATAGCTTGAAAAATTGATGAATATTTTGTATCTTCAAGCTCCAAGTCCACCAAAGCTTCACCACCAAGCTTCCATTCCTTCAAAGGATCCAAAAACACCTTCAAAATCACAAGGCTCACAAACAATCAAATAGGGACTAGGGTTTCGTTCTTTCGGTTTTAAGAGATGGAGGTTGGTCATAAGAAGCCCCAAAGGCAATTATGGTGTTTAAATAGGGCACAATTCAAAAACTAGAACGAGAGCTGTGGGATCTCACTATGGTCGGCTCAGACATAGTAACCTACACTGACCGGTTCAGCGAGCTAGCAGCTCTATGCCCCGGGATGGTTACCCCAGAGAGCAAGAAGATAGAAAGATACATTTGGGGTCTGACTGCTCCGACCCAAGGAAATGTGTTATCTTCAAACCCATCCACGTTCGATAGTGCTAAAAGCCTGGCTCAGCGACTCATCGACCACGGAGTCCTCCATGGTGTAAAAGCCCCTATTCTCGAGTCGCTGAGGGAAGAGGAGTATAATCAGAAGTCGGGGAACAAGAGGAAGAAGAAGCGAACAACACAGGACACCCCGCAAGAACAACGAGCGAGTACTATGTACGCCGCTACAATGTCTACTGCTTCAGCACCTGCCAGTCGCTATGCTGGAATCCTCCCGAAGTGTGGAAAGTGCAACTTTCACCACACCGGAGTATGTCGGGAAATGCAGTGTCTGAACTGCCACAGAAAGGGACACACAGTCCGTTTCTGCAGGGCACCGGCTCAACCGATCTCCCAAGTCCCCGGAGCTGACGAAAACCAAGCCTGCTATGGCTGTGGTGAGGCTGGACATTTTCAGAGGGACTGCCCGATAGTAAAGAACTCAGGCGCGGATGGACGTATTCTGATGATCACCGCAGGAGAATCTACCCCGGAGTCGTCGACGAGTAGCGGTACGTTTTCGAAATAGTAATTACTTTTAAAATTAATTTATATTAATATAAGATTAAAATTTGGGGATAACACCTAAAAGTAATTATAATAACTCACATGTTGAAATAGGTCACAGTATTCAAGAGAACTAAAAGATCCGTTTAGAGAAGCTATTATGGCTTACCATATACATCAGAATTGTGCACAACTAAGATGTTGCAGACTTAGAGTGAGTGACTCCGCTTAGGTCCCCATTCCTTAATTGGTTGGGAATTTGAGGTAGAGTTACTCAGTCGACTGCCTGGTTCATCTTAAATATTCATAACTTGTATATGGCAGGCGATTGTAGTGGTACCAAGGAGGATCATGATATAAAGTATCCCCACCAGTTATTAGAGCACTTTCGTTTGTATGTATGTGCACATAGCGATACGATACGTAGGAGTGTTAACTTCAAGAGAAAACAGGAAACACGGGAACATTTACAAAGAGTACATTGTCGAACATACTAGGAGTACAGTATCGATCATACAAGGGATACATCGTCGTATAACAGACGTTTCTTTCATTTGACCAGAACTTTGTTCAGTAAAGAGTCCGTTACTATCTTTCGTCATGAGTTGGTGTGGTCCTCACCATACTGAGTTCATATGTTTCTATCGCCTCGATCGGCAAGTTCTCGAAACTTTCGTCATTCGTATCGAAAGTCCGACCTAAACCTCAGTTTTATCTTTCGTATTTTAAACCCCCGAAGTACTCGTGCGAAGAGTACTTTGTCCTCCGAAGCCTTATCGTCAGATGTCCGCAGACCGTCACGAAATACCACTCGTACAGTAGACCAAGTTCGAGCACAGAGGCTATGGACGAATACAGCCCACCTATCACTATTCATTGTATACGCGAGGGTGGTATATGATTATGATTACACAGATTTAGTATGTGTGTTTCCGCCCTATCTCCTGTTCCTTGTTTGGTTGTGGACCTGGGGCAGAGTCGCACATCCGACCGTCTTACTAACCCTGATTATATACGACTTGTATACACGAGGTAATGATAGATGTACCAAGTACGAATCCAATCAGGAACACCAGGGCAAAGTTGCCAGGTCTACGAGTAGGTATTCTGCCAATCCGAGGAGCGCAACCCCGGTAGTACGACTAAGAAAGCTAATTTCGGGACGAAATTCCATCTAACGGGGGGATGATGTGACAACCCGGAAAATTTTTGGTTTTAGACCCATTTTGCTATCTTTTGGCATTGTTTGGAGTCTATTTGGGTGTTCTAAGCATTGTACATTCAAGGATCGAGTGTTAGGAAGTTTTTGCTTGAGTTATAAGGATAAAAATCAAGCTATAAACCCTTCATGTGGAGTTTTCGGCCACCACATATGAGTTTTCGGTCAAAACTCATGTGGACCGAAAACTCATCCCATAAGCATGAGTATTCCTCATTTTATTCATTATTCTAAATTCCAAGTCAAGAAAACTTCCATTCTCTCTCAAGTATCATAAGATCTTCTTGCAAATTCTCGAAAATGTAAGTGTTTCTTTCCCCTTGATTTGTTATTAGATCTTCCTAACTAGTAACACCCTTCGATTTCATCCATTAACTTCATCTTTTGGGTTTGATCTTCAAGAACACCAAGAACACACACTAGTGTTTTGGTCCAAAATCAACTCTATTAGCCTCTAAATCGTAAGTATTACTTCCCTATACTTGTTATCTAGTTGAAACTCTTGATTTAGGGCCTTGAAATCGTCATTTTCCAAGAACAAAAGGTTTTTCGGTCTAGTGCATCTCCTTAGACCGAAAACCCTTATGAAGGGTGCAATATGACTTTAAACCTTTCCTAAAGCTTAGTCATGAATCTAGAACACTTTATTGATTGTTGAAAGCCCTTGGAAATCACCTTATACATCAAAGACCATGGGTTTTCGGTCAAAACCATTTGGACCGAAAACCATATGGACCGAAAACCCCTTTGAGTGTCATTCTACCTTCCTTTGTTGAATCACATGTGATTCCAACACTTGGTCAAGGTGTTTCCTAGTCTCGGAAGGTGTTTCCTTTCATATAGTTGTTTATAAACACTATATTCATGTCAATATGTGTCCTTATATGTCATTTAGGACTTATTGTGTCTCGGGACTTCATTCGTGGAACTTCTCATCCTTATACGCATACCCGTTTGAATCACCCACATCAGGTGAGTTCATACCCCGTAATGAATCTTTTAACTGTTTTAAACGTTTTAAGGGGGGGGGGGGGCATACAAGTTGAACACAATGATAATTGTGTAAATGTTTGTTATAAACATCTTTCAAAATGTTACTTATGTCATTTATAAGTGGTCAAAACATTTCATAAACGCTTTTAAAGTTATGTTACTTCATAGTTATACAAAACTCTGTTTTTAAAGTACAAGCATAACTTAGTAGATAAATGAGTCTTTTCAATAACAGTCCAAGTAGAACATTAGTAAACTATAATAGGTATAGTTTAGGAGAATGCTATTCATTACTTCTAGTACAATGAAGCACACAAAGAGTTAGTTCATACATGAGTCAAACACACAGTGAAGAGAAACAAACAATACCATACATAACATATAGTGAAGAGAAACAAACAATACCATACAGAGAGAACACACAATTATGAGAAACAAACAGAATGTACAATATACAGTACAAAACAAACAAGTTAGGTTGCTATAGCATGAGAACACACACAGGATCTAATTATACCAATTGATCACTAACTCATTGTTTTAAACAAAAGGTGATAGTTATATTAGGTATACATGATCATAAAACAAATGTGAATTACACGGCTTGCAAGAATTTGCAGAGGTCGCGTTTGGTTCCCTTAATCTCTAGACAGGGAGAACGTATAGTAGGGGTTCTAGCCTTCACATTATGACCATAATAAAACAAACATGTTTTTAGGTCATTAGTACATCCGCATGTCATTATAAACGACAACTGTGTACTTACATTTCCCATTTCTTTCATAAAGTGACAGTACCACTTGGAAGTCAAACTCAAACTATTTTCGAGTTAAGATAGTTATAAACTAGGGAAAACATACATTTTTACAAACGACAAATAGAACAGTCGAGTCTAGCACATATCGGTAGACGCCTTGGTAGAAGGCTACGTTTAACAGAAGATGCCTTGGTAGAAGGCTACGTTTAAAAGAAAGGACCATAATGCTAGTCTTATGATTCCTTAATGTATACATCACAGGATATATATATACCAATAGGGTCCGACAGGTAATAGGATGTGTGCTCTCCGCTTCATTTCCTGTTCCTTGTTTGGTTGTGGGCTTGGAACGAATTCGCCCAATTTATTTTCTATCCGATTCTATATATATGTATGCTTAGTATACATTAAGTCATCATAAGGGTACCAGGTATGGGTCAGGTTATAGGACACATAGTCAAAGCACAGTTTTTCTAGTACAAAACATACTTTCCAAAATCAGTACTTTTGGTATACAAAAATAGAAACTTCCCAGTAAAGGGTTTAATCCATTTTATTAAACCAGTACAATTTAAAGGACCTTAGGTGAGTAACTCTATAATACCTTAGTTTATACACCATGTTTATATATAAAACTAATACCCAATAGGTAGTTGGATGTGTGCTTTCCGCCTTACTCCCTGTTCCTCGTTTGGTTGTGGGCTTAGGGCAGATTCACTCAATTAACTTTCTCTCTGATATTAGATTATATATAGCAGTATAAACTAAGCTATTATAAAAGTAGTCACTGTGGTCACCATTTTACTATAAGAAATATAGGTTTTCTTAAAGAAATTTTCATTAGATATAAAGGAACCATTACAATTAACTCCATGAGTAACAAGTGACTACACCAGGGTTATATAGGACGATGATCTAATAACCAATGGGATGTGTGCTATCCGCCTTAATTTTTGTTCCTCGTTTGGTTGTGAGCTTGGGGCAGATGCGCACAATCGATTGTTTGTTTACTCCGAGTCTTATATAACTTGTACCCACTTAGTACCCATAGAAAGGGTTGTAGTGACATTTTACTTAAACTTCCATCAAAGTAGGAAATATAAGATTTTCTAGAGGAACAGGCGAACTTTTCAAAACAGAACTTACAACTTACAACATTTTACAACTACATGTTTCAACTACACTTTCAACACCATTTTACATCTACATTTTCAACAACACTTTACAACTTACTCACATCACTAAAATCTTATGAACTCACCAGCTTAATTGCTGATCAACTCTTTCAAATAACTTGTATTCTTAGGAGACTATTAGACAGGTGCTCGTGCTGGGGATTCAGAAGATGAAGCATTATAGCTTCAAGTCTTGTTTTGTTATTTGTGTATGAATTATATGTTTTGTGAACACACACATTGTAAACACTTTCTTTCGAAATGAAATGGTTGTTCATTACTTGCTTACCATATACATATCTCGTGATACTAAACATGACGTCCTCCACCCCTGAACGATTCCGCCGTTCCGGTTTTGGGGTGTGACATGTGGTATTCTGGAGAGCTCACTAAGGTTTGTGCTTACGGTTTATGTTTAAATGTTTTTCAGGTACTTTCGGTTCAAAAGGGAAAGGCCCGACATGATCGTATCGCATCCACCAGTATTTAGCATTTTATGATTTTGGGATTGTACTCTGATAATTATTTTTCCACATTGACATGCTTTTGATGGTTTGAAATGAATGAATGATGGTTTTCGTTGACTTAAAAACAAATTTTTTTACTTAGTATTTTTGGGATGTTACACCCCCTATTGAAGAAACCCTATACCCAAAAACTTACATTTTGAGATGCAAATTTAAAATCAAGACAATAAAAAATGAAAACTTATGAATCCCAAGTGAAACTTATCCCAACCCAGACAAGATTGCGGATGCACTTTGTATTGGGTGAGGAATCTAGGTTTAAGCATGACAAATAAACTCATTAATAATGATTGACATTTGGTGTAGTGATACAAAAATAAGTAGAAGTCGGTTCGAAATGGTTAATCTCCCAAGAAACAAGAAGAAGAAACATACATTGTGGAGCAATTTTCTTATCATAACCTCAAACACACAATTACAATAAATTAAATATGACTCTAAATTAACCTACATGAAACATCTAAACAAATAATCAATGGAAAAGAATGGAATTTATGCCTACTACACTAGTGGGAAACGACATGCTAATATATAATTAAACAAATAACAACTGTGATTCTTTTGCTTGAGACTCAGTCTTCTTTCTTTCATGCATGTGCACAAACATAAATCATGATAATTGATATACTACCTAAACATGTTCGTATTAGTACTCCCCTCCTGAAAAAGGACCTTGTCCTCAAGGTCGAGATCATAGTGTGCAATAGAAGTCCATAGTAGGTCAGTCTCCAATTAAAGAAAAGAGAAATTTTTGTTGGTTGCATGAGTGACCCAATTGATACTTTACGAGACAATTGTAACATAAACCGTCAGCTCGTCGCTTTTGCATACCACTTTATCGGAAGTGTTGGAGAAGACGGTAAAGGGGCGAACAATAAGGACAATTTCGTTGGTGGAGGCTTAAGGGAACCATCGGAGGACGTTAGTTAAGCGAGAAGCTTGTCTTCAGTGAATTTTGCTAGATTATACGTTTGATGAAGTGTTTGGGGTTGTTGAGTGTGATTTCCGATTGGATTTCAGATTGTAACCCGAAGATGAAGCAATTCCATAAGTTGGGAGGCAAAAAAGAATTGATACAATTTATTATATTCTCGAATTCGGTTTGATATGTGGAGACCGATGTTGTTTGGCGTTACTTAAGCAATATGGTTTCGTAATTTTCATACGTGGACGTCCAAATCAAAGTTCGAGTGCTCGTGTGAACTCCGACCAATTGCCCAAAAGATTATTGTTTTCCATGTGTTTGTACCAATTAAGCTTGTCGCTAGTAAAATAAAAAACATCGAGGGGAAGGCTCTGTGGTGGTGGAACGGAGTAATAAGTGAAGTAGTTTTCAAAATGAAAAATCCAATCGAGGGAATTACAGCCATCAAATGTTAGGAGGTGAATTTTTGGTGGACATGAGTTGTTCTTTAGTGGTAGTGATGGTGGTTGGTCTAGTGTTTATGATCGACAGTGGCTAAAATGTTGACGATGTTGGTCATGGTTTCAGTTTGAGTAGCCATGTTGGTGGATTAGCCATGTATGTGGAACCGAATTGGTGTACCTGGTCTGGTTGACAATTCTTGCAATCCTCCAATTTTGATTTTCGGGTATATAAATTTTAGGAAGGGGCGGACGCAGGAATTAGTAGTAGGGGTTGCACAATTTTTTTTCCGGTCAAACATAATATAAAACATAAAAAAAAATTTCGGTCAAACATAATATAAAATGTCTAATACAATTTTTTTTACTGGTTAAACATAATATAACAACGATCTATTACAATTTAAATTTGTCCTCTTCGTCCAGACATCTTTTGAAACCGCTCCATTACTTTTTCATTCTCAACTTTTGCAAGTGCTTCGGTCTCGACATTACAAAGCAATGCGTCGTTCAAAAAGTCATCGCCAATTTTGTTACGCAAGTCGGTCTTCAAGAGCTTCATCTTTGAAAAACATCTTTCTACACTTGCGGTCGCTACGGGTAATATCAAAGCCAACTTTAAAAGCTTATAAACCAAAGGATAAGACCGATGCTTCCCCGTACTAACCATCAAACGAGAAAGGTCGGGAATTCCTTTCAAACTAGTGAAGCGCTCATCTTTGATGCAAGAGTGATAAAATATCTCAAGTTGTCCTTCAAGGTCTATCATATCCGAATCATCAAAGTCATACTTGTATAACTTGCCCAACTTCAACAACTTTGATTTGTCAAATTGTGCAAATGAATCACAAGGGCTCAAAGCACCCATGTATTCTAGTAACTGGGTGCTTGTTTCACTAAATCGATCCCGATATTCTGTAAGTTGCATATCTACCACCGTGCCCTTAATTGACAAAGTCCTTGAAGCAAATACGCTCTTCTTACTTCATCTCTTATGTTTGATTTGTAACTTGTAATCTTTGGCCTATCTGTCGGGTCCTTTGGAAGATCTTTCAAGTCAACATTATCATTAGGTTGGTTAGAGTATGGTGTTTGTGGAGTTGCATTAGAAACCGAAGGGATTGATTGATTGGTGATTGGTGTTTGTGGAGTTGCACTAGAATTAGGAATGGAAGGGATTGATTGATTGATGATTGGTATTTGGGAACATTCTTCACCACTTTCATTAGGTCTTTGTCTTTTGGTAAAAAAAACCACTTAGTTTAACCTATAAAAACATAACAATTACACCTAATCAAACAATGACTTCAATAAACCAATTTGCTTTCACCTAATCAAACAATAAATTCAATAAAACATAGCAATTTCACCTAATCAAACAATAAATTCAATAAAAACATAACTTCAATAAAACAAATCAATTTCACCCAAGTCAATCAATAACTTCAAATAAACATATCAATTTCAAATACCTAAAGGAATTGGTAAAACTTACTTGCTTCATTGTAGGGCTTTGAAGTCGATTTTGTCAACCAAAAAAGTAGAAATTGAAGGAAGTCGATTATGTTACTTGCTTCACCCGATTGGCGATTGTTGAATACTTGAATGTTGATCAATCCAACAATGAAATCGATGAAGGATTGTGCGAACAGGAGGCCACGACTGTCGACAGGAGCCAAGGATCGAAGTTTGGAAATCGGAAGTCGAGTAGTCGACTGGATTCTGTAATCGTTTATTTTTTTTCCTTGTACCGATAATACATTACTCAATTAATTAGGATTGGCCTATATTTTTACAAGCAATTAGCCCAATTGCTAATTTATCCAATTAATGTTTTATTTTGGCATTTGGGCAATTGGGCTATTAGACAATAATTGATTAAAACATTGGGCTCATTATTATTTTTTTTCGTTTAGTAATTCCCGATAGAGTGACAATTTTTTTTACGTAGTTGCAGAAATTTTTTTTAGTAGTTGCACGATTTTTTTTACGTAGTGGCACAATAGGTAAAAATTTTAAAAAAACGAAATTTTTTCTACTACGTGCGCGGAAGCTAGGTGTTGCCGGTGCCACACCGGGCACCTAGCTAGGACCGCCCCTGATTTTAGGCATATCGGGTTTAGTTATTTCGACTCTAAGAACCGGAACCAGAATTTAAAAGCTTCACATGTATCCTGTGATTCATTCCATTGTTTTTTTTCCAACATTGTACAAAATTATTGCTCTACTTTAAACTGCCATAACTATTTTGTTATAAGTCCAATTGACTTGAATTTCTTTCCAACATGTAGTTCACTGGTTTTGCTATATTTTAGACTTTGAAAACACTTTATTTGGTTACTATTGACCGACCTACAGGGCCTAAACAGGGGATAGTAAAGCTATTTCAACATTGTGTATAATTTTGTTTCACTTTAAACTACAATAACTACTTCGTTATAAGTTTGATTGAACTGAATTTTATCTGATTGACCCGGAACTTGTTCCAAAGCCAGCATGTTAATAAATTCGTTTTTTAGTCCCCATGTCTAAAGTTTGAAGGCTTGTGTGAACTTCTTATTTAACCACAAATGATATCCTCATACATTTTTAACTTATTTTGGTTTCCCATATCCATGGGGAGACCCAAATAGAAAGTTATTTTTAACCTCACATCAAATCATTTATGCAACGGAAAAATATTTTTTTTGTATATATATTGTGATTGATAAAAAAAAAAGTTTGTAAAAAAACTTCTACAAGCTGAAAACAAATTACAAATACTATACCCATTTGAAATTTTGAGATACGAAAAAGCAAGATGTGATATATAAAGGAAAAAGGGAAGGTTAATATATATGGCCTATGGGACAACACGAGAGAAATAAAATTTATTCAGATTCATAGGATAAAACATATAATTTTCTTTTTAAACCATATGATTTTAATGAGTTTCCAACAAAACAAAACCATTTAAATTGAACATTGGGTGTGGTTTATCTTTTTTTTTTTTTAATGATTTTATTGACCTCGGCGTTGGTGCACCGTATCCGTATGTTGAGTGATGTGACGAATGAAACCAAGAGTCCATGACTACTCATGTTCAAAGGAGAATCATGTTGGTGAGTATTCAAAATTTTGTAACTGACGAAACCAACTAGGACTTGTGACATAACGATTTTCTTCCACGGAGGATCATGATTATCATTAAAATGACGTTCATGATTCAAATATAAAAGCAGTTTGGTTAGTATCTCCTTTTTCCATACTTGACGCCTACACAAATATATGGTATACCTTCCTACTAGAAAATGACTTGCAAACAATGCATATAATAAATTCTCAGTACAGTCTAATAAGTTTCAGTAGTTATCACTAGCTCCAATAAGTACATAATGAGTTTTCAGTACAAGAAAAATAACTTACAACAATAAACATCAGTTAAAAAAATTAACCTCAAACAAACTTACCTTCGCTCCAATGCCAACATGAAAAAGGGAAATCACAGTGTCAACAAAGAAGATGATGCACAATCATGAAACCTGTCACTTATGGATACTCACATATCCTAAATCTTACCTCCAAGCAGAAGCAACAATTAATACTTTATCTTCCCACCCAAAATGTATCGCATTCGTCTCCACTTTCATCTTATACCTATCACTATACATTTTTATCAACTCCCGAATCGAATCATTCACACTTACACTAATCGGGTACTCCCGAAAACCCGCCATCATCATCCTCGCCTTCCACTTTCCCGACACTTCATACCTCTCAATCCTCTCTTCGCCTTCACACGCAATTATATTAACAATATCTCTCGCTAAACACTGTTTCTCAACATTCACTCTTTCCTGACTCTCTCTCGAAAGCGTCGCGTCAAGACAATCAAACATGGCAGAATAGTAATTATACGCTTCATGAAACCGATGCAAAAACGGGGCCGTATTTGTGTTCATATCCTGTTCAACAACCGTTACAAGCTTCGGGTTCAAACTTTTAACCATTCTTAAAAGTTGATCCCGTTGGTTCACAATGGTCACGCTTTCGTCCGGCATGTGGTGGAGCTGGAACGCGAAGTTGACAATCACTGCTTCGCCGGAGCGGCATTTTAGCATCTCCGGCGAAATCACCGCCGTGTCTGCTGCCACGGCGGTGAACTCGAACTCCAAATCGAGAGACTCTGCGAGTTTCTCGAGGCGGAGACCGATGTGGTTCAGACCGCCGATGGGTCGTTGGACGGACTCCGGGTCGTCGACTCCGGTTAGCCTTAAACGGGGCTTCTGGTTTTGACCCGCGAGTGTTTGTAACAGTGTTATGTATTGGCTACCTTGATTGATATCGAAATCGATTATGTGGACTTGTTTTTCACCGTTGAATGCTTCGAGAATCGCACCGTTTGCAGCCGTGAACCCGAACCGGAAACACGGGCAGACCTCGAAGAGCACTTGCATGGCTGAAAGCCGGTCGGTTGAAGGCGGTTCTTTGCATTTTAGAGCCTTGTATAGACCTTTGCCGGAAACCGCCACACGGGCGGCAAGAGCTTCCACCATGTAGGCGGAGATCCTCTGTGACGGTTCACCGTCGATTGAAACCGTCTGGCGGAGCTCGTTTATCATCTCTGATGCCTCCTCCAGGTTACCTTCCGAGACTGCAATTGCACACTCGAAAAGTAACTCTTTAGGAGTGGTGGCCTGTGCCCTGTGGGCCCGGGCCACTGACATTTCTTTGACACTGCTAGTGCTACTAACATACGAATCGTAAGAAGATGATTCTTTGGGTGATTCGTGGAGGGAGTATCCCCATTCGGTTTCAATTTCCATGCTCCGGTTAGGGGCAGAATTGTCATTATCATCGAGAAGGGCGTGCTCGAGTTCTTGAAGCTTTAGTTTTAGTCTTATATCGTCGTCATTGTAGCTTAATTCTTCGAAGTTTTCAGTTAATGGGTATTCGGGATCGATGTTTGATTCGTAGGAGGATGTTAAAGGGTTTATGGAAACTTGTTCGTCAGTTGGGGAATCGAGAAAGTAGTTTGTGGGATTGTAGGTATTGTTGCTGTAGGATTGTGTTGAAGAATAAAGGATTTGACTTACTCCGGAATCAAATCCCGAGGTTTCTTTGGAGGAATTTAACAGATAGAGCTTACGGGAACCGTATGGTGAAACGGATCGAATCATGGTTGACTTGCTCCAAAGTCCGGTTTTGAATAGTTTTTGCTCCAAGAAAGCTTCAAAAGAAAATTAAAAAATGAAAATTTGAAACATACCAACAAAAACATGATTTGGATCACAAGCTAAAATGGATATTCAATTCATAAAACTCAGGTTTTGAAATTGGAAGTGGATTAAGGGATGCACTTTAGCTTAAACACAAGATTGTTTTTTTTTTCAAATTCCTAGGACCCAAAGCTTCAAACATGAATCATACATAAAGACAGAATTACCTGAATCAGATAGGAATATGAATTAATCAGAGCAACAGTAGCCTTAATTGCGCGAAGAACGAAAATCCCAGATAAGATTTGATCACGAATTCGTCTTGGCTTTGAAGGAAGAGGAAAAGATGTTAGGGTTTGACCACAATCTTAGAAGTAAACATTCCATAAATAAGTGCAAGCAGATAAGACCTTCCCCTTCTACACACTACGCATTATATAATATAGGCATAGTGATTGTGAAGTTTGGTAATTCAGCAACAAGCAACTATTATAAACAACAGAAAAAAGGGAATAGAGTAGAACAAAAGTCCAACGAGGAATAAAATCATAAATCAATAAAGTAATTCTGGATAAAGATAATTTCCATCTACCCCGTAAATTAAATCAAAATTTCTCAGGAACCCAATTGAATAAACTTAAAGTTCGACGAACTGAAAGCGAAACTCACCTGTAATTTTGTTGGTGGGAGAGAAAAGGGTTTGCGACTTTGTCTGTAATTGCTTATCTGATTTACTTTATGAAGAATAAGAGATGAGAATAGTGGTTGTTGCTGTTGCTGTTGTTGTTCTACACGTTTACCACCAACTCCTCTCTCTCACTCGATAATCGAAAGTACGATTTTGTGGTCGTATCACTATATAATATAGCAATTCAGCACCTATGCTTTCAAATGGCTTCACAAATCACCATTACTAAAAAGGGTTAAGGGTATGGTTAACTTCAAATTTCGCGATACAACCTTTTACGGCTTAAATGCTTTTATTTTATTAAAAAAAATTAAGTAATTTAAAATCTATTTTTAAGAATTTATAATTAGTTTTCTCTAACCATTTTACACTAATAAAAGATACAAAACAGTTTTCGACTACTAACTATTTTTTGCCAACAAAGATATTATTTTAATTGTGTTTTTTTTTTCTTTTTTTAAATCAGGTTAATATGACATATTGGATACCCGAATCAATTAACAAACATTTCTGTTAAGTTATATTTTCCTAGTATAATCGGCCAGCTTCTTTTGTAGTAACATTGTCACATATTATTTACTATTTATTTTGTTATTTCAAAACTCTAAATTAAAATATGTTATATACTTTTGTATAATAAAAAACCTAATCTTATCTTAAGATGGGGTATTATGTCACGCATAGTGATTAAGGGTGTAGACTTCTTGTCTTGAAAATGTTTGTAAAGTGAAGGTAAGATTTCGTATTTAGATTTTTATTTTTCTTTTCAAGAAAATATTTTAATTTTTTTTATCGGACACAAGTCATTATAGTGGACATGACGAGAGGGGTGGATTTTGATAGTCTTTCTGTAATGTAAGGGTGTAGGTGAGTTTTGTTAGTGAAAGTGCATCTAGAATAAAGAAATTGTCAAACGTATGAGATTAGGTCAGCCTTCCCGTCAATTTACTCCGTTCACTTTGCTGGGTTTCAATCTCTTGTAGAACTTTATACAAAGTTAATAGTTTATAAACTTTCTTCTTATGTTTTATAAAATTTAAAGATTATATATATATATATATATATATATATATATATATATATATATATATATATATATATATTACGATTTAAAATTTATTTATCAAAAGATGGTATACTTATTTTCCTTTGGGGTCAGTGGCGAGGCTACGTTGAAGTTTGGTGGGTCACTTGACCCATCTATTTTTTTTAATTTTATAACAATGTATATACAATTAAAATTATTGACCCACCTTAAATAATTTTAGTGAACTATCTTAGTATTTTAGACAACTAAAATCATGTATTTTTATAGCCCATACTTTATATTTTAACAGCCCAATCCAATATAAATAGGCCAATACAACTTAAATTAAAAAAGAAAATTAAAATAATAATCGTACGAAGGCAAAATGACAATTTCTATCTAAGTCTGACAATTGTCGAACGATCACCATCAAACATCACTAATCAGCCCATCGACCATCTCAATTGCGAATCGACATCACTCTCACGTGCGCCGGTGCCACCGTCGACAGTCGCCGCTCGCCCCTCCGTCATTAGTAATGAAACAATTTTAAAAATATATCAAAATATAAGATCTCGTTGGATACAGTTGTAAGAACTTTAAATCTTTTTTGGCTTATACGACCCGACCCGAACTCGCAACTAGTATTGTTTGATTTTTTTTTTTAATTTTCTATCAGTTTTATTTAAATTGTGAACTATGTAGTTTTACGTTCTAGACTCGCCACTGTTTGGGGTCGATGATTTTAAATCAAGATGATAACAAAAAAGAAACAATTAGGGATGGAATGATCAACCTCAAGCGATCGGTATAATAGCATTGTATACTATGGTTACATATGTGGTATATGTGGTGCCAAAACCAACTTTTAACTTCCATTTAACCACCATATGAAGTATGAACTTTATTTATCATTTTAAATACAAATAAAATATCATTATTTTCCTCTTTTAGAAACTCGAATAAATAAGCCTACACGAGTTGGGAGATTAAATTCATAGTTTTGTGCCTAAATATGAAGTTGCATTAGTTTGGACAATCTTAAGTTTGTGATATTGATGCATATAAGGTCATCAGTTATACTCTCTACGTCAAAGGCCGTGAAGAACATCCAAATGAACCACCACAAAAACCATGGAGTACTCTCCACAGTGAAGAAGAGAAGAAAGAAGAGAGAGAAGAAAAGACAAATGTTGAAGCCTGAGAGAGAAGAAGAAGCCGATTGGTCGTGATCCTCCGTTCTCCCCACAACAAATCACCACGACAACGCCCGACCACGAACCGACATGATAGTGTGCACGGTTGTGGTCCGTGGCTACGTCGACAACAATACTATTCGTTGAGAGTATTACGGATGCTCTAAAGGTTGAAAAGTTATTGATAGAAAGTGTTTAACATGATCCACATTAATAAATGATGTACTTGATTATCACTATATCGTATACACAAAATTTCTAAAAGGACAACATATGGCAGACAACGATGAGGTAACATATATCAATGGAAGGACCAACATACAAATATTATGGAAAACGACAAAGAAATGCATCAGCTCAAAGGAGGGGAGAGTAGGTGTTAGTCTTGTTATTATGTTGTTAGATTTGATGGTAAGAAGCTCTTTAATGTGTAGATTTTTACTAATAAAAGACATTATCAAAACTCTATTTCAAAAAAAAATCTATATAGAATGAGTGAAAAGATATATATATTATATCAAGCATATGAAGACTTAAACTATTTTGACATGTTGGCAACACATGCTCAAATTACTTAAATAACCCCTTAATGATCACAATACAACGAGTGAAAAGGCAAACATACAACAAGTTGCGTTGTTAAGCCTTTTTGTATGGTAAAACCAATTCTTTTGAAGACCACATCCATAGATCTAGGGAATATAACATTGTTATGTATGATCCATTGTACTCTATTAAGAAGGTCTACCGTATCCGACGCGAGGAAACCAAATGTATCAAATGCAAATGGTATAAGTACGTGTTGATTTTTCATGCACGATTTCTCATGTTTTGCGACCGTGTATGTAGCAACTTTCAAATGGTAATATACTTATCTCAATCACATAGGTAGTCTTCCAAAAGCTCATCTAAGATATAAAAAAGGTCAAAGAACACATACACATGTATAATAAGCAAATTAGTACCAATAATCATTCTTAATTATGTTAATTATGGACACTTAAACCTTAGTTAGACACAAATATCTCATAAACTTTCATAACAGCCAAAGGGAAAAATGGATGGAACCAAACATCCACTGAATCAAAAGTCGAAGAAATCGAGGATGGAAAACAGTAATGTAACACAACTATAATGGAATTACACTAGCCCAACACATGACTGCCTAACCTACAAGTCACACATAAAAAATGGCCACAAGCTCCAAAATAATCCTAAAAACTTATCCATATTCATTCTAATACTTCCATATGGTTTTATACAAACTTAGGATGTATTCAAAGGGTTAATAAGTTAATTTGAACATACCCATCATCCGAATTAGCACCATTACGAATATTGATACATGATTTGGTGGTCTAAGTTTTATCTTCATAAACATAAATCCTAAAACTCCATAAATGACCAATAAATTAAATTTCATTTGGTGAGATGGACTTGAAACACTTGAATCCATACCCAAATCATATTATATCACTAAATTCGTTATCAATTTTAAATTTAGATGGATCAAAGGTAAGGATTATCCATCATTATGAGAGCTCAAATACAAAGCTTCATGATTGGTCATAAACAACGTGAAATTTATTCATATGATTGGACATGTGAAACTAGAATCCACCACAAAACATATTGAATCAATAACATACATCAAAAATTCTGTGATATATGTATATGGATCTGTAAACAACTTAAACAAATAAATGATATAATATAACAATATAGTTCAAATCTTATTTATCCTAAATTTGTTAGGGTGTTTGAGATTGTTTTTCAAAACAACTTATTGACTTATTGGCTTTTCAAAAAGCCCATAAGTAAAATATATATATATATATATATATATATATATATATATATATTTGATAATCTCAAAAGCATTTTTCAAAATAATTTTTCAATATATTTCAAAAATGAAATTTTTAAGAGTATCTTCAACCTAACTTTTTAAACTATTTTTGATTTTTTTAACTTTAATAGCTTAAACAAAAAAGAGATTTTATTGAGATTTTTAGTTAAACATTTTTTAATTTATGGACTTGTGCCCCACAAAAAACTAATCCATACATTTTTTTAAAAAAAAAACTCTTTTTACCACTATCATAAGTGGATAAATATTTTGGTCCAAAAACACTTTTAAGAGTTAAAAAAACAATCTCAAACACCATTTAAATTATTGCATGATATATTTGGTTGGCAAGAAATAAAATTAAATTGAACCATATTCATTAGTTTGTAATTTTATCCAAAGATGTGGAATATGAAAAGTGACGTATGCTTTCTTCCCAAAAATTTATCGACAAAACATTTTTAAATGCTTGTAAAAATACTAGAATTACTTATTGAGAAATTAAATATCCCCCTACCTTTTGTTCCTACATATCATCATACCCAATTAAACGATGACAATTATCATATTAGTATCCTAAAATTTCATTAAATTAGCATTAAATGTTACACATGTCACCATTTAATTGGGTATGATGATATGTAGGAACAAAAGGTAGAAGGATATTTAATTTCTCTTACTTTTTTTAATAATAGCAACTCCCATTAACCGTTGCCATGATCCATATTGGTGCTTCTTTCTTTGATTCGAGAAGATTTACATTTTCTCAATCCAAACTCGACATGGCAAAAAAGAACAAAATTATTTAAATTACCGAAAATCACGGTATTGTTTTTGTGTATATTAAAATCTCTATTTTTGTAAAAAATAGTCTAATTGCATTCTTCTACAAGGTTTTACAATAATAAAGCTAAAAGAGTTTCTAGCCAGTTATATCCTATTGTCATCTTATTTGATACGAGACATATGTAAAATTATGAATAAATTAGATGAAACTTAAACGCTCGGTCTCAAAGAGAAAGAAAAAGAGAAATAACCATTTGATATCGTTAAACTAAAAGCCTTTTGGTCAGTAAGTTAGTAACTTTTTAACAATTATCCAAGAAAAAACATAAAACATATTACTACGGTAAATTACACCGATCGTCCTTCGTGCATATACCAAAACGTACATTTAGTCTTTATTTTTAAAAATTAACTCGAACCGTCCATTGGTTTGTTTTTTCTCGCACACTTAGTCCCTCCACACATAAAAAGACCATTTTGTCGTTATTTACTTCTTTTTTGTTTTATTTTCTATTTATTTATCATTTATTCATTAATTATTGATTTGTTTATTATCAAAATAATTATTATTGCCTTTTAAAAAATAAATGGACCTAAACTCGTCTCTCCCCCTCCCCCTTCTTCTTTAGTACATCTCCTATCCACTATCACCACCCACATCAACCGCCTCCTAGACATTTTTGGCCATTGCAAGACACCTGCGATGCCAACACACCCTCACCCACCACACTCATCTCCTGTTTCTTCTCTTCTGATCTCATGCTTACATTCACAACATTCCTCTCTCTCCCTCTCTCTCTCTCTCACATACACACACACACATAAGACCACCACCTCAGATCTAGGGTTTCGAATTGAGGATATCGAGCTTAGGTAGTGCACAATGTTGGATTAGGTGTCTAAGCCCATAACTATTTTGGTATGTACTTGACCCGATTATGAG
The DNA here is from genome assembly GCF_052849685.1 of Lactuca virosa. NCBI lineage: Eukaryota > Viridiplantae > Streptophyta > Magnoliopsida > Asterales > Asteraceae > Lactuca > Lactuca virosa. The sequence goes on along the minus strand of NC_136426.1, from coordinate 20,652,255 downwards.
TATGGTCCTTTTGGGTTGCCTTCACCATATCAACCGATATGATGAATTATGGAGAAAGAGGATTAATTATGATTTATTAATATATTATGTGAATAATATATTAAAAGAGAAATCATATTGTTTAATTAATATTGATCAAAAATCAATTTAGAATTAATTTTGTGGTCAAAAGAGATTAATTAAATAAATGGGACTGATATTGTAATTATAAGATAGTTACAATGTTGGGCTTAAGATCCATAAGGATGCAATGGACGAATTCTATATGAGAGTCCATATAGAAATCGTCCAAGGGCTTCTGGAAGGATCCATTGGGCTGCTTAAGGACTAAGCAACTGGATTAGGGTTTCCTAGTTGATAACCCTAGAAGCCTAACTATAAAAGGAACCCTCTAGGCCACCAAATTTGTGCCTAACCCTTCTAAGAGAACCCTTGGACGTTTTTGAAGCGTCTCCTCTCTCCTTTGTTCTTCCTTGTTGCTAGTGGTGTTTGTGACTCCATTAGAGGTGCAACATTTGAGGCACTAAGATTTCAGAAGTCAAGATCAAGAAGTATTGTGATTGTTATTGCTACATAAAAATCAAGGTAAGATCTAAACCCTAATCATATGTCAATTTCGATTATAGTATGCTAGAACTAGGGATTATTGCTTTGGTATTCAATGTTGTATGTTCAATTTATAAAAACCTAGATCAAAGCAATTATGGTTGCATGTACACCATATGAATGATGTTATGCTCATAATCCATCTGTGGTATCAGAACCTAGGTCGTTTTTCTAGTTGAATAAATGCAAAAGTGAACTGCCAAAAGATCAAAAAATCGAATTTTTTGCTATCTGTGAAGCCGACTCGGCGAGTCCATTAGTGGACTCGGCGAGCCCAGTGTGCTGTTGCCAGGATTTTCGATTTTTTGAGCAGATTTTGTTAAGGATAATTACCAAAACTCGTTTTTATTGCCTAAAATCGATTTTTTATGTTTGGAATGATTATCCTTATCAAAATTAATGGATTTGGTTAAATATGGATTATTATGAGTCAAATATTTGACCTAGTAAGTTTGAAAAGTTTCAAATTACACCCTTTAGGTTTTATAGTTTAAATTTGAACTTAAAAGTTTTAGTTTTTGAAATTTAAATAGTTAAACCCTAATGTTTTGAAAGGTTTCAAAACTTGTCCTCAAGTTTTGGAATTTAAAATTTAATTAAAAGGTATTAATTTTGAAATATTGAATTCTAAAACCCTAGTACTTTGAAAAGTTCAAATTACACCCTTATGGTTTTATTAAATTAATTAAGTGTTTAATTAAAAGAGATCATTAATAAATCCATAATTATATGGTTTAAGTTAATCAAATTAAAAATCTAATTTATTAATAGATTGAACCACATAGTATTTTAAAAGTGTAAAATACACCCTTATACTATATAGAATTAAAAGTTTAATATTATATATGTATAAGTAAATGTCAGTCTTACCGTTAGTAGGCCTCATTCACGAAGCTGGTCTATAAGGGGTGTTTAAGGAAATTGCCTATAAAATGACGATTTAATGGGTATCCACTCTTACCCACCGCACTCTTGACTGGTGGAGGGTCGTTAGCCGAACGGGTAGGATAGGACACAACCTTCTATTATAAGTATAATGAAATACAAAGTAACTAAACACTTTTATAAATTCCCAAATCTTAGTTACTTTAGGAAAAATGTGGAGTTGGTGCTAATCCATGAAATTGCACGTTGCACCTTGTTGGTCGTTAGTGGAGCGTGTGTGGTTAACCGACACACTAATATGGGACAAATGAAGGATGGCAATGGGTAGCTCGTAGTTTATCATAGATCAATGGAGCGTTTGTGGTTAACCGGCACATTGATTAGGTGATAGACATCTTTGAGAGTACCAAGCTAATTTGCATGGTTATCCACACCTTGTTTGTGATCCTCGGCATCCCGGTCACAAACTTGAAGGGCATAATCGAGATTAAACATGCCATTGAAAAGTTCAATGAATCTCAAAAGACATAGGAGTTTCAATTCATTTAAAACCTAATTTTCATTTTCGTTTTTCAAGGTGGAAATTGGTAAATCGACATTTACCTACCTTCAAATATTCTGCAGCTGGATTACGACATCCCTCTTTCGAGTTGTAGAATATTGTGTTGGATCCTAGCCTTGATATTTAATTTGGGTGCTATATCAAGGATTCTTATCAACTAACTTGAATTTTTCTCCCGTTTTGTAGATGTCAAAATCTAACATCTATGGTCTTCCCAAATCCATTGGAAAACGTTTTCCACATGAAGATGATGTTCCATGATTGGATTGTGGAAATGGAAATCTTGTTTCACTTCCTCTACCTCCTCCAATAGCTCTCCCCGACCCACATGTTCGAAGACTTGAAAAGTTCAAGGTCACTCAAGCCCTATTGGCATGCAAACACGAAGATGGAAAGTCGATATGTGCTCGTGTATTAGGGATGAAGTTGCATATTGACAAGTTGGGAATATTGGGTGTCGTTGTCTATAGGAAGTTGACTGTTGACTTGGTTCTTCAATCACTTCCTGAATCATATAGTGAGTTCGTTAGAGAGTACTATATGATGGACCACGACGTGACCCTCATTGATCTCACCTATTTGCTTATTGATGCTGAATCAGCAATGATTTGGCACACTGGTAAAGCAAATTTGTATGGTAGATCAACCTCCCATACTTCCATGGACATTCATTATGGCAACATTGGAAATCCAGAAAAGTTTTCTCTACGCAAGAGAAAGGCTAAGTCTGAGATTGTCCCGTGTACCATTCCAAAGGAGTCCATTTGTTTCTATTGCCAAGAGAAGGGGCATTAGTTACGAAGCTGCCAAATCTACCTGAAGGATCGCAAAGATGGGAGAGTCAAGATGTATGACTCTGCTTCAGGTAAAATCTACTATCTAACTCTTGTAAGTTTCTTTTTGTAGATTCTTAATACATTATGTGATAAGATTGCATTTTGATGTTTTGTAGGATCAAAGAAAGGAAAGGAAACTTAAAGGAAGAAGTGAGCTGAGTCTGATCACGAAGAAATGGATTTCGATCGCATGGTTCGAAGATCGGATTTTTGAGCTACTACTTTAGAGTTAGGATAGATTGCTTAGGAATATGTAATAGCATAGTTTTCATTTGAATTTGCATTGTAAGGACAAGTTTTTCTGCACCTTTTATAAATAAAATAAATTTTGATTTTGTCTTATTTATATCTCCTTGCAATGTTATTTGTGAAAATTGATGTTTGTATGTTTCTATTATAAGCCATAATAGTGAATGTGATTCTTAGTTATGTTATTTGTGGTAGTGTCGTAATTTTCTAAGTAAGGAAAGATTCCCATCGCCCCAGTTTCAATTGGACAGAAGCTTGGAATCATATGATTTGAGTCATGTGATGTATGGAAATCTTGGTACTTTGGAAAATTAAGACTAATTCCTTGTTCTCACAAGCATGAGAGTCAAGTGAAGAACTAAAGGATATAGTACACAGTATTGTGCACTGGTCAGATCCACCACAAAGAACGATAAGACTATTCGTCATGATTTGCTAAAAGTTTAGTAAATGTGGTTATGCTTAAAAGATTAAGTATGATTCTGAATCATTGGAAAAGTTTCAATGAATAGCAGAACGAATAAGAAGAATCAATTAGGCAAAAAGTTTCTCCAATCTGTAAAGATGGGAGAGTACTTAAGTATCGTGTTTTATGATTAGTTTAGTGATTATGAAACTGTATCACAATTGATCCTCTAAGGACACCTTAGTGCACTAGTATGGCTAAGAAGAGGAACCAAAAATTATTGAAATGGTTTAATCAAAAATCGAATCATACTTCATTCCAAAATCGAGTCTTAGAGTAATACTCCAAGATTGTGACTTGAGTGACATAATCGTAAGAAAAGGTTGACGAACACTCATCAAATGTGGAGTAGAAAAGTTTCTTACTCTTGTAAATTTGAAATTGGTAAGCTGTGATGTCTTGGATAAGACAAAGACCAACTAGGACCAATTGTGTGAGGTGTTTATCTTGATAAGAAACCGCAATAACTCTTGAATATTTGTTTGACAAGAAATGTTTCTTGACAAAAGAATCTTATATGTCAAGAGATCAGTGGGAGTCTTAAAGATCTTGAAAAGTTTCGAGAACTAATCAAGAGTAAACCTATTGTTAATCACTAGTTGACACAATTTTGTTTCTATGCCATTCCAGTGAAGTTACTTATGCATATGAGTTCTACGAGTTCTCAATTGACTGCATAAAGGCAAGCACATTGTTCAATGAAAGTGCATTGACTAGTATAGGTGAGCTGCTAAATAACTTGGAAGCAATGGTGGGACCCTTGATGGCAAGAAATTAAGAATGAACAAGTTCTATCCATAAGAGTTTGGATTTGTCACGAACATTATCTTATGATTATGGTTATGAGAAATTCACATGGATAGGAGCACATACACCATAAAATCTAAGTGTCATAAGGTTTCTCTCCGTTTCATGAAAATGATTGTGAGGAAACGCTTTAACTAAGAGAGATTTTAAGGAGATAGCAAATGTGATATTTGCATTCTCAAATTCGATTATGATTACGGCATCCCTCTTCATAGTTCGAATTGTGAGATTTGGCAATTAGTCTAAACATTTAGGACTTATTGCTATAAGTTCTGAATTAGTTTAGACATACATATGAGCTATCGAATTGTGAGATAAAGGATTATCGAAGCATATCGTATTAGAAATATGAACTTTGGAAGTCAATAAGTATTGATTTCTAGAAGTCCAACTGCTTCTGAATACATGTCAAAGGTAGTGGGAGCATAAATGTTATGCTGGTATGGATATAATTATCATGTTAGTGGGAGCATGATTATTATTTTAAGTGTTGCAAGTTAACAATATTAATTATAGAAAACAAAAGTTTCACTTTGCAAAGTTGCAGGGGTTGAAAAGTTGTTTTGCTATAATTAAGGGAGAGAATATTATACTTCATTTCAAAATCTAAAAGCTTGGATCGAGAAATTTTAATCAAATTTAGTCAAAGGACATATATGGATGTTATGTTAAAAAGGTTCAACTTAAAAGAATTCTATATATGGCAATATTATAGCAAGAAACTGCTAAGTATCACGTTTTTCATGAATCGTGTCCCATATGCTTCTGGTATAGGATCGATTGCATATGATATAATATTCGACCGTCAAAATTTTCCAAATGCACCGGATATGACTAAAATAATTAAACAATTGTCAAGGACAATCTAAGCACGTAGTTTATATAAAATACTTCATATCTATGTGTAAGATGAAAGTAACTATGCACTCACTTGATAAGGTGGTGACTCGGTGCTCGGACAGCGCTTCGTTTACTTTTAAATAATTTTATTCGACGAAACCTAGTATTATTACCACTAGATTTTAGTCTAATATTTACCGTGACTAATTATTAGCCTTATTATTATTATTATTATTATTATTATTATTATTATTATTATATAAGCGTTTAAACAATACTTTCCAACCACTATGTACAGACAGGGGTCAGACATAAAACACCGGAGGGCATGACCATTTTGACATATAGCACTTCTGAAATCCAACAACATTATGCGGCCCTTTAAACCAGATTCCCCGTACCGCGAGTAGTTAAAAAGATATTATAACGACACTTATATAAGTCATAATAATAGCTCAAATATTTATTATAACATAATAACAATACTAATTTTAAATATAAACTATATTAAAATAGGTAAACATAACTTACTTACAAGGGGGTTTTAGCTAGGAGTCAGGCTCTGCAGGGGCAGAACTTCGTCGCTAAATCTTTCTAAGAAAGATTCGTGCAGCGCTTCAGCGCTCACCTTACTATACTAAAACTAAAGAAAGAGAAGTCGAATCACGAGGGACCGAAATGCTCGGGGGATAAGAAGAGAAAGACTCTTGAATCAAGAGAATGGTGCATGAAATATGAGAGCCCAAACCTCTTATTTATAGTAATTGAATTTACAAAAACTACCCTCCATAATTACTTAATGACCTTATAGTTATATAAACGACTAAACACCCCTTCATAATACTATTTTAAATAGATTTAACGATATTTGTACTAAACTAATGTCGAAAGTACTCAACACTAGTCTTATAATAACCGCATCGTCGACACCTTTCTAATAATATATACATTTGTATATATATGTTTACGTATATATGATTTATACTTTATTTTAATACGTAAATATGCTATTATAATTTGTAACTCGTTCATACGAACTCCATTTTTGACGTTCTTTATATCCACGCGTTGGTATTTACGAGTACTACAACTTTCATTTAGACGCCGTCAGCTAATTCTCATTCTATCTCAGATTTACAAAACTGTATCGAATTTATCGCGCTCGAAGAGTAGGGACCAAGTTTCGTCCATATCTTGAACATACAAGCTCTACTCTCGAAATTCTTTATATCCACGTGTAGGTAAAAACAAGATCTAAAACTTTCATTTAGACTCCGTCGGCTAATTCTTGACCGCTCTTAAATTTAACAGTAGGTGGAGATTATACTGTTAAATATCCGCGTAAAATTCATAACTTCTACATACGGACTCCGTTTTCATCTGTCTTTTTACCGTTGAGTTACTATTAATGAGATCTTCAAATCTCATTTAGGTCGCGTAGGCCCAAAACCGCTCGAACTAAAATTCCAGTTTCGGGCCGTGCACTGCTATGTCAAATCTTATAAAATTCATAACTTCTTCATACGAAGTCAGATTTGGGCGTTCTTTTTTTGTATGTTCTCGGTTTAACGTATACTACAAATTTTGTTTAGATCACTAAGGCCAAAAAGTCTTCTACCGTAAATTCACTATTTACGTCTCCCGGTGCCGTGCCGGTTTTGCCGTAAAACTTCGACGGGCCATAACTTCTTCGTTATAACTCGGATTTCGGCGTTCTTTATATGTATGGAACCCTTGTAACATATACTAAAACTTGGTTAAGATTAATTCTTCTAAATAATCTTCCATCAAAAACTCATTTTTGATGTTCATCGTCTCTAAATTGACTAGCCCGGATCTGCAGGCGTTACAATTATCTCCCCCTTAGGATGATTACGTCCCGGAATCATCAACGAAACAGGGCTGTATAATGACTCCGTACGTTATCTCTTTATCCTAGGTAATAATCGTAACTTCTATGTTCCTTCGAATGAGTATCTACTCCTGGTCTTCTTGACTGCAAGTGGTGCTTGATCTTGCACCCGTTCTCTATGTCTTGTTAGACTTTCAATCATGAACTTCATGTCACAACCTCGCTCTTTATCAGAGACTCCTTAAATCTTCTTAAGATAAGTTTATTTGATTTCTACGATAGACCGATGAGTCACGTTCTAATGAACTCTCATCGTATGTTGCAACTCTCAGACTCAGGTCTCTTAGAGTCAAATTCCGGAATGGAATATACTTTCCTTCATGTTCTAATGTGATATAATCACATTTTAACATGTAGCATTTCTATCTACCAACTTCTTTAACTAGCGCGATACTTCTATTGACCGCTTCGATTATCTTTCACTTCAATCTTCTGGCTTAAGTCAGATGCTACATCGAACTTGGTTCTCTGAACCACGTAACATAATCATCTTAGTCGGACTCGATTTGATATGACCACTAGGGTCGAAACAACAATCATCTTCTTAATCATTACCGAAACGATGGTAACGACATCCTTGAATAAAACGGAATCAATTACTAGCTTCTTGGTAACCTTGTGACTTTCCCTGATCCACGTGCGAGTCCCATGCTTCCGGTAGTATAGGCCTCTACTACCATTCACACATTCTCATACTCGTCCCAAGTATTGTCTCTCAGTTCTCCAAGTCATTATCACAAAAACAATTTTAACACATACAAATGTGTCCAAAGAATCATATAATTTTCCCTAGACTCTACTAGGACTTCTTCCATGCGTATCTTCAATCATCAATTCTGTTTCAACTCGGTTGGTGATGGAAATGTCAGACGATGGGATAACTTCATGGATTATACCAAAAATCTTTCTTTCTGCTAATCGAAAGTGTACTTCACCCATGCTAGACGTATTATTTATTAGACGCGTTCTAAAGGCAAGATATCACTCTTACGATATCTTCCGATAAGTATCATTCACTATCGTAAGCCTTCTCATTTCCTCCATTTTCTCAATTCACTACGAGTCTTCACCACGATGTTCTGCACACCAAAGCAGGTGTTCGGTGTATCGAGACGAGAATATAGATAGAGGAAGATTTAGGCGCGTATTCCTCCTTATTACTCCGAAAAGTTACATGCCAGTTCTAACACCGTAATTAAACGTTTAGAAATCTGAACACATAAAATTTCCAGATCCGGTCGGCAACAGACCATAGATCCGATCAAACGATAACATCATAAAGCATATAAGGCAGCATAAATCACTTAGCACATAAAAGCAATTTAGTCATCTTCCCTAAATAAGCTAGTCCTTGTGTCTATTCAGGTGTACTTCCTAAAATATATTAGACACACTCCTCACGATCATCGCTTAGCATTCTAAGTTTAAGTCTAGAAATAAATCCTTATTCCTAGTTCGCTTAAACTAATGCTCTGATACCAACTGTGACATCCCCATTTTCACGGCCAGAAAAGACCGATTTTTTGTTTATGCTTTATAAAAATCAGAGTACCTCTTTTAATAAAAAAATGTTGCGGAATTTGTTCCCAGAAAAACATGATAAATACGTTATCAAAGCATTTACGAAGAAATGTATTTTTATTCATTTTCAAAACATTTGGGATGTCATCGTCAATACAGAAACATAAGCATAAACAGAACTTACATTCATTTACACTAGTGATCTACATCTCTTTTAAATCTCTCAGTGTAAAGTAGCTTCATATCGACACCTGTGATAGAAATAAGCTGGAGTGGGTCAGGTTGGGAAACCTGGTGAGTACATATGGTTTTCAACCCACAATAATATAATTATTATGTTTAAACATCAAACAATCAACCCAATTACCCATCCCCATTATCTTCTTTACTCTTAAGGATCTACCCTAAGAATCAACTATTCCTCGTTCATTCATTCCTAAGGATCATCCTAAGGAATCGGCACGAAGTCCATCGTCACCGGGGTTTAGGCACTAAGTCTGCATAGTCGCCAGGATTTATACAATAGGCACTAAGTCCGCATAGTCGCCAGGGTTTAGGCACTAAGTCTGCATAGTCGCCAGGGTTTATACAACAGGCACTAAGTCCGCATAGTCGCCAGGGTTTTGGCACCAAGTCTGCATGATCGCCAAGGTTTAGGCACCAAGTCTGCATGATCGCCAGGGTTTAGAGTACACCGGGTGAACACATCGTTCACAACACCTACATGTTGCGAGCCTGCTAGTGTACCACTAGACTGTCTAGAATAGTCCGTGGTTGTCATCCATAGTCTGCTAGATGACGGGGCCAGCATTTGGGAACAAGGCTTCTCACATCGTCCACCTCTCACCCTTACCTCATGGTCTATATCACCTCTCAACTCATCATCCAACTCATATTTCATCTACCCATGTTTTACCCAACTTATTATGTAGATATAAATACATATACATTTTAAATCATATAAAACTTGTATAAAATCGTTCATCCAGAATAGATAGCAAGTATACAGATAATATGCACACATAGCACGTAGTTTATATAAAATACTTCATATCTATGTGTAAGATGAAAGTAACTATGCACTCACTTGATAAGGCGGTGACTCGGTACTCGGACAACGCTTCGTTTACTCTAAAATAATTTCCTTCGACGAAACCTAGTATTATTACCACTAGATTTTAGTCTAATATTTACCGTGACTAATTACTAGTCTTATTATTATTATTATTATTATTATTATATAAGCGTTTAAACAATACTTTCCAACCACTATGTACAGACAGGGGCCATACATAAAACACCGGAGGGCATGACCATTTTGGCATATAGCACTTCTGAATCCAACAACCCTATGCGACCCTTTAAACCAGATTCCCCGTACCGCGAGTAGTTAAAAAGATATTATAACGACATTTATATAAGTCATAATAATAGCTCAAATATTTATTATAAGTTCATAATAACAATACTAATTTTAAATATAAGTTATATTAAAATAGGTAAACATAACTTACTTACAAGGGGGTTTTAGCTAGGAGTCAGGCTCTGCAGGGGCAGAACTTCGTCGCTAAATCTTTCTAAGAAAGATCCGGGCAGCGCTTCAGCGCTCACCTTATTATACTAAAACTACAGAAAGAGAAGTCGAATCACGAGGGCCGGAAATGCTCGGGGGATAAGAAGAGAAAGACTCTTGAATCAAGAGAATGGTGCAAGAAATATGAGAGCCCAAGCCTCTTATTTATAGTAATTGAATTTACAAAAACTACCCTCCATAATTACTTAATGACCTTATAGTTATATAAACGACTAAACACCCCTTCATAATACTATTTTAAATAGATTTAACGATATTTGTACTAAACTAATGTCGAAAGTACTCAACACTAGTCTTATAATAACCGCATCGTCGATACCTTTCTAATGATATATACATTTGTATATATATGTTTACGTATATATGATTTATACTTTATTTTAATACGTAAATATGCTATTATAATTTGTAACTCGTTCATACGTACTCCATTTTTGACGTTCTTTATATCCACGCGTTGGTATTTACGAGTACTACAACTTTCATTTAGACGCCGTCAGCTAATTCTCATTCTATCTCAGATTTACAAAACTGTATCGAATTTATCGCGCTCGAAGAGTAGGGACCAAGTTTCGTCCATATCTTGAACATACAAGCTCTACTCTCGACATTCTTTATATCCACGCGTAGGTAAAAACAAGATCTAAAACTTTCATTTAGACTCCGTCGGCTAATTCTCGACCGCTCTTAAATTTAACAGTAGGAGGAGATTATACTGTTAAATATCCGCGTAAAATTCATAACTTCTACATACGGACTCCGTTTTCGTCTGTCTTTTTACCGTTGAGTTCCTATTAATGAGATCTCCAAATCTCATTTAGGTCGCGTAGGCCAAAAACCGCTCGAACTAAAATTCGAGTTTCGGGCCGTGCACTGCTATGTCAAATCTTATAAAATTCATAACTTCTTCATACGAAGTCAGATTTGGGCGTTCTTTTTTTGTATGTTCTCGGTTTAACGTATACTACAAATTTTGTTTAGATTACTAAGGCCAAAAAGTCTTCTACCGTAAATTCACTATTTACGTCTCCCGGTGCCGTGCCGGTTTTGCCGTAAAACTTCGACGGGCCATAACTTCTTCGTTATAACTCGGATTTCGGCGTTCTTTATATGTACGGAACCCTTGTAACATATACTAAAACTTGGTTAAGATTAATCCTTCTAAATAATCTTCCATCAAAAACTCATTTTTGATGTTCATCGTCTCTAAATTGACTAGCCCGGATCTGCGGGCGTTACAGTATTGAAGCTAGACTGTCATGAATCCGACTGTAGATTGTCTAAAGCGTTAAAACATAGCAAAAGTCTGCTGCAGTGTTCATGAGTACTCCTGAAATAAGATTTGAGTATTGGATTAAACCCACGCTCACTTGGATCGCTTCATGGATTTTATCACGAGTGATTGGTGAGACGATAATATCTTATATTCTTGAAACGGAGATGTGTGAGTTGTAGTTTGCAAATCGGTTGCACATTGACATATGTAAATGCACCAGTAACTTGGTGTTATAAAACATATTGTTGTGTGTGATTTGATGAGTAAATACAAGCAAACATTTGAGTCAAATTTTATCCGTTCCTTTTACCCAAAGTGGGATAAAAGCGATATCTGTGGGCCCCTCGATGATTTAGTGATGACACCCTAAAGTGCTTGGCCAAGCCGGAACTAAGTTAATGTGTTCAATTGTAGTCTGTTGTCAGTCATCATAAATCGGAAATCGGGAAACTACACATAGACAGAGAGAATGATTATAATCCATGTCTCAGTCTATACGATATCTAGAATGGAAGAATATATGATCCCTTATCTAAAGGACGTGTTACTGATAAGATCAGAGTTGACAACGGATTTTGAAAGCTACGATTGTTGATCAGGTTCTGAAGTCGTACTTGCAAAATAGTTATTAGACTTATCCAAGTGGGAGACTGTTGGATTAGGTGTCTAAGCCCATAACTATTTTGGTATGTACTTGAATC